>NC_135536.1:154713449-155025349 GCF_045843805.1 Urocitellus parryii
TTGCTCGCCTTTTCACATGCTAATCACGCCCATTCAGCGGCTCTCGGTGGGGCTGTTTGTCGCGGGATAAATCTCCTTGTTTGCCCGCTGCATGATTAATTGATATTGTTGTCTGGCTTTTGTGGGGACCGCGAGGAGCTGAAAGGCGGCGCGTCGTGACTGCGCTGGGGGCCGCTGGCGACCTCATCGCGCTGCTGAGGTCCCGGCGAGGTCGGGCCGGGACTGATGACATTATGCGCCCGATTTGGTTTCCCTTATTAGAAAGATGATGAAAGACTTGGAAACCCCAGTCTTAGAACTCACCACCCGGTCGTAGAAACCGCATAGCGTTAAGCCACACATTCAGACAAAGCACGGGCGTTTGCTCAATTTAGGGAAACGAGTGGGTGTCACTTCTCCACGCTGGAGACAATTAAATCTTATTTCGGCCCACCCGGGATTTCAGTAGAATTGAACATGAAGCTGCAGAACAGTTTGTTTTTTCAAACAAAGAACAGCAACAACATTTTTTGTTGGTTCCAGGTTGTAAAGGCTGGTTAAAACCCTTAAAAGGAAAGTAAATGGAAGTCAATGTTCCGATAGAGACCTTATAGGCAATGGTAGAGGAAAGCCATGCAAAGGTGCTTCCAGGTTGGACCCCGAGCATTTCGGTTTGCCAAAACGCGCAGCATTAATTGGTATAGCCAGCCACCGTGAAGCCCCGCGCTAAAGCAAACTGGCGATATTACTAAGACGCGAGTCCGCCTGTAAGCCCATGTTTATTTGACTTCACCGGTCCCTTTTCTTTGCTGCATTTTCCCGCAGTCCTCAGGTGTTCAGTCAAACAAATTCCTCCTTCCCCTGCACCCCTCCCGCCTTCTCCCCGGTACCCTGGGGTTTTATCCTCCACGGTAGTCCCAGAAAACTAGGAGATTCAATTAAACAATTCCAGTTACGCGGTGCTCCTACTGCCTGCTTATTGCAAATATTTCCTTTTTCGAGTTCTTAAAAAAAAAAAAAAAGCAAAGAGAAGAAAAGAAACTGTCGCCTTCGCTTTCACTGAGCGCGGGGTAATTGATAGGCGCCATCAGAGGTCAGAATTTGCATAAGAATTAAGAGCAGTAAATTAATTTAATATTCCGTGCACATCTCCAATTATTCCTGGAGACCTTTGTCTCCACGGCTGCCAGAGAGGGGATTCAGCTGCTCTTCAACCAAACAACATCTGTGCGGTTAATAATTTGATAAACAGCTCATACAAATAGTTTCTGAATTATCTGGCAGCCCAATGACTATTCAGTTTGGAAACGTTTTGGCAGGGTCTCCCGGAGTCCTCTGAGGGCTGTAGGCACCCGCCCTAACAAATGTCTTCTTATCTTTTAAACATCAACAGACGACAATGTGTAAAATAAGCCATTATCATTAAGTAATAACCCTAACCCTTAAATAAAAAATCCACTGAGGTCATCAAGGTGGTGCAGGTCCTCTGTTAGAGACTCTGAAATGCATAAACAGGCTGGGCAGTAGAGCTGAATGAAGAACAACCTGCTAGGAAGGAAAGACCTGGGTGTTGTGGGGAGGGCTGTTTTATGATTTTTTTTTTTTTAACTCTTGAAATTGAGTGACTGGACTTGTGCTTGGAAAAATCTGCAAGAAAGGGCTCTGGGGGAGCTACTGGAAGGGAGCCAAGGTAGTGGGCTAGAGGGAGACCAACTTTTCACTGTATTGATTCTTGTACCTTTCACTTTTCTCCCTATATGCAGGTATTATTTATTCCAAAAATAAATATGTAAAAATAAGTTGAATCGCCATAAAACAGGGGTAAGTTATTTTGGGTGGGAGTAGTCCTAAATTGACTTGTCCTCTTTGACAGGGCTACCTTCCTTCCTACCTTCACCCCAAGATGATCCACCCTCATCCTGAAAGCAGCTTCCCACAAAGCATAAATATGTGGGAAGACATATGGAGAGAGCACACATTTTCCTACACTTCAGCCATAATATTGTGTTGTCCCAAATAGGGAAGGAGCACTTGTAGAATGATTCTGTCCTGTGTCCAAACAGGCCCAAATTTAGATACTTCCCCCTTGCTATCCTTCTCTATTTGAAGATTTTGTGACTGCGATTATGGTCTTTTATATTTCTGACACCCGTAGCAGAGCCTGTTCCTAATAGAAAGTCTAGAAAGGAACCATTTGATTTTGAATGAGATTCAGACTGCTCAAATTCTTGCATCCTGCACATTGCAGCTCTGTGGACTACAAATCTGTGTTTACCCTGGAATTGTTTCTGCAGCGACTTCAATATAACAGAATGTTGGAAGAGAGTCTTTATCTCTCTGCCTATGCATTCCCACGTGTTTGATGTACACACCTCATGCATTCAATATTCTACTTTCTATTTCCTATACTGCTGACAATCTAAGTACTTGAAGCCACTGAAAACTACCCAGAAGTTCTGAGTAGGGTCGAAGCAGTAATATGATAGAGTTTTGTCCTTGTACTCTAATGAGCTCTGGTAGCATCGAGCTTTAAAGATAGGCAAACCCTTCAGTCTATAGGTCTAAATATACAATTTTACAATGAATATGAGCTTGCCTGGACTCAATTGAAGAATTACTTTTTCAGAAAACAACTCATTGTGTGATACAAATAGGACAATAGCATTTCTACTAGGCATATTCATTTCTATATTTAACATTTTCTTCTTGCATTTCATTAGATTTTTCCCTGTAGAACTATAGACACCGCCAGGCCTTGTAGGCTTTTATATGCATACAAATCATCTCTGTTATTTATGATGGGGGGGTCCGTCTGCATCCTTTTATTAATTTCTGACTTTGATTCAGACTTCTCTAGTCAGCAGAGTGATTTGAAAACATTTCTTTTCTTAAATGGAACATTATCAATTCTTTTGGGAGCCATTCTAATTTTAAACACCAACATATTCAGTTTCTTAATCTGCAGCTCTGGTGTTACTCATTTTTATGCACACAACCTACCCCCTTTGGCGGTAGTTCGTTTATGCTCCATATTTATCTTCTTTACATTTGTTTGACTATTTTTCAAAGCAGTATATGGGCAGAAAATGGCTATTAAACAAGAAGGCAGGGAACTCTGATTATATTTTTGACTGTGTAAGTAAAATCACTGAACATGAAAATTTTGAGATTTTTTTTTTTTCTACTAATGAGCCCTCTCCAGAAAAGCCGTCTGGATACCATTAAAGTTGATGAGTTTAGAAGGATTATCCTGATAAATGCTTGGCTTTTTGGTGATTAGACACATATTTTCAAAACAGTCTACTGAGCTAAGGTCTACATTTGGAAGGAATCTTCTGGTTATACTCATTTATTGACTATACTCATTTATGAATATAACCAGACATTGTTGGATTAAAAAATCCAGAGTACTGTCTTTGCATATAGGGTTCAAATCAGAGGAAACTCCTACTCTTGTTCACATGCAATAAAAACATTGGGAATATAATAATAGGTGGTATTCAATAATGATACAAGCCATGGTGATTTCCAACATATCTATAAAAGATGCATAACCTTTTTCTTGGGGGAAGTTAAAGAAGGGCCATAGGACAGAATAATGATCTAAAGACTCAGTGTAATCTCTATTAGGGTAAAATTTCTCTCCCCTTCCCCTCCCTGGTGCTGGGGATTAAAGCCAGGGCCCTGGGTCGTGTGCATAAGTGCTCTACCATGAGCTACATCCCCAGCCCCCCCATTTTTTTTAATTTGAGAGATATGAACGGTGCAGAGCTATTAAACAAATTCTTCCAATTCATTTACTCCCGCTGTCTTTAAAAAATACAGTATATATATATATATGTGTGTGTGTGTGTATATACATATCCAGTTTAAGTCCAACTCTATAAAATATTGAATTAGAAAAATAGGTTAGCAAGTAAAAGTTTTGAATAGGGTTCACTTAGATAAACCTGTTTGCTCTCATTTTCCTTTGTTTTAATATTTAAATGAACTGTGCTTAGTCTTCTAGCATTCCCCACCCCAGATACTGGTTCAAAAAGGAGCAGCTGTGTTGATTTGTAGAAGATAATTGGAAGCTACAGAAACAAGACCAGTTTCTTCAGATATGACTGTAAGATGACTCTTTACAACATGGATGTCAGTGAGCCTCCTGATTCTTTCCTTTCCCACTCTTGGCCAGGATTACAATCAGTCAAGCTGAACTTCATATAACTTCAGGGGAACCCTACACACTATTGTCACTATAGATTGTATGTTTTGTAAGACACTCTTCTGAACAAAGCAGTACAGATGTCATTTTAAAATCTGTACGGAGGGACAACATGGGCCAGCAAAGAAACTGGCTAGCTCTATTAAAAAAAAAAAAAAAGGGACACAGGTAATAGTGCAGTGTCACCCCTTCCTCCACCAATGCATCTCCCTGCCCCCCCCCCCCGCCCCCTTGTACCAGGGATTGAACTCAGGGGCACATCCTCAGACCTTTTTTTGTGTTTTTATTTAGAGATAGGGTCTCTTTGAGTTGCTAAGTGCCTTGCTAAATTACTCAGACTGGCTTTGAATTCGCAATCCTTCTGCCTCAGCCTCCAGAGCCTCTGGGATTAGAGGCATGGCCACCATGCCCAGCACCAATGCATCTTAATTAAGCTTCTCCAGGGACCCTCTCTACAATTGTCCTTGTTAACAAAATATCAGCAAAGATCTCTGAAAAAAGGGCTGGATGTGGTTGGACATCCTATTTCCTGTTGCTGGGCTCTGTCTTGCAAAAACTAAATTTAATCACTGATTTGATGAATGTTACTCTGCTTTTGTGGTATAACCTGTAAAACCCCTGACTATTCTAAGAAATGGGGCAAAAAGCACTTTCTGAGAACTCAAAGGAAAAAAAAAAAACTACTTTTATGTAGACTTCTGCAAAAATGTGAAACATCAAGTCTCCTCCCTGCCCCTACTGGGTATAAAGTTCAAAGAATTTCTAGATTCTTGGTCCAGAGGAGAATTTCAGGCATTAGCTGCTTTCTGGACCAGCCAGCTGCAGCTAATAAACCTGCTTCCTGAAAATTCTGTCCTACTTCGATAGGGACTCTGTGCCTCCTATGCTATTTGCTTTGGCCAGAAAGTTCAATCCAATAGACTCAACAACATGCATTTGAGACCTACTGTCTGATTGGAATCAAAGTGAAAATAGAAGGTAAAAAACGGTGGTGGGCAGAAAAACTGCAGGCATTTGGGTAGTCACCCTATGTCCCAGTGTCGAACACTTCTGTCTACCACTTCTCACCAATTATTTTTCTTGTTGTACCTATGGCTCCTCAGCTGAACAACATTTCCCAACCTCCTTGGCAGTTATATATGGCCCATGTGCTTAAGTTCTTACCAATGGTATGCAAGCAGAAGTGATGTGACTACTTACTATCTTATACTTGTAGCTTTCTTTTCTTTCTAGTTTTCTGGGGATGATGCTAACCCAAGTCATTTATTGAGGATGGCAAAACTTCCCAGAATGGTCTGGGCTGTCAAGATGACTTCCTAGACAGAGCCTGCCCTCCCACTCTGGACTGTAATATGGAGACAAGTAAATTTCTATTTTGGTTGAAAATCACATATTTTGGTTCATTTTATTACAGAACCCACTCAAAGTAATCTACCTCCTGGCTTAATTTTTTCGTAAGTGTAAAATAAAAACATCTTAGTTGGGGTTTCTCCAAAAGCAAATAGTGTTTTGGAAGGTGATCTCAAAAAATACCAGTAGGGTTGAGAGAAAAAGAAGGGAAGGCAGCCATTAAAGTGGATCATACAGCAAATTACCACTCTGTGCAATTGGAATTTGATTCTACTGCAGGAACTCTGAGAAACAATATAAAACAGTTGCCTTATGGTGAATCCATTTGAGCTGGGATATTTATACATGACTCCCTTCAGTCATTAACTGAAGGCTATTCTTTGCAAGCATGTCTTCTTCAGCACTTCCCCAGCCTCTTGCATAGAGAGAATGAACTTCAGGGATCAACAAATAAAAACACCAAAAAACAAAGCAAAACATAAAACCTCCCAAGCCATGAAATGCAGGTGCTCATGGTTGGACATTGACTGATATACCCTGATGTATAAGGGACAGGACATTGACAGCACCCACTACAGAGGGCACCAGATGGATAGTCTTGAAGATCTCTTTCCTTCATGAAAGTTATTTGGGCCCAATTTATCAATCTATATTCTTCCACTTGCTCATCTGAAATGCCTGTTCTAGCCAGATTGGTTTACTCAATTTCAAGCTCCCCAAATACCATATGAATTAATTTTTATTTTATTTATGCCATTTTTTTTAATGTGGAAAGCAGCTTATCACTCTTATATTCCCTTTAATCTTTCCTCTATCATGTATCTATTGCTGCTTAGTCAACAACTCCATAATTTAGTGGTCATAATTCTGAGGGTCAAGAATTCATATAGGACTTTCTGGGCAAAATGGGTCAGCTGGGTTCATTCATGTGGAAATTCTAAGATAGTCTCTCATTTCCCAGGGCCTATATTCATGTGGCCTTTAATCATTCCACAGCCTAGCTTAGATTTCTCTATAGCATGACAACTGGGATTTCAGAAGGAGGCAGTGGAATTTGCTAGTCCTTTTAAGACCTGTGTAACCAAAAATCCCAGAATGTCACTGTGGTCTCATTTTATTGGTCAAAGCAAGTCATAAGTTTGGGCCACATTCAAGGAGGAGGGGAAATAGTTCTCCTTCTCTTAGTAGAAAAAGTTTCATGGGATGGAAGGAACTGATAGAGGCCATATTTGGATACTGCCACATTTATTTACCCCTCTTTCTTTTATTCAATTCCCCAAGACAAATTTTTATCCTATTTTATATAGAAATTTTTCTTGTATTTCTTTCTTTCTTTCTTTCTTTTTTTAAACTGGGGGTTGAACCCAGGGACACTTAACCACGGAGCCCACATTCCCAGCCCTTTTTTATATTTTATTTTGAGACAGGGTGTCACCAAGTTGCTCAGGCCTTGCTAAGTTGATGAGGCTGGTTTTGAACTTGTGATTCTTCTGTCTCAGCCTCCCAAGCAGCTGGGATTATAGGTCTGCACCATCATGCCCAGCTAGGAAATCTTTTTTTCATAAGCTAGTCCAAAGGGATCTTCTATTTCTTCTCCTGCTCAAAATCCTGGGCCATCTTTTATTATACATACTTTCTATTTTTTCCTTAATCATTTAATGTTGTGTGACACTCTATTGATGCCTCTTCTTAGCTCCTTAAGGATAGAAAATTCAGGTTAGAGATTGAACAACCCTTGAAATGGTTTGGAGCACATGATAGATTTTTTTTTTAAGGTGGTGCTGGCAATTGAACCCAGGACCTTGTGCAACTCAGCTATATCCCCAGCCCACATGGTAGACTCTTAAGGCATATATATGCCAAGACATTGGCCATAGTAAGAGCTGAGGGAGAAAGTAACCAGCAAGCATATGCCCCTGTGTTAATACCTAGATTAGTAGATCTCATTTCTAGTATGTTTATCTAGAATCCTCAACTGCATATTCTGAAAACCAAATATTTCTGAAATCTTCCCAGCCTAAGTGAGACTCAGGTGACAGACATATCTACCTGCAGGAATGTCCACATTTGTGAATGGAATGAATTGCCAGGAAGGCTCAAATTCCATCCCTCCTCCCATGATGTACTATTGCCTACTTTTAAAATGTGACTACTACCTGTTGGCAGTGAAATTGGAAAAGAAAGGGTATGAATTTGGATCTGCATCTTAGTGCAAATTAACTGATGAGAACAGTGTTTCTTTTTCTCTCACAGAATAAGCTGGAGCAGCAAAGATGCACTGGAAGATTAGAGATCCCTAATACTGAAGAAAGTGAACTGAGGAGGGATCTCTGTGGATGAGTCATCTCTCTTCACTTCAGCTAGACCAGTAATACAGGAGGTGATGCCAAATTATGCATTATACTGGGCATTAGAAAGTGGCTCTCATTCTCAGGGACAGCAGAGAAAAATGGAACCATGAGCCAAGGGAAGATTCCAGAACCTATGAACAGGCTTGCAGTCAGTGGATGGATATCTCTCAAGTCTTTGAAATCCTGTCTCCTGTGTTGTGATTCAACTCTTAATCATTAATTTTCTAAAGGCCAATAAGCTTGTAGGATGATGGGCCATTATAAACCCCTGAAAATGAGTTTTGTTAAGTGGTTTTTGTTTGTTTGTTTTTTTGTTTGTTTTAGTAGAACCCTAAAGGAAGATTGGTGGACAACCAGGATGAATAGAAGAGACAAAGACTCACAAGACTTCCTCAATTGCTTCTACTGATTAGTGGGGGCCATTTCTATAACTCCTTGAACCTATTCTCCCTGCAACTCCAACCCCGATTTTTATTAAATGGCTAAATTGCCCTTTTAGATCAAAACTTTCTTCACTATATCAACCAAAGATGGCTGACTTCAGCCTATGTCATTGCTAAGGATATTGAATGTATCAAAGATGATGGTTTTGTCCTATTCATTATCCCAACTAGTAACTCTTTGTGCATCAGTGGCTGGCATGCAGAAATGCTTTTTTCTGGGTCCTTTCTTACTTTTTTATTTTTTTTTGGCAGTACTGGGAATTGAACCCAGGGCCTCATGCATGCTTGGTAGGCACTCTACCATTGAGCTATACCCCTACTCTCCTAGGTTCTTGGAAATTTGTAATTGATGTTCTGTTCTAGAGGAGCCAGAATAGAATATGGGCTGTGCCATGGGTCACACCTGTGTTTAGATTCTGCTTGTGTCGCTTGCCATGTGACCTTGAGAACACTGGAAAAGCTCTATTAGATTTGTGAAAACTTTTCCTCATTTGTAAAATGAGAATAGCAATATCTAAGTCACACGGATATTGTGAGAAATCAATAAATAAATGTATGCTAAGTTTCTAGAAAGGTCTCTAGCACAAAATTGTATTTAATAAGTATATGTATGTAAAATTTCTAGAAAATTCCCTGAAGCAAAATTGTACTTAATAAATGACTTTTAAAACAAGGTACTTTTTTTTTTAGTTATTATTTTACCATATCATTGTACTTGCAGACTGTTGTATGCATTTCCATTACTCATCAGAAAATATAAGTAGGTACCTGAGACTTCTAAAAATGGGAAGAAGGCCAGAGAATCTGGGATTACTGGCCATTCTATTAATTGAGAAAAATATTTTGGTACCAGTTTTGGGATCCATAAAGAAAATGAGGTGTTAAATATATAACAGAGTTGAGTTCTCTTTTATGGTTGAAATAACAGATGAGCTGGTTGTAAAAACTAGCAAAAGCTTCTGGATAGAAGTTTCTGCCTAGAACATTCAATCCTAAATGGCCCGTGGATCAGACATTGCTACTGTGACATCGTTACCCTCTAAGTTTGTAAAGATTTAAAAGACATTCCTTTTTGATGACTCCTAGGTATTGAGAGTCACCCAATCACATTGAGACTTACTCCTCAGATGGGAACCTCTGTAAACAGACCCTCTTGTTCCATCTTTATCCCTTGACCAAACTTCTCCACGGGCAATTATGTCTCCAAAAATAAACCCAGAGTAATCCTTCCAATCATCTTCCTCTCTTCCAAAGGCTATTTGTTGGTTGATGATACTACATAATCTGCAGTGCCCTTAAACACTTGGTGGAGCAAACATCTCTCCATTGACTCCAATTTAGCTGAAGCACCTGATAAGGGGGTCTTTATTTATTCTTTTTAGTCAGTCATTTGTCAGAAAGCCAGGACTGAGGAATTTCAGAAAGAATAATTCAGTGACTTTGCAAAATGCCTGTGTAAAAATTGAAAGAAAAAACATGCCTGGAGAAAATTAAAGATAATTACCACACAAATCTGGGAAAATTCTGAAAATAAATATACTACAGGTGTCATCTTTCCAATGGCAACCAGAAGTAAAAGTGAAATGGCCCCTTTTTTAAGATCTAGTTAAGATGGGACAGAAATGTTTGGGGCAATCATTAAACCTACTCCACCAATATTCATGAAAACAAGTGAAAGTTGTCAATTTGCAGCACTGTTACAGTCATGTCAGTTCTGCTCAGTGGAGGGATATGTAAATCAGGTTTGCTTAATCAGTGCACTCAGTTCCAAAGGATGGCTTTATCTTTCCTCTTTTGGGGGTGGAGGGTTTGTACAATCTCTTTACTGAGTTTTTAATCAAGTTGCTATTCTACTCTTCCTTTTATGGAGCCATAGAAGTGTCTGTAATGAAAGATTAAAATGGTCCTGTGCAGTGGTTTGCAGTGGCCTGCCCAAATAAAATATGACAGCTCTCGCATAGGGCCTATATGTAAGCAGAGGGGCTTGGGAACAAGCTGTATCACACTCTGCTGTGCATACTGATTGCAAATTGTGTGGGTTATTCTGGATACAATAAAAGATGCAGGTGGTTGTGTGTGTGTGTGTGTGTGTGTGTGTGTGTGTGTGAGAGAGAGAGAGAGAGAGAGAGAGAGAGAGAGAGAGAGAAAGATAAAGGATTTCTTTCCCCCAAATGATTATGAACCTCATGCATAGTAAGTAATGGAGCAATGATGCTCAGATTTCCTGTAACAGAGGTAACTAATACACACACACACACACACACACACACACATTTACACACACTGACAGGCTAATGGCTACTTTCCCAAAGAGTGGTTAGAAAGAAGTAGTAAATGGGACTGTGTTGATGCCAGGAGAAGACCTGGGCAAAGATCAAGATACCCAGCAACATATCGGATAACACATAATTGGCGGGTCACAGCCAAATGAGTGTAGTCACGCATCTCCGGGCAGGCCTTTGCCGGCGATAAAGACACTTGTAAACAATTCAGTCCCAGAACATGGCAATAATATGTTGATCCGGCGTGTAATGAGGTGTTCCTGGAATCAATAAGCAGTCATGGAGAGCAGGGAGCAAGGGCAGCGGCTGTCTTTTTGATGACCTTTCCTCACCACTGAGGACCTCATCTCCCCTGAAGAGGACTTTTCTCATTTTGCAGCAAGCTCGGAGCGTCAGAACTTCCATTCGCAGCCAGCAAATGAACAGCCAGGCCCTGCATGCTAATGAAGTCCAGGCTATTTTGCACCTTTTCATCCGCACATTATGCTCTTGACTCTGGAGAAGGTGGGAATTAGGCCGGACCCCGGTGTCAGACTGCCTGATGGCTCGGCTCCGGAAAACTGGTAATTGAAGCTGATGACTGATGCGAGGGAGGCCTGAATTTGGAAATAAACAGTTTCAAGCACTGCATGTCATTTCTAGAGAGACTGCTGAGAGAATGGAAATGAGCTCCGTTTCTTGAATCTAATGCAGTTTCTCAGCAGGAAAAACACCGTCTTTTAGACAACAATGCCAGTCATTAAGATTTAAATGTTCTGGCGATAATAGACGAACTGGCCTTCATGTTCACAAACAGCACTTATGTAAATGTCTTTCAACACCCAGATCTACACTTAATCCACGCCCAAGAAGAGAACTGTGTGGGAAAGCAGAACGGAATGCAATTCAGAGTCTATAAATATCGTTCATAAGGAGAGAGAGGAAAACAGTAAAATTGTTTGCTAACGTGTCATGTTGCATTGCCTGTCAGTGCCCATGAAAGCAGCAACTCTCTGTTGAAACAATGGAAGGACATTCAGAAATCTGCAGAGAAGCATCCAGAAGCCCCACTTTTGCAGATGATTTTTGCATTGCTCTATTTCATTCTAAATAACTAACATACCATCCTTCTTACATGGAAATGACAAGAATACTCTGCACCTGTATGCAGAATCTATATCTGGACAGTAAATCTCCATGTTTAATGTAGCAGAGGCTCAAATCTGGACTTCCTATAATCAATTATTTAGTTTTCTCTTAATAACATTCCTAGATTGTCATAAGACCCCAGACCAAACCCAGCAAGCTGTTTTAGTCCAGTCTCCCCTGTTAGCTGAGATGAGTTGGACATTGCTATATGCAAAAAGAAGGGCTCATAACCGAAACACTGGCTTTTGTGCTCTAAGAGGCCTTAAAAATCATTTTTTACTATACATCCCTCCAGCCCAGTTCTTTCCATGCAGGTGAAACACCTTCAGGGAGAAAATTACGAGCCTGATGAAGAGAGAGCGAGACCACTGTTATTTATCATGGCAGGCTGGGAGTGATTCATGAATAACCATCCGTTTGCTCTTTCCTCGCTTCCCTTCCCTACCAGAAGTGAGGTTTTGATATTTCAGGCCTTTTTCAATTTAATGGTGACATCCAGGATTCTCACAGGCAGTGTCTGGTTTGTTAGAAGCATCAAGGATATGAGCACAACTTGAGAGACACCGAAGGAGGCTTGGGTGTTATTGTCACTTTGGTTTAAAGGTAGCAAACCTATCTTGCAAAGGATCAACACTGAATTATTTCAACATTTCAAAACTATAGATAAGTAATGCATTTCTAATAGCATACTTGTGGATACTAGATAGATCATTGAATATTCAGCAATTCTTTGCATGAAATATATGAAACTCAATGAGAAATAGGTTAAATCTCAAGTGCATACAGGCATGCATACACACACACACACACACACACAAACACACACAGTAGAGAAGTACACCTGCCCTTCACTGTGACAATGTTGCTCCATTCTGACTTTATTCTTGTGTCTCATGGGATCTCCCATGACATAATGGCTAAAAAAGAAGGAGAAAATTGGGGTCACTAAAATCTGATAATGATAACTACAGGCTCTCTCCGTTCATGGGGACACATACACTAGGAATTCAATATTCATATAATGATTCCTTCCATGTTCACAGCAGCATTGATTTTTCTCAAAAAAAGCTTTTATTTGTATTTTGTCACTGCACTTCTATTGTAAGCCTATGGCACAAGGATCAATTTTATTAACATGTAAGAAAAGGGAGACAGAGAGGAATGATGTGATTTTAAAAAAATAAGATCCACAGAAAACACAATGGTGAAGCCAGTGGTGATCCTGGTGAAGCCAGGATCAGAACTTTTTGTTTTAAACATTTGTCATATTTTTTTTCTATAAGTCCACACTCATTGGTGCAGATACTATCAGTAAAGACAGTTATGCAGTGTTAGCTACTTCTCCTTTCATCTTTCACAAGCACTACCTCTTGTATTGCTGTTGGGAAATTGAAATTATTCTTACTTGGAGTTAAGACTTGCAACTCCAATTGTCTTGAAAAAGAATAGTCAGAGCAAGAATTTTCCAGTTTTTATTGGCCACTGATAGAGACTTGAATTAGTAATATCACCCCTTTTGAATGGTAACTATTGCTTGGGTAAGATAAAGTAACTCAATGTAGTTTAAGGGTCAAGGATATGGGCTTAGCTTTGGTTCAAATCCTGGCTCTAACACTGCATCAATTGTAAAAGAAAAGCAGAGTAGGTTTGCTCATATAACCAGAATTCCAAAAGTGGGTACTCTAGGATGGAAGAGAATAGGCTCTATGATGCTGTCAATGTCCCTGGTTCCTTTGGATTCTCTACTTCACCTCTTTTATAATCTCAGTTCCATTTCAAGATTGCCTCATGGTCCTACCATGGCTGCTGCAGCTTTAGTCATTTCATTTAAAGGAAGAAGACAGAAGGATAGAAAGGTGAAAGAGCCAGACCAGTCATCATTCCCTTAAAGGAACTTCATGGGGACAGCTCCACCTTTCCCCTTGTTAAGAACTTAGTCCTAGTTAAGAACTTAGTCATAGAGCTATTTCTACCTAGAAGGAAGCTGAGAACTGTGAATTTGAGGATGGACATGTTGCTGCTCCTACCACAATTGAGTTTTTTTTTTCTTAACTAAACAAGAAGAGAACAGATATTGTGGAATTTGCAGGAAGAATTTGCTGCCACAAACAGTAAATGTGTGAATTTAAGTTATCATTTAACTTTCAAGTCTCAATTTATTCATTTGTCACATGGGAAAAATAATGGCTCTTTCCCCACTACTGTACCAGGGATGAATTGTGCTATAGTTTGGATCAGAAATGTGCCCCAAGACCATGTGTTTAAGACCTGGTCTTCAGCCCCTGGTGCTGTTGAGAAGTGGTGAAAGCTTCAAGAAATGGTGTCTAGGGAAAGGTCTTAGGTCAGGGGAGGTGTGCCCTTGAAGGGGATTATGAGGTACCTGTCTCTTTCTCTCTCTCTCTCTTTTTTTTTTTTTTTTGCTACTTGGTCACCATAAGGTGAGCAGTTGGCTCTACCACATGCTCCCTGCAATATTGTGCTGCCTCACCACAGGCCCAAAAGCAATGAAGCCAACTGATTATGCACTGAAATCTCTGAAACTAAGAGATAAAATAAGCCTTTTCTCCTTATAAGTTCGTTATCCCAGATGTTTCTTAAAGTAATGGAAAACTGACTGGCATAGGTTGTGAAGAAAAAAAGTTGGTCCCATGAAGTGCCAGTTGTAGTTTCTGGCAAGTGAATGTTAAGATGTGGCAACTCAAGAAATGAGGTATGAAAATATGCTCAGCCTTACTAGAGATTAGGAAAATGTAAACAAAAACACCAACAGGACACCATTTTTCTCTTTGTTCCAATTGACAAAGATTAAAGAGAAGTATCTGTATGAGGTTGGCAAGGTCGTGGGGAAATGAGCACTCACATAAGCTACTAGCAAGATGTAACTGGGATGATGTTTTTGGAGGGCAATTTGGCAGCAATCCTCCCTGGGATCCACTCTATGTAAATATTTACACAAATTTATAACAAGTCCTGTCTGACAATAGCTATCCAAGCACCATATGTAATAAGAGTGACGGCAGGGTAACTGAACACATCCAAAAGGGGAATGTTTCATTAAACAGTGTCACTTCTATACTGTGGCTTTCTAGGCAGCAGGTTGGAAGAGGGAAGATTCATTGGCATGAAGTGACAAGGAAAGGAAGGGAAGTAATGCCAAAACCCTTATGTGAAAACAAGTTGCAGATTGACATGTAGAATATTATGTCTGTCTGTCTACTGTCTCTCTCTATGATGTGTGTGTATATAAACATACATATATAATGTATGTGTGTATAATTTATATGTATATTGGTTCACAAATATAGAAAGATAAATGGAAATACTTGTGATTGTATAGCTAATGTTCTGGAAAGACATGTACCAAACAAATCATGTTCACTTCTGGGACTTGGCAAAGGGGAATGTCAAAGGAACTTCATCTTTGCTTTTGTCTGTCTTGGTTTACTTAAATGATTTTTTTGAAGGTACATTTTTCTTTAGGCAGTTCTCTATAGATCTCTTGTATTTCTGAATGTGTTATGAGCAGAGGAATTGACAGTTTTTGTTCCAGACTATCTTTTCTTTTATTTAAAAATATTTTAATTTTATTTTATTAAAACAATTTAAATTTAATGCATAAAATATAAAAATTACATATTAATGTGATATTTTGAGATATATATATATATATATATATATATATATATATATATATACATTATGTGATATTTAAATTGGGTTAACTATATCTGTCTTCATTTATCATTTCTTTATGGTAGAAACATTCAAAATCCCTTCTTCTAGCTCTTTGAAGTATGTATTACACATTCATTATCTATAGTCATCCTACTGTATAACAGCACACTAGAATTTCTTATTCCTATCTAACTATAACTTAGGACTCATTGATCAGTCTCTCCCAGTTCTTTCTCTCTATTCTCCACAGTTTCTCCACCATTCTACTCTCAACCTGAATAAAATCAATTATCTTCTCAAGGATGTTAGTATAGTGAACAGATTTGGAAGATAGAGAGGGCATCTCTGAACCTCTGAAGAGGAGCAGATTGGTTTCCTGTCCAGTATAATACAGATAATGTCTCCTTTCAGGACGATGTGTGAGTAGAATTGCTTTAAACGACTGTGGTTTCCCTAAGCTAGAAGTTCTCAGATCTGATGCAAACCTACTATGTGTATATCACCCATTGGGCCACCCTTCATTTGACCCTTTTGGTACTTTAGAGTCAAAGGGAATTGATGCAAACACAAAACTCATGATTCCTGTGAGTAATGAAATTCTTTATCTGTGATCAGGAATCTTGTGTCTTCCACTAGCATCCATGAGACTGTGGCAGGCTAAAGTTTCAGACCCTTCACAGTTCATATTACCAGAAAGAATAATGTATGTATTGAAAAGTACACAAATGGTAAGTGTGCCATCTAATCTTCATAAAATGGACTCATATATAACCATCACCTTATCAAGGAAAAGAACATTACCAGCATGACAGAAGCTCCTATGAAGGCTCCTTCAGTCAATACCCTCCCAAAGGTAACCACACTCCTATCTCATAGCATGGATTAATTTTGCTGCTTTTGAACTTTACATAAATGGAATCATACAATATGTATTATTTTTTTATCTGGATTTATATAACATCATGTTTGCAAGGTTCATCCATATTATTATATGTAGAAACAGTCCACCATTAACATTGCTGGGTAAAATTTCATTGTGCCAATAAACTACCTTATAAATATGGCCTATTGTTGACATATAAAAAATATTTACATTATTTCTAGATTTTTACTATATAATTATTTATATTTTAAAGGAGAGCATATTACTTATATGATTTTATTATATAAAGTTTATTATATAAAAGTTTCTAATGTGGACACAAATAAAAACAATGGTATAATGATGCCAGTATATACCCAATTTTAAGAATCAACTTTAGCTATTATCATTCTATTGTAATTACATTTTAATAATACTTAAAAAGGCATAGGCTACTGAAGAATGATATTGATCAAAATTATATTGTTATATTGTGTTTTTGTATGAATCTGCAACAACAAATTCCACCTTTATGTACAACCATAATATACCAATAAAAATATGGAAAAAGGCATACTTTATTCTTCCTGAGTTACTTTTGAGATGAAAGTATCTTGTTCTCTATTTTACAATCTCTATAATGAAAGAATAATACCAACCCTCATGGTGACCTCACCCTGTCTTGTGGCTTTAAATTCTATCTTTATCCATTTAACATCCAAGTTTACTTCTCCAGCCCAAACCTCTCTAATAAATTTGACATATCAGATTGGATACCATTTTAAATCTGGTTCCTTAGAGGGGGGGTTTGTATACCAGTGATCTATAAGGAATTACTCTTAGGGGAAACATAAGGGAATGGGGAAAGCAGATGGGACCAAGGTGAGAAAATCATCAAGGTGCCACTTTAGGCAATGATGTGTAGTTTTCTATCAGCTTATCTCCCATGTTCTGGAGCACATGTGTTTTGCCACTTCTTGATGCTTTGGTCTTGTTTACATAATGTCATTAATACATGACATTGGGACTAATGTGTTCTGTAGGTATCTGACCATTCAAGTCTCTATGGACTATAGAGTACTTGGTCCATAAATTTAAGGAGGGAGAATTTACCTAGCCCTGGGGCATGTTAAGTGGACACAAACTGCTTCTGGTACTCATTCTCAACATGTTTGGAATAGAATACATTCTCCAAATCAATGGCAGCATGTTATGTCAACCTCAATTGCAGTTTTGACTTGGTTGCATTTATACATTGTTCACTATCATCCTATAGGATTTGTCTTGTATTTCTAAGATGGGTTGGTGAGTTAAATGAAGATATAAATGGGTACAATCCCTCTTTAATTTAGATCTTTAAGGGTGGATCTCAGTTTTTCCATTCTCCCCAGATACTATATTATTTCTGATGTAACCTCTTGACTAGGTGCAGAGGGGGCTGGTTCTAGGTTTTCCCATAGTCTTCTCCACAGATAGCTCATACTCTGTTGATAAAAGAACTAGTATGGAGATTGTACCAACTACCAAATATGTCCATTTTATACTATCAACTAAGTTCATGGATCCAGTGGAGCCACAGGGAACCTGGGCCAGGGGTACTTATACTTAACTGCCCAAATCTAATCAGAATTCCAGGGTTATGTTTTGATTCTCTGGGTATCTGTCTTAGTTTGTATGTGCTGCTATAATAGAATACCTAAACAGGGTAATTTATGAAGAATAGAAATTTATTTTCTCATGGTTCTGGGTGCTGACAAGTCCAAGATCAAAACACCAGCAGATTCAGTGTCTGGCAAATGTTGCTTCATGCTTCCAAGACGTCACCTTTGCTGAGTTCTCACAAGTCAGAACAGATGCAAAGGGCAAGCAGGTCTTGCCCTTTTTTTTTCTGGTCCTGGGAATTGAATCCAGGGATGTTTAACCACTGAACCATATCTTCTACCTTTTTTATTTTTTATTTTGGGGTAGTCTTGCTAAATTGCTGAAATCTTCTTTTATAAGGGCATTCCTCCCATTCAGGAGGTTGGGGCCCTCATGTCTTCATCATTTTCCCCAAAAGCTCTAATCCTTTTTTTAATATTTATTTATTTTTTAGGTGTAGTTGGACACAATACCTTTATTTTTATGTGGTGCTGAGGATCAAACTCAGGGGCTAGGTGAACACTTTACCACTGAGCCACAACCCTAGCCCCAAAGCCCCAATCTTTAGTACTACCACAATGAGGATTGTTTCAACATGAATTTTAGAGAGACATGAATATTCAAAGCATAGAAGTATCCCTCAATATGATGTTTCTCAGAAAAAGAGTGAATGCTGTGATGTGCTGCCCAGATCTCCGTGTTAAGACTGAGGCATTGAAGGGAAGTCTATTTCAGGTGTGTCATTGTGGTTTTTAGTTATATTTCCCTGATGAGTGATGCTATTGAGGCTTATTTTTTATTTGGATATTTTCTTTTTGAGAGAGCCTGTTCAAGCCTCTTGTCCACTTAAAAAATTGGGTTGTTTGTTTATCTCTTCTTGTTATAAGTGTACTTTGTAAATTCTGTATAAGTGCTTTGTCAAACATAAAAATTGAGAACATTTTTTCCTATGTATCTTGCCTTTTCACTTTCTTTTTCTTTCCTTTTGGGCTGAAGGTTGAATCCAGGGCTTCAGACAGGCTAAGCATGTACTCTACCCCTAAGCTATATACCTTCAACCTCTTTTCAATTTCTTAATGTTTTTTTTAAGGGTTAGAAGTTTTAAATTTTGATAAAGTCAAATTTACCAGTTTTTTATGGTCAGTAATTTTGTGTCTTATTTATTTATTTTTGGTACCCAGGGATTGAATCTAGAGGGGTGCTTAACCACTGAGCCACACCTCAGCCTCCTTTTAAAAAATATTGTGTTTAGAGACAAGGTCTCTGTAAGTTGCTTAGGATCTTTCTAGGTTGCTGAGGCTGACTTTGAACTTGCAATCCTCTTGCTTCAGTCTCTGGAGCCACTGGGATTACAGATATGAGCCATTTTCCCAGACTCCAGATCTTTTTCTTATTTATTTATTCATTTATTTATTTTCTTTCTTTCTTTTTTTTTTTGGTGGTGTTGGGGATTGAACCCAGGGCTTTGTGCATGTAAGGCAAGCACTCTACTAACTGAGCTATATCCCCAGACCTTATGTTTTATTTTGAGACAGGGTCTCACTAAGTTGCTTAGGGCCTCACTAAGTTGCTGAGGCTGGTCTTGAACTTGTGATCCTTCTGCCTTAGCCTTCTGAGACACTGGGATTACAGGTGTGTGCTTCTTTACTAGGCTGTGTCCTGTTTAAGAAATCTTTCTATACTCCAAATTCACAAATGTGTGTGTGTGTGTAAACACATATATGTATATGTGTTATGTATATTTATGTATACACAATATATCACACACACACACACACACACACACACACACACACACACATATATATATATATATATATATATATATATATATGAATGTTTTGGGGGTTTTTGGATGGTGTGAGGTAAGAGGTCAAGTCATTTTAAAAATACAGATTTCAAATTGTTCCATATTATATATTTTAACTAATTCTTTTTTCCTTTTGAACTGTTTTGGAATCTGCTGAAAATTAATTGAATACATTTTTGGGTCTATTTTTTGACTGTAGTCTGTTACACTGGACTATTTGTTTGTCTTTACACCAATACTACACTGTCTTAATTAATGTAATTTTATAGTAACTCCTGAAATCTGGTAGACCTCTTACTTTTCTCTCTCTCTTTTTAAAAATCATGATTGTATTTGCTAATTTAGGTCCTTTTCATTTCCATATACATTATAAAATTAACTTCTTAATTTCTAAAATAAAACTTGCTGGGTTTTGATTAGAATGAATAGATCAGTTTGAGAAGAATTTCCATCTTTACAATGTTGAATCTGCCAATCTGTTAAAATGGTATATTTTTACATTTATTCAGATCTTTAGTTTATTTTCACAATTTTATAGTAATGTAAATGTCTAGCACATAATTTCTTACATTCGTTCCTAGGTATTTGATTTTTGATACCATTGTAAGTGGTATTTAAATAATTCATTTTCCAATTGTTTATTGCTGGTATAGTAGAAATAAAATTATTTAAAAATATTGAACTTATTGAACAGCCTTATTTGCTTCACCCATTAGTTTTTGTAAAAAAATATTTTGTTTTAGTTGTAGTTGGACACAATACCATTATTTTGTTTTTGTGTGGTGCTGAGGATGGAACCCAGAGCCCTGCATGTACTAGGCAAGCACTCTACCGCTGAGCTACAACCCAAGCCCCTTCACCCATTAGTTTTTATAGATTGTAAATTCTTTGGATTTTCAGCATAAATGTGTCATTTATGAATGAAGACCAAGATATATCTTTCTTTTTAGGTGTTGATTCATTTGCTTGTTGAGCTTGCCTTTTCTATTTTCTTGTTTATTTTTCTTATATGCTTGTTGCTTTTTGAAGGTCTTCTCATCTTTGTTTTCAATGAGTCAATTCTACCTGTTTTTGCTTGTCTCCAGTGGGTGAAATGTAGAAATCTAGAACAACTTCTTCATTTTTGGCTTAGGCAACAGTGTAGGAGGCATTTATCAATATAGCAAATGCTAGATAGAGTGAGAAGCAGGTTGGAATGGAGAAGGTGGAGATTTGGGACTTACACTTATTGAATTTGAGATGCCTATTATCTGTACATATTCACCAGCCACTGGTAGAGAGCTGACATCTTAGAGAGGCCAGAGTGGTTTGTTAGCCCTCAATATATATGTGGGATTGAATATGTAGATAAAGTTAACATTACCCATAAGATTGAATAGATTGGAAAGAGAGAAGGAGAAAGGACAGAGCCTTAAGGAACACTCTTGACAAGTGTTCATTGGATTTGATAATTAGCAAGTCATCCAACAAGGCAGACTGAGTGAAGTTATAAAAGTTTTCTAGGGAGTTTCAAGGGAAGTGTGGTGGGATGAAAAGAGAAAATGAGTGGGCAAAGGGTTGGACAGTGGAATGGAGATTGTGAGGCAGATGAGCATGGGTGAAAAGTGAATGAGAGAGATGGATGCAAAGTGTTGATTATTCTTTCTCAATTAAAAAAAATTCTGAAAATAATACTCGAGTGTGGGTTAAGAAATTCAAAGAGTGCACAAGGACTTACAATATAAAGCAAAATCCCACCAACAACTTGAAATGTCTTTTGCTTTTCTATTTTCCAATAGTTGCCTCCAAAACTCTGTTTAATGTGGTGTGAAACTAGTTTTTGACTTTTTTTCTTTTCACATTTGCTACTGAACTTGTAATTAAATGAGGGCTTGGTTCATACACATCCTTTCCATGTCTTCCCTTCCTAGGTTTTTGTAAATAGATCTGCTGGTTACTTTTACCAACCTTTCACTTCCTTGTATTACCTAGCGTTAGCCACTGTGCATGCATTGCTGCTAAAACACTACAACATACACTAAAAAAAGAAGTTTTGCTTTATGTATATGAGACCAGATACTTACATACTTACATGTCACGTTTCTGGTGGTAAATATTTTTCTCTTTTTGGATATGAATGCATTTTTCACCTATGATTCAATCTGAATCATTTCAATTAAAGGACAGAAAAGCAAAACAACCCATACTAGAATCCTTGTGTATGTGAAATGGAAAACTCATCAAATATTAAACCATACAAATACAGAGAGAGAGAGAGAGAGAGAGAGAGAGAGAGAGAGAGAGAGAGACAACCAAACTTAACACCTGAGTCTTCCTTTTATCATGGTAACAAGAATGAGACACTATTTGAAATTCTCCCTGGATTCCATGTAAATGACCAAGACAGGTAGCAAATAATCTTCAAAGCAGGCATCCTTCCAACAAATGTTTACATTGATTTCATTATTTCCAAAAGCTGATTGATGCCAGAAAGAAGAAAGTGATGAGGTAAAAACCCTTCTTTGATTGCCCCCCACTTGTCATGTGAATGAGTAAATGATACTGGACCATTTCTCCGGTCATTTAGGGAATTTTAGACATTCTGTGTTGGTATTGGGATAAAAAACTGGTTGAAGAGGGATTGGCTGGAGGGGTAAGAATAAGCTTCATCATGAGAACAGCTGTCTGGATGATCTGTCGGTTGTGTGTTAGTTGTTCTTTATGACATTGGGAGATTAAGCTGCTTAACAGAGGGTTAGAGTCTGGAGGTGTAGCTTGATGGTACAGCCAGTGCTTAGCACATGGGAAGCAGTTCCCCTGCATTAAAAACAAATGAGCCAACCAAAAACAAAACCCAAAAAAACTACAAGAAAGAATTTGAGACACCCAGCCAGTTATTCTGACCTAGTACCAAAATTATTTTGTTTGAATTTTAAACTTTTAATTCTTTAATTTTCAAAGTTGTAATGTTCAATGTTTCTTTTTTAAAAATTTAATATGAGAGGATGACTTGCAATAGTTAGAAGAAATGCCTCTCAAAAATATTTCTACAAAAGCCTACAATTTGATTCCTACAATTCCTAAACCCTCTACTGTCATGCTGCAGACTGTGCTGGGCCCATCTTAACCATGTACTCTAAGCAGAGACCCTATGGTGACTTCTTGGCTTTCCCATACTGCAGATGAAGAAGTCAGAATGGGTTTTTAGCACCTGTTAAATAGAAGTAAGGAAGACTATCAGATGTCTTACCCCTGAGTTTCCTAGCAACTGAGGAAGAAGGGTAGGTAAGTGGGATGGGTGAAAAAATTTAGCCAGGGTGTTTTGAGGTAGAAAACCAGGGATACCAAGAGAGCAGGATTAATTTATAAGAAATTTTTTTTTATCATGCAGAAAATTCTCCTGATTCCTAAAAACACATATGTTTTGACAAAATGTTAAGGTTCAAAATCTTAATGAGAAAACTTATAAATATGGCAAGTAATGAGAGATTTAATAGTATCCAAGAAGAAATGGTTGATTTTGTTATTTTCATCTTCGTACAGAGGATTCAAAAGGACCTGGAAGTTTAATTGTTTTGGTAAGAGGGATGTATATTTTAGCTTATCACTGTCCCAACTTTAATGAACAATGAAGGACTAATGCTTTAAAATGAGGCTGTGCAATAAAAATAGAGTGAGAGCCAGACCTGTAATTTATATTTTCTAGTTGCCCCCCTATAAAAACTTGTCATGAAAATGGTAAATTAACTTAAAAATATTTAATTTAGCCCAATATATTCAAAGCATTTTCATTTCAACACATAATTAATATATATTACTAATGAAATATTTTTCTTTCTTTTTGTTCTGAGTCTGAATTCCAGTGTGTGTTTTATACTTATAGCAACTCTCAGTTCAGACACTGCATTTTCAATGGTTAAAATGAAATGTATCTCTACCAAAACAATAAGGCTCTCTTTAAAAGAAAATATTTTTACATGCCTTTAGTTTTGAAATTTACGTTAATTAAAATTTAAAAAAAATCAGTTCCACAGTCATACTGGTCACATATCATATATTCAGTAGTCCCGTGTGGCTGCTGGCTACAATTTTGGAAAGCATAGGTCTTAAGATTTTCATTTGGTCCAAGTCTGTCACCAATCCTCCAGAAAGAACTTCTTGGGTTCAAATATTTAGAGTTTGTGAATGGCTATAACAGGCTGAACTGTGTCCTCACATTTTTGTGTTGAAGCTCTAACCCTGAACGGGACTATATATGGAGAAAGAACTTTATAGGTATGATTAAGGTAAAATAAGGTTAATATTACTGATGTCCTTATGAGAAGAGGAAATTTGGACACACAGAGATACCAGAGATGCGCATGTACAGGGAAAAGATCAAGAAGGAAGCCATCTGCAAGCCAAGGACAGCAACCTCAAGAGAAACCAACCTTGCTGACACCTTGATCTCTGACTCCTAGCCTCCAGACTATGAGAAATTAACATGTCACCTAAGCTACCCAGTCTGTGGTATTTTGTCATGATTGCACCTGCAAACTAATACAGTGACCCGATGTATAGAGGGGTAAGTAAAATTCAGATACGCTCTTTGTCATTTAAGAGTATATCTTCTCTTTAGTCACTGGCTTCAAATTCTGATACCCTACAAATCCTTGTAGTTTGACTTTCAGAAAATCCGTTTTAGGAAAATATAACTCCACAGGGTATTTTTATTTTTTTTTAAACTGGACTCACATGCAAGTTTTTTTATTAGCCACTTGACCAGGATGTTGTGTGTGTTTTCCATTAGGAAGAAATGAATGAGTCACACCCAGAAAACCACAAACACACAGATTTGAAGTTCAAAATGAAACGTCTGTGCCCATCAGGCAGAATCTCTTGCTTTTGTCCATCACAGATATTGAGCCTCTTCATGATTGCCAAAGTTCATTAATAACATTTGTGTCTATGCTAATACAATCAGAAAATTATGCAGACCATCTATTTCCTCCCAGAGAGAACAGGGTGGTCAGCCATTAGTGATTCACACTGATGAGCCTCCACTAATTGCGCAGAATGTAATTAGTGATTATATAATATTTGAGCTCTTGCAACTGTCATTAATGTCCACGATTCACCAGAGATGGGCCCTACTGAATGGAGTATGATTGCTGCATGCTAAATCTAGTTAATCCGAGGTATGTTAATCAGCACAGGATGCACTTTAGGCGGTGGTTAAAAGCACTGGTGACCTCAAGAAAAAAACCCTGCCATCTACCAAAGTCTGAACTGCATACAATAAGGGATCCCTTTCAAAAGAGGAATTTAATAATTAAATGGCCTGGAAAACCCAAGGGCAGAGTTATTGCATGGTTTTAATCCATTTAGATTTTTCTGTAACAGATACAGTGATCAAAATGTTATATTGGTGCTGGCATTAATTTATGATACAGTTGACTACCAACTTGGGGTGTAGTATGTTTTTATGTGTTAAAAGTTATGATGAGTTTGTCCTGTGGCTAAGGATTGGGTTAAGAAATAGTTCTTTGGCTGGGGTGTAGCTCCATGCTAAAGCATGTGTGTAGCATGTATGAGGCCCTGGGTTTGATCTCAATACAAAAAAGCACAATCCCAGCCAAAAAAATAATAATAATAACAAAAGGAAAAAGAAATAGATGTTTTATAAGAGGAAACATGACTATAATTATTCAGAGCTCTATTTTGGAGGTTCATTTCATGGAATAAAATTTTAGAAGGAATAACATTATAGTTGAGTTTCCCTTATCCAAAATGCTAGGGACAAGAAGTGTTTGGGGTTTTGATTTTTTTTCATATTTTAAAGCATTCATATATATATATATATAATGCTACCTTGAGGATGTGACTGAGATCTAGCCATTTATGTTTCCATATATACTATATACACACAGGCTGAAAGGAAGTTTACAGTATCCTTTTTTTTTTTTTTGTCTTATTTTTTTTTTATTGTTGGTCGTTCAAAACATTACATAGTTCCTCATACATCATATTTCACAGTTTGATTCAAATGAGTTATGAACTCCCAATTTTATCCCGTATACAGATTGCTGTATCACATCAGTTACCCTTCCATTGATTGACATATTGCCTTTCTAGTGTCTGATGTATTCTGCTGTCTGTATTATTCTCTACTATCCCCCCTCCCCTCCCCTCCCCTCCCCTTTTCTCTCTCTACCCCTTCTACTGTAAATCACTTCTTCCATTTGAATTATCTTGTCTTACCCCTCCTTTCCTCTTATATGTCATTTTGTATAACCCTGAGGATCGCCTTCCATTTCCATGCAATTCCCCTTCTCGTTTCCTTTCCCTCCCACCTCTCAACCCTGTTAATGAAAATCTTCTTCTCAAGCTCTTCGTCCCTACCCTGTCCTTGTTTCCTCCCCTTATATCAGAGGAGTCATTTGGTATTTGTTTTTTAAAGATTGACTAGCTTCACTTAGCATAATCTGCTCTAATGCCATCCATTTCTCTCCAAATTCTATGATTTTGTCATTTTTAAATGCAGAGTAATACTCCATTGTGTATAAATGCCACATTTTTTTAATCCATTCATCTATTGAAGGGCATCTAGGCTGATTCCACAATCTTGTGCTGCTATGAACATCGATGTAGCAGTGTCCCTGTAGCATGCTCTTATTAGGTCTTTAGGGAATAGACCGAGAAGGGGAATAGCTGGGTCAAATGGTGGTTCCATTCCCAGCTTTCCAAGAAATCTCCATACTGCTTTCCAAATTGGCTGCACCAATTTGCAGTCCCACCAGCAATGAACAAGAGTGCCCTTTTCCCCACATCCTCTCCAGCACTTATTGTTGTTTGACTTCCTAATGGCTGCCAATCTTACTGGAGTGAGATGGTATCTTAGGGTAGTTTTGATTTGCATTTCTCTGACTGCTAGCGATGGTGAGCATTTTTTCATGTACTTATTGATTGATTGTATGTCCTCTTCTGAGAAGTGTCTGTTCAGGTCCTTTGCCCATTTATTGATTGGGTTACTTGTTGTCTTATTGTCTAATTTTTTGAGTTCTTTATATATTCTGGTTATTAGGGCTCTATCTGAAGTGTGTGGAGTAAAGATTTGTTCCCAGGATGTAGGCTCCCTGTTTATCTCTCTTATTGTTTCTTTTGCTGAGAAAAAACTTTTTAGTTTGAGTAAGTCCCATTTGTTGATTCTAGTTGTTAACTCTTGCGCTATGGGTGTCCTATTGAGGAATTTGGAGCCTACTCCCACAGTATGTAGATCATAACCAACTTTTTCTTCTATCAGATGCCGTGTCTCTGATTTAATATCAAGCTCCTTGATCCATTTTGAGTTAACTTTTGTGCAAGGCGAGAGATAGGGATTCAGATTCATTTTGATGCAAATGGATTTCCAGTTTTCCCAGCACCATTTGTTGAAGATGCTATCCTTCCTCCATTGCATGCTTTTAGCCCCTTTATCAAATATAAGATAGTTGTAGTTTTGTGGATTGGTTACTGTGTCCTCTATTCTGTACCATTGGTCCACCCGCCTGTTTTGGTACCAGTACCATGCTGTTTTCGTTACTATTGCTCTGTAGTATAGTTTGAAGTCTGGTATCGCTATACCGCCTGATTCACACTTCCTGCTTAGTATTGTTTTTGCTATTCTGGGTCTTTTATTATTCCATATGAATTTCATGATTCTTTTATCTATTTCTACAAGAAATGCAGCTGGGATTTTGATTGGCATTGCATTGAACTTATAGAGAACTTTTGGTAATATCGCCATTTTGATGATGTTGGATCTGCCTATCCATGAGCAGGGTATATTTTTCCATCTTCTAAGGTCTTCTTCTATGTCTTTCTTTAGGGTTTTGTAATTTTCATTGTATAAATCTTTCACCTCTTTTGTTAGGTTGGTTCCCAAGTATTTTATTTTTTGGGGGGATATTGTGAATGGAGTAGTTGTCCTCATTTCCGTTTCAGAGGATTTGTCGCTGATATACAGGAATGCCTTTGATTTATGCGTGTTGATCTTATATCCTGCCACTTTGCTGAATTCATTTATTAGCTCTAATAGCTTCTCTGTAGACCCTTTTGGGTCTGCTAGGTATAGAATCATATCATCTGCAAATAGTGATAATTTAAGTTCTTCTTTTCCAATTTTTATCCCTTTAATTTCTTTCGTCTGTCTAATTGCTCTGGCCAGTGTTTCGAGGACTATGTTGAACAGAAGTGGTGAGAGAGGGCATCCCTGTCTTGTACCAGATCTTAGAGGGAATGCCTTCAATTTTTCTCCATTCAGAATGATGCTGGCCTGTGGTTTATCATATATTGCTTTTACAATGTTGAGGTATGATCCTGTTATCCCTAATTTTTCTAGAGTTTTGAACATAAAGGGATGCTGTACTTTGTCGAATGCTTTTTCTGCATCTATCGAGACTATCATATGGTTCTTATTTTTTAGTCTATTGATGTGGTGGATAACATTTATTGATTTCCGTATATTGAACCAGCCTTGCATCCCATGGATGAATCCTACTTGATCATGGTGTATAATTTTTTTGATATGTATTTGAATCCGGTTCGCCAGAATTTTATTGAGGATTTTTGCGTCAAGGTTCATTAGAGATATTGGTCTGTAGTTTTCTTTCCTTGAAGTGTCTTTGTCTGGTTTCGGAATCAGGGTGATGTTGGCCTCGTAGAATGAATTTGGAAGTTCTCCCTCTTTTTCTATTTCCTGAAATAGCTTGAAAAGTATTGGTGTTAGTTCCTCTTTAAAGGTTTTGTAAAACTCTGCTGTATACCCATCCGGTCCTGGGCTTTTCTTAGTTGGTAGTCTTTTGATGGTTTCTTCTATTTCTTCTATTGTTATTGGTCTGTTTAGGTTGTCTATATCCTCCTGGTTCAATCTGGGCAGATCGTAAGACTTAAGGAATTTATCTATGCCTTCACTATCTTCTATTTTATTGGAGTATAAGGCTTCAAAATAGTCTCTGATTATCTTCTGTATTTCTGAAGTGTCTGTTGTGATATTGCCTTTTTCATCCCGTATGCTAGTAATCTGGGTTCTCTCTCTTCTTCTCTTCGTTAGCATGGCTAAGGGTCTGTCAATTTTATTTATTTTTTCAAAGAACCAGCTTTTAGTTTTGTCAATTTTTTCAATTGTTTCTTTTGTTTCAATTTCATTAATTTCAGCTCTGATTTTGATTATTTCTTGCCTTCTACTTCTTTTGCTGTTGTTTTGCTCCTCTTTTTCTAGGATTTTGAGATGAAGTATGAGATCATTTATTTGCTGGTTTTTTCTTTTTTTGAGGAATGAACTCCAAGCAATGAATTTTCCTCTTAGGACTGCTTTCAATGTGTCCCATAGATTCCGATATGTTGTGTCCGTGTTTTCATTTAACTCTAGGAATTTTTTAATTTCCTCCTTGATGTCTTCAATAACCCATATGTCATTCAGCAACCTGTTGTTCATTCTCCAAGTGATGCTTGATTTTTCCTTTCTTCTTTTATCATTGATTTTCAGTTTCATTCCATTATGATCAGATAAGATGCATGGTATTATCTCTACCCCTTTATATTGTCTAAGAGTTGCCCTGTGACATAATATATGGTCTATTTTTGAGAAGGTTCCATGTGCTGCTGAAAAAAAAGTGTAACTACTTGATGTTGGGTGGTAAAGTCTATATATGTCAATTAAGTCTAGGTTATTAATTGTGTTGTTGAGTTCTATAGTTTCCTTGTTTAACTTTTGTTTGGAAGATCTGTCCAGTGGTGAGAGAGGTGTGTTGAAGTCTCCCATGATGATTGTATGGTGGTCTATCAGACTCTTGAACTTGAGAAGAGTTTGCTTGATGAACACCGCTGCACCATTATTTGGGGCATATATATTTATGATTGTTATGTCTTGTTGGTTTATGGTTCCCTTGAGCAGTATGAAGTGTCCTTCTTTATCCCTTTTGATTAGCTTTGGCTTGAAATCTATTTTATTAGATATGAGTATGGACACGCCTGCTTGTTTCCGCTGTCCATATGAGTGGTATGATTTTTCCCAACCTTTCACCTTCAGTCTATGGATATCTTTTTCTATCAGATGCGTCTCCTGTAGACAGCATATTGTTGGGTCTTGTTTTGTGATCCATTCTACTAGCCTGTGTCTCTTAATTGGTGAGTTTAAGCCATTGACATTTAGGGTTATTATTGAGATATGGTTTGTACTTCTATCCATATTTGTTTGTTGATGTTACTAAACCTGATTTGTTATCCTCTTTGACTACTTTCCCCCCTTTACTGTCCTACCTCCCATTGTTGGTTTTCAATGTTATTTTCCATTTCCTCTTCCTGCAATGTTTTGCCAAGGATTTTTTGAAGAGATGGTTTTCTAGCTGCGAATTCTTTTAACTTTTGTTTATCATGGAAGGTTTTAATTTCATCTTCTAACCTGAAGCTTAATTTTGCCGGATACACGATTCTTGGTTGGAACCCATTTTCTTTCAGTGTTTGAAATATGTTATTCCAGGATCTTCTAGCTTTCAGAGTCTGTGTTGAGAGATCAGCTGTTATCCTGATTGGTTTACCCCTAAATGTAATCTGCTTCCTTTCCCTTGTAGCTTTTAAAATTCTTTCCTTATTCTGTATGTTGGACATCTTCACTATAATGTGTCTAGGTGTGGATCTCTTATGGTTTTGTACATTCGGCGTCCTGTAGGCTTCTAAGATTTGGGATTCTGTCTCATTCTTCAAGTCTGGGAAGTTTTCTCGTATTATTTCATTGAATAGGCTGTGTATTCCTCTGGTATGGAGCTCTGTGCCTTCCTGTATCCCCATGACTCTTAAATTTGGTCTTTTGATATTGTCCCATATTTCTTGGATGTTCTGTTCATGGTTTCTTAGCAGACTTGCTGAGCTGTCTATGTTCTTTTCCAGTTGAAATACTTTGTCTTCATTGTCTGATGTTCTCTCTTCTAAGTGATCTACTCTGCTGGTAGTATTCTCAATTGAGTTTTTAAGTTGGTTTATTTTTTCCTGCATTTCTAGTATTTCTATTTGTTTGTTTTTTATTTCCTCTATCTCCCTGTGAAATTGATCTTTTACTTCCTGGATTTGTTTGTCAATGTGATCTTTCATTATCTGATTTTGCTGTCTCATGTCTTCCTTGAGACTCCAGATCATCTGAAGCATGTATATCCTGATCTCTCTATCTGACATTCCATCTGTTGCACCTATTACCTCTTCTAAAGTTGAGTTGACCTGCATTGCCTGTGGTCCTTTCTTTCCTTGTCTTTTCATACTGCTGGCGTTTCTTTCTGCTTGGTGAAACTGTTGTGTTTTGAAATTTTCCCTCTATTTATTTATATTGCTCTTGTATAGTTGAATAATCACCCTTGCAGGGCATGTAGTGGCTGTGATCCTCCTCCAATTGGTGTGATCCGTCTACCACGCTGGGAGGCCCTAGGTCTGCTCTGCTGGTCGGTCAAAGGTCCGCCTACCCAGCAGGCACGAGGGGCACCTCTATCACTCCGCAGGTTGCTGGGCCTAACCTCCCGATGGGTCGAAGGTTCGCCTAGCTTGCAGGGGGCTGCTCCCGGAGCGAGAGCTAGGCCTCCCGGGGGAGCCCGGATGGTGGAGGCCGACTGCCGGTTCAGGCGGGGTGGGCCAAGCCGCACTGGGTGCCTGCGGCTTGCAAACGCGGCTGGTATCAGCAGGACTTAACTCCTGCACCCGCTGCGGGGGCACCTTTATCGCCGAGTAGCTGCGGTCGCGTGGTTGGGAACCGGGCGGGTGGGGCCGCTTCTCCCAGGGCGAGAGCTAGGCCTCCCGGGGGAGCCCGGATGGCGGAGGACTGCCGGTTCGGGCGGGGCGGGCCAAGCCGCTCAGGGATCCCGCTGGTTGCAAAGGCGGTTGGCGTCTGCAGGACTTAACTTCTGCACCCTCCGCCGGTTCGGGCGGGGCGGGCCAAGCCGCTCAGGGTTCCCGCGAGTTGCAAAGGTGGCTGGCGTCTGCAGGACTTAACTTCTGCACCCGCCACGTGGGCACCTTTATTGTCGAGTAGCTGTGGCTGCCTGGTTAGGAACCGGGCGGGTGGGGCCGCTTTTCCCTGGGCGAGAGCTAGGCCTCCCGGGGGAGCCCGTATGGTGGAGGACTGCCGGTTCGGGCGGGGCGGGCCAAGCCGCTCAGGGATCCCGCTGGTTGCAAAGGCGGTTGGCGTCTGCAGGACTTAACTTCTGCACCCGCCACGTGGGCACCTTTATTGCCTAGTAGCTGTGGCTGCCTGGTTAGGAACCGGGCGGGTGGGGCCGCTTTTCCCAGGGCGAGAGCTAGGCCTCCCGGGGGAGCCTGTATGGCGGAGGACTGCCGGTTCGGGCGGGGCGGGCCAAGCCGCCCAGGGATCCCGCGGGTTGCAAAGGTGGTTGGCGTCTGCAGGACTTAACTTCTGCACCCGCTGCCGGTTCGGGCGGGGCGGGCTAAGCCGCTCAGGGTTCCCGCGGGTTGCAAAGGCGGCTGGCGTCTGCAGGACTTAACTTCTGCACCCGCCACGTGGGCACCTTTATTGCCGAGTAGCTGTGGCTGCCTGGTTAGGAACCGGGCGGGTGGGGCCGCTTTTCCCAGGGCGAGAGCTAGGCCTCCCGGGGGAGCCCGTATGGCAGAGGACTGCCAGTTCGGGCGGGGCGGGCCAAGCCACTCAGGGTTCCCGGGGGTTGCAAAGGTGGCTGGCGTCTGCAGGACTTAACTTCTGCACCCGCCACGTGGGCACCTTTATCGCCGAGTAGCTGTGGCCGCCTGGTTAGGAAGCGGGCGGGTGGGGCCGCTTCTCCCAGGGCGAGAGCTAGGCCTCCAGGGGGAGCCGCCTGCCGGAGCGGCTGATGGTTGGGGGACTAGACCTCTGTGCCCGCGTGGTCTTCCAAGATCCACTTCTCTGGGGCAACCTGTCACTTCGAGTAAACCTACCAGTTCACGGCAGCTCTCCTCTTAAGGAAGTTATGCTAGAAGTTCCTCCGTAGCTAGGCTGCAGCTGTTTCGATGAGTCTTTCATATCCCGTTAAAGTGGAGACGTTGGAGTCGCTGCTTCCTCGCCGGCCGCCATGTTGGATCTCGAGTCTACAGTATCCTTAATACACTTGCATTTTGACTAGGACCTGTTACATGAGATCAGGTGTGGAATTTTCTACTTGTGGTATCATGTCAGTGCTCAAAGAGTTTCAAATTCTAGAGAATTTTCAATTTTAGAATTTCGGATGAAGGATACTCAGCCTGTATAAGGTATTCTGCTTCCTATAACAAATAAAAGTTGGATTCTAAAGTGGATTCACATGAGTATACACTTTCCCATGTCCTGAGTCATAGTAGATTTTCAAGACATTTGTAGCTGTTCTTGTGGATGATTCACTCCCCTCCCACCCTAGTCATTTCATATGTTCTGTAAACCTCCTACCCAAAGCAGCTCTTGTCCTGGCCTTTCTTCCTGAGGCTTTCTCTGGAACCCTATGATCTTGGCTAACCAATTTTTAGGGCAATCTATTAGTGTTAAGGGTTCAACAACTGTGAGGTAAGCCTCAATCCAAGGGAGATGGGAGTTGGTAGATAAATACCTCAGCTCCCTCCTCTCTGGTTGGGACAATTCGGATGGGTATTACACACTACACAGTTTGGATCTTACATGTTCTTTAATGGCCCATATGTTAAAAGTTTTAGTCCCCGGAATGGTGCTGCTATTGAGAGGTGATGGAATTTTTAAGGGGCAAGACCTAGAGAAGATCTTCTGGTCACTGGGGAGTATGCCCTTGGAAGGGATAATGGTACCCCCAACTCGTTTTTCTTCCTTTCTTGTTATTCATGGGTCATGAGGTAAGTGGCTCTGTTCTGCCATGTGTTGCTTGCCATAATATATATACCGCCTTGCCACAGGCCCCAGAGCAACAAGGCCAGCTGATTGTGGACTGAAACCTCCCAAACCGTGAACCAAAAACCTTTTATCTTTGTGAGTGGTCTCACATATTTGTAATAATGATAGAAAGTTGAATAACAAGCAATCATTCTCTCAGAAGGTCACCAGCAGCACCGAGCACTCTTTGTTCATAGTGGTAACCCATCCACGAATGCTGTATTTACTGGCTTTTCTCCCTTCCCCATTTCACTTCCTGACTCCCTTGCTTGTATTTCTTGAAGTCACCTCCCATATGAATTATCTGTCTCTAACCCCTTACCCTAGGGTCAAGTTTTGGGAGAACCCCATTTCTCCCTTCTATCCTTTCCCAATACCCCCTCATTTTAAGAGGATGAAACAAACTGTGATGACTTCCAGTAGCCTGTTTATATGCTTGGCAGACCTTGAGTGGTTCTCTCCTTGATGTGTTTTTACCAGTGAATTTTATGCGAATTAAAATATTTTATACCAACCATAACTTGTGTTTTAAGTGACAGTACAGATAAATGGCTGCTTCTAATGTGGAATTTGTGCAAGTTTACAAATTTTCAAGGCCTGAATGATTTAATATGGTCTAGTTATTCATAAAATAATATGGTGGTTGTAGATCCGAAGGAGAAAAGCACCTTATGATTTATGTGACTTCCTCCTGTTAATGTATTTTATATAAATAATAAAAACACAGGCATCTTTGTTTTGTAAGATGTTTTCTAGTGATTGTTCAATGAGATCAAAGTCTTTCAGATACTGTTTGTGGACACTGAGAAAAGTTTGCTGAACAATAATAATGACAGGAACTTGCATGGCCACTTACTCTGTGACAGACTCTGTGCTACACTTTCAGATGTAAGAACTTCCAGTTACAGAGGAGGAAAATGTGGTTTAAAAAGGTTAAGTAAAGTCTTGCTTCAGAGCATATGAAATTCAAGTGATGGACAGGAGGGTTGGCCTAGATAGGGCTTGCTTCAAGGCCCATCATTGATTTTGATGCTGAAAATTGAAGAGGTTAGAAAGCATTCTTTGCTTTTACCACCTGATGCCACTTCACTGGCCTGCATGAGGTTCAGGGGCAGAAAACTGCAGTGTGTCTGCCCAGGTTTTCTCAAGCACACTGGCTCCCCAGAATCATTGCCTGTGTCTGTGGCTGCAGGTTGCCCTTAAGGCTTATCTCCTTAATGGTCAGCGGAAGTGCCTGGGATTTATGTCTCATTAGGACCACCTTAACAATATCAAATGGGGAAGGACTATAAAAACTGCAGCTCACCCTTGTCATGCTGAAGATGGACCCTCATTGTGTCCATACCTCCATTGTTGAACAGAAGCAAAGTTACCTTCTTGGGTGATTTGCTTGTTATTGCATGTGGCAAATCTTCTTTCAAGTTCTGCTTCCCATTCTCCCACCATTTTTTTAAAGGAGGTTGAGTCCTATTAAGCCACATGGACATGAACTTTCTTCACCTTAGGATCTTCTTTTGGAGAAAGTAACCTAAGACAGAAACTATGAAAGGCTCTATTAATTCTTTTTATTATTTATTGGCACTATAAATTAAACTCAAGGGCACTCAACCACTAAAATACTCCCCATCCCTTTTTATTTTTAAATTTTGAGACAGAGTTTTGCTAAAGTGCCAAGGCTGGCCTCAAATTTGCAATTCTCCTGACTCAGACTCTGGAGTTGCTGGGATTACGGGTATGTACTACTGTGCCTGGCTAGGGTTATTTTTATAACTAGTTATAAAATGTAACTTTTTTATAATTAGTTATTAATCTTGAAGCCCAAGGTACTCAGAAAAATAAACCTGAAAGATGAGATTGAATAGGGAAGTCTGAACAAGGCTATTCATTGTTTGGAATAAAATATGATTGGATTATAATTGGAAGCAACATAAATGTCCTCAGTATTGGATTCAATGGAATAATATAAACACATAAAAGAAATAAAAAACTTTTTTTTTGATACCTGGGATTAAACCCAGAAACACTTAACCATTGAGCCACATCCCTAACCCTTTCATATTTTATTTAGAGACAGGGTCTCACTAATTTGCTTAGGGTCTCACTAAGTTGCTGAGGCTAACTTTGAACTCGTAATCCTCCTGCTTCAGCCTCCTGAACTGCTGGCATTACAGGCATGTGCCACTAGGCTCAGTGAGACTTCATTTTATTTTATTTTTTGTTTATTTTATTTTTTAGTACCAGAGATTGAACTCAGGGACCTTAACCACTGAGCTATGTCCCCAGCACTTTTATTTTTTGATACAGGGTCTTGCTAAATTTCTTAAGGCCTTGCTAAGTTGCTGAAGCTGGCTTTGAACTTGCCAACTTCCTGCCTTAGATGCTGAGATTACAGGTAAGACTTAATTTTAGATCAGCAGAAGTAAATGCAATCCATTTGATTGGAAGGAAAAGGAAAGAAAAGAAAAATGTGAAACAGAAGATAAAAGAAAGCATCAAACTTTCAAATATTAGTACTTCTAATAAATGCATGTGACTTAAAAGCAGAGACTCACAGGTTGGATTTAAAAATTAAAAAAAAATACACAAAGGCACTTTAAAAATGGAAAGGTAAACAAGTTTGAAAGTAATAGGGTGAGAAAAGCTGCATCTTACAAGACAAATATGAACAACAACACCACCAAAAAAAGCTGAAAGTCACCAAGCCCGTAGGAAAGCATCAAGGACATACAGGACACAGTGAAGAGGTCTAAGCACATACATTTGGAGTCTCAGAGAAGAAGGGGATAAAAGGGGTAGAGGCAATATTTGAAGAGTTTGTTGCTGAGAATATTCCAAAGCTATATTAAGCCACAGATTTAAGAAGCACTATGAACTTCACACACAATGCAGACCAAGAAACCACACCCAGGATATCATGCTAAAACTGATAAAAACTAAAGACCAAGAGAAAAATCATAGTAGGGGCTGGAAAGGATGGTAGTGTGGTAGATTGACAATATAAAGCTACAGTTGCTGTTGAAAAATTAGTTAAAAGACTGATTGTTGCTCCTTTGGAGGTAAAACACAGAAAGGAGGCAACTCCCTATTAGAATTCTATACCCAGTGAAAATATCCTTAATGAAGATTGTGAAAAGATAAGGTTTTCAGGCAAATAAAAAGTGAGAGCACTAATTATCAACAAAAGATGAAGGCAGAGGAAAATTAAGTGTAAGGAAACACAGAAATGCAGGGAGAGACAAATGGTATGAAATGGTAAATATGTGTAAATTTTAAATAGTGATTCTCAACTGAAGGTAATTTTGCCCTCTGCCTGACACATTTGGCATTATCTGGAAACATTTTTATTTTTCACTACTTGAGGGAGTGCTACTGGTGTTACTGAAAGTTTGGTCCTTGTCCCTATGCCAATCCAATAATAAGGACATGGTTTTGAGAAAAAGGAAAAGGAAGTTTTATTGCTTTGTTAGCAAAGGAGAAACACAGGGGACTCCTGTCCCAGAGGCTGTGATTCTGCCCATCAGCAGGAACAGGGGGCTTTTTAAGAGGTGATTCAAAGGCTACATTCTGGGTGTTCTCTGTTGGAGTTATAATTCACTTGTTAATTTGGGAGATAGTCATTTCTGAGATCTTCTGGTATCATCCCCCAAAGTCTAGATTACTTCATCCCTATGGTGGGTGTGTACTTAAGGACAGATAACTATGCCTAAAGGGTAATTCTGTCCCCCCTGATATTGGGAAGTGGGAGAGATTAGGGAAGAGCAGGGAGAGTAGAAGAGAAAGAAATATGTCTGTTTTTAAAAATAAGTTGTAGTGCCAGGTATGGTGGCACTCGCCTGTAATCCCAGAGACTTGAAGCCAGCCTCAGCAATTTAGCAAGGGCTTGAGCAACTCAGTGAGACTCTGTCCCTAAATAAAATACAAAAATGGGTTGGGGATGTGGCTCAGTGGTTAAGCACCTCTGGGGTCAATACTGATAAAAAAAAAAAAGTTGCAGTGGCAGAGCAGCAAGGGCTATATTCAAAGCTTAAAGTGGACAACTGTTACACTGGCATTTGGTAGGCAGAGCCCACAGATGCTGCTGAACACTGCACAGTGCCGAGTATGGCTTCCACACAAAGAATGGTCTAGCCTGAAATGTCAGTAATACCAAAGTTGAGAAACTCCCATCTAAATGAATATCAAATGCATAAAACAACAAAATAATATTGTCTTATGGGTTTAGAATACTTAAACATCAATAATAACATAGAAGGCCAGAAAGAATAAAGTATTTTAAAATCCTTTAATTATCTGAGAAGTGGTACCAATACTAATTTACAATAGGTCCTAATAAGTCAAGGTGCATGTTGTAATCTCTAGGTCAAGCACTAAAAGAATAGTGAATAGAATCTGCAAGGTACTGACAGAGGGAAAAAATGAATACTTGGATAATCCAAAAGAAGGTAAGAAAAAAGGACAAAAGACTAAACAATAGGTAGAACAAATAGAAAGCAAGTAGTAATAGGATGAACTTAAATATGAAGTTTACACGTAAAATACAAATGAGCTAAATGTTTTAATTAAAGATCAATATTGTCATATTGCACTAAAAGTTCATTGCTGTGATGCTTATACAAGACATGGACTTAATATTAGGATACAGAAAATGAAAATTAAAAAAAAATTTACAAAAATACTAAAATAAGAGAGCTGGTATAGCTATATTAATATCAGACATAGTAGACTTTAAGAAAGAATTACTAGAGATAAGGGGGAATATTTCACAATGATAAAATGTTTAAGAGTAAGCTAAGACAGTCCTGAATTTGTATATGATTTGTAACTCAGCTTCAAAATATATAAAACAAAAGAACAAAAAAAAGAAATATATGAAATCAAAATCATAGTCATATATCTCTCCGTGAGTGATAGACCAATGGATACAAAAATCAGTGAATTATAAATGTGGACAATGTGAGTAACCAACATGATCTAAATCATATACATAGAATAGGATTATTGGAGATTTACTTTTCAGGTATATTCATACAAAAAATTACCAAAATGAACATACACTATATTATAAATCAAATTTTACTTTAAAATATTTAAACAAGGAGCATATTCTCTGTGGAATTTAAGTAGAAACCAATAACAAAAGACAATTAGGAAAATCTGTTGGAAATTAAGCAATGCTAATTAAATAACTCATAGGTTGAAGAAGAAATCACAATGAAAATTGAAAAATATTGTTAACTGAATAACAGTGAAAATATGGCATATAAAACTTATTGAGACAAAGTTGTTCTTAGAGGGAAATGTGTAATCTAGATACATTCTTTATAAAGCAATTAATGATCTAAATGTCTCATAAAGTTAGGAAATATCATTAAATTAAGTATCAAGAAAATATAAAGAAGAAAATAAGAAAGACAATAACATAAATTAATTAAATAGAAAAGAGACATAACAGAGAAGATCAACCATGTGCAAAATTAGCTAAATATCAGGAGTGGTAGAAAAGGACTTTATCCCAGCTACTTCGGAAGCTGAGGCGGGAGAATTGCCAGTTCAAGGCCAGCCTCAGCAATTTAGCAAGATCTTGTTTCAAAATAAAAAATAAAAAGGACTGGGGATGTAGCTCAGTGGTAGAGAACCCTGGGGTTCAATCTCAAGTACTGCAAGGAAAAAAACACTCAAACAATGAAACCAGGTGTGTGGGTACACACGTAATCCCAGCTCCTTGGAAGGCTGAAGCAGGAGGATCACAAGTTCAAGGCCAGCCTTGGTACTTTAAGCAGATTAAAAAGGGTCACAGATATAGCTCAGTAGAATACAGCCTCACCCCCATTCAATACCTAGTACTTTCTCCCATACACATACATTAACTCAATGAAAAAGTTGATACAAATCTTTCAACTTTTGGCAAGGTTTACCAAAAAGAGAAAAGAAACAGATTACTATATATCAAAAATAAAAGAAATGATATCACTACAGATCTTTTATATATTAGATAAGAAGAGGACATTTTGAACAATTTTTACTAATATATAATTTTAGATACATTGTACAAATTTACTAAAAACAACTTAGGAAAATGGACACCAGAAAAAATAGAAAACTTGAGTAGTCCTCCTAATCTATTAAATAAGTTGAATATATATATATATAGTGTGGAGCTGGGGATTGAACCCAGGGCCTCATGCATACTAGCAAATGCTTTACCATTGAGCTACATCCCTAGCCATTAAACCTTCCAATAAAACACCAATCAGATGCCTTTATTGTTGAAATCTTCCAAACACTGACGAATGATACAACATCAAACTTAAACTCTTTCAGAGAAGAGAAAAAGAATTCTTCCCATTTTTGTTTTATGAAGTAAGAATAATTTCAATTAAAAAAAACTCACAAAAGTGAAAATAATAAGACAACCTCTCTCATTGACATTGATGAAAATGCCCAAATTATTAGCAAACCAATTCAGTAATATATATTTTAAAAGATAATCATGTTTAAATTGGGGTTATCTGAGGAATTCAAGCTTGGTTGAATATTTAAAAATCAATTTATGTAATTCATCATATCAACAGAAAAAAATCAGAACAATATTAAATGACTTTCTCAATGAAACCAAAAAGAGCACTAAGTGAAATGCATAATTAAAGAATTCATGCCATACTAAGAATACAAGAGAATAAAGTGGGACAGATCCCTGGATGACCTTGGTTGACCCATCTCTTCCCCTTCTTGACTGAAATTGTTGAGTAGAATGTATGAAGAATGAAGTTCTTGAGATAAGGAGGAAATGCCCAGAACCATCCAGGCTGTCTCCTCAATCATCCTAGAACAGGATGTTCTGTAATGTTTGTGCTCAGTAAGCACCCAGTAAAGAGTGCTTCCCAGATTCCTCAGTAATGATATAATGTGGATCATGTGCAGTTAAGACTCTGTATATGATAGACAGCTTTCCTAAGATTGGGGGACCTGTTTGCCATGGATCCTGAGTTTCTGTCTATCCTTGCTCTCTCTGTGTAATAAATCTGCTTTGCTTAACTTGTGAAAATGTTCCGTCTCACTGGACTCATGCAATTTGCAGAAAAATTTTGCAGAGAACTTTTAAAATCTAATAATATGTGTCTGCCTTGAAGAAAGCATCACAGTTAATAGTGAATTATTAAAAGTTTTCCCTCTGTAATTGGGAATGAATGAAGGATGCTGACTAGTGCCAAATTTATTCAATATCATACTGGTAGTTCTGGCTAGTGCAAATTGGGAAGAAAAAGAAAGAAAACTATGAATGTTGAAAAGGAAGAGAGGAAAGAAAGAAAGGAAGAAGAAGAATAAGACAGATGATATGCCTGGAACACAGAAAAGTTAAGGCAATCTATCACTAGAATTAATAAATGGGCTTAGCAAGACTGTAGAATACAATGGCAAAATGGCAAAGCCAGCTAATTTCTATACATTAGCAATGATTAGAACATGGACATTTAAAACTATAATACAATTTTGATGGCATTTAAATTAAATATTTAGGAATAAATATGAATATGCAAGAGATCTATACAAATAATTACATATATAGTATTACTGAGAGATATTCATGCATTGGACGACCTAATATTACGAAGATGCTGGGCCTGGGGTGTAGCTCAGTGGTAGAGTTCTTGTCTATCATGGGTGAGGCCCTGGGTTTGATTACCCAGTACCACACACATACACACAAAAGTATATACAAATCTAATTTTTTTCTAAATTGATGTATAGATTCAAAGCAATCCTAGTTAAAAAAAAAACAGCAGGGGTGTGTGTGTGTGTGTGTGTGTGTGTGTGTGTGTGTGTGAGAGAGAGAGAGAGAGAGAGAGAGAGAGAGAGAGAGAGAGACAGAAATACACTGAAGCTGTACAAAATATTCCTGTAAGTCAGTTAGAAAAAGACCCCATAATTTGAAAAAAATGGGTGAAAAGGTTTTTGAGTTTCTCTCTATATTAATTAGTAAACAGGGAAATGCAAATTAAAACATCAGTGAGTTACCACTACATACTGTCTAGAATGCCTACAAGTAAAACAACAACAACAAAAACAAAACAAAACAAAAAACAAGGGTTGATGAAGATGTAAAACTATTAGTAGTTTTTTTTTTTTTTTTTAATAGTGTTAGGTGTAGGGGCACACACCTGTGATCCCAACTACTTGGGAGGCTGAGGCTATAGGATCACAAGTTCTAGGCCAGCCTCAGCAACCTAGTGAGACCCTGTCTCAAAATAAAATAAACAGGACTGGGAGTGTAGCTCAGTGGTAGAGCACTTGCCTAGCATGTGTGAGGCCCTAGGTTCAATTCCCAGTCCTACACACACACACACACAAAAGCACACACACACACACACAAAGTCTCATATACTGATTGTGGAAGCATAAGTTGGTATAACTATTTTTGAACTCTGTGTTAAGATCTACTGTAGAACATACAGACCTTTCATGACCTAAGAATTCCACTCCTATGTACCCAGCAAAAAAATATGTGCCCATGCATTCAAAAGGCCTGTACAAGAATGTTTATAGCAACATTATTAAAATATTCTAAACTGGAAATAACCCCAAAATCTGTCAACAACAGAATGAATAAATACATTCTGGTAGAATTGTACAATGGAATATAGCAATAAAATATAATAAATATGAAATAAGAAACAAAATACAGTGGAATACAGCAATAAAAATGAAGGAAATATGGAACTACCTTTCTTTTCTTTTGTGCTGGAGATTGAACCCAGAGCCTTACCAATGCCAAGCATGTTGTCTCCTTCTGAGCTATATTCCCAGCTCCAGAGCTATTTCTATGTGTAAGAACATAGATGAATCTTACCAACTAATTTTGAGTAAACATGAAAGAATGTATACTATATGTTTCCATTTATATAAAGTTTAGAAATGGGCCAAACTGACCTTTGTTGATAAAGGGTATAAGAGTGCTTATCTCACAAAGTATGGGAAATTTCCTGATTTTTATTATGTATTATTTTTTTTTTTGCTTCGATGGTGGGTAGGCAAATGTATTTAATTTTTTAAAAATCACTGAACTATATATATGATTTGTGCATTTTATTATATAATATTCTATTTCAACATAAAGGAATATTTGGAAAATTTAAACATTAAAAGTATGACATCAGAGGGCTGGGGTTATAACTCAGCAGTACAGCGCTTGCCATGTACATGTGAGGCACTGTGCATGGCAAGCGCATCCATCCTCAGCACCATATAAAAATAAATAAAGATATTGTTTCCATTTAAAAAAAAATCTTTTAAAAAGTATGACATCAAAAGTAAAATCTTTAACAGAAATCTTGGAAAACAAAGTTGAAGAAAATGCTGGAATATAGAGGAAGGAAACGAAAAACAGTAGCAAAAGAGAATTAGAGAATAATTCACAGATTCAACATTCAAATAATGTGATTCTAGGAACAAAGGGAAGAAAAAAATAATTGAAATAACTTGAAAAGTAATTTGTAGCTTTTTAAAATGTGAAAACAGAACAACTAGATAAACTTGGACCCTAGAAGAAGCTTTTGCTGTCCATAACATGCTGTGCAGCGTGGATTGGCTAGGGGCACCCATTTCATCTCATAGGATCTGTCTATGTAGACCTACACCTGAAAGACCAAGGCAGGGTACGGTGACTTTGAGAACCCGGTGCAGAGGTGCATACCTGTAGTCTTAGCTACATAGGAGCCTGAGGCAGAAGCATTGCTTGAGCCTAGGAGTTCATGGCCAGCCTGGGCATCAAAACAAACAAAAAAACTAAAATCAAAACCAACAAACTAAACAGTTACAACAGCAAAACAATAAAGGAAAAGAAAATACGGAAAGACTAATGTTCACTGACCATGTTCTACCAAGTCATCTAATGCTGGTTCCATTGAAGTCCATTTCAGATTTCCTGGCTATTCTAAACTTCTTTCCAGTTTTTACTCAAAGTCCTGTCTTTTGATTTCTTCCAAAGGAACTCTTGTAAACTAATTGGATCAGCAATGACAGGCTCTATTCCAAACTATCTCTTTAGCTTTCTCTAGAAGCTGTAGTCTAAGAAATTTAACACTATTCCATGTTTTTAACTTTTTATTTTTTGGTGCTGGGATTAAACCCAGAGTCTCAGGCATGTTAGACACATGCTGTGCTACAGAGCAGCACCTCCACCCCTATCTGTCCTTCCTTACACAGAGAAACTTATGCTTCTCACTTACTTAAAAAAAAAAAAAAAGTGGCAATGTTTTGCTTAGGGATACATGAATGAGTGAGTGCTACTTGCATTTTTAAGTAAAATCTCAAACTAAAAAATGATTAACATAGAAGTTCTGATGTTGTTTGTTTCTGGGGAGAAACAGATGAAGAAGGTTAATAAAGTATGGGAGTTGTGAATAATGATTTCTGTTTCTTAACCTGAGTGAAAGGAATATGGGTATTTATTTTTCTTTAAATTGTATGCCTTAAACTTTCTGTTGTTATTGTACATTTGATAATGAATTATTATTATTATTATTATTATTATTATTATTATTATTATTATTATTAATTTGTGGGGCTGGAGATTGAACCCAGAGCCTTGTGCATGTGAGGCAAACACTCTACCAACTCTTACTAAACTATATCCTCAGCCCATGAAATATTATTTTTTAAAAAAAGGCTCTTGTGAAATGAATGAGGACCTGACATTTTATGATTCTTGATTGCAGCTCTACAAAAACAAACAAACAAACAAACAAACAAACAGAAAAATAAACAAAGAAAAGACCCTGAAGGTGATCAACTTATATATTTAACTATAATTTTTTAGGAAATTCAGAGGACTCAGGAACATGATAAGCTACACAATGAAGATGAACTCAGCAAATCTAGACTATGTGAAATATGAGAGCCAATCAACCTACTTTAACAAATAAATTCATCAAAGAAGGTAAAGATGCAAATGAAGGACCTACATAATAAAAAAGACCTAAAATACATAACAATCAAATACAGTGCATGGGCTAAATTTTTTTAATTTAAAGAAACAAACTAAAAATTATAACATTTATGAAATACTGAAAATTTGAATAACAGATGGTTATTTGATGATATTAAGGAATAATTGATTTTGAGGAGTGATATAAATTTGAAGGTCAGATTCTAAGATTCTAAATTCAATTTATTTCAATTCTTGATTTTAATGTCTCAAAAAAGGAAAGATATCTCACAAGATTTTGTTCAAATGGAAGAAATGTGTCAATAGCTGGGCTAAGTCATAAAGTAACCTTTAAATCTCATTCTTCAATTTAAAAAATTGTTTTGGAATTTGGCTGGTAAAATTTATCTTGCCTGATGTCAGTCTTGTAAAATGATTGGAAAGTGGTGTATTTTTATATTTTTGAAAAATCTTCTCAGAATGAAGAAAATTTGTGTATAGATTTTAACACAAGTTAAAATTCTGTTAGTGAGGGTGCAGATGTGGGAGCTTTGTGTGACAAATACACTTAAGTTCAATGACACATTTCCAACTGAAGGCTTTTAAAAAATCCTTCAGTATAGGATGTGTTTCTTTTTAAATGCTACTACTTTTTAACTCCTTGGTAAGTGAAGGGAACTGTATTTTTTTTTTTGTTTTTTACCCTAAGCATCAGATTGTGTATTTATTATTTAGAAAATATATGTGAGGCAACATACTAGTGATAGCTGCTCATTTTTATAGACAAGTTCAGAGCTCTGCAATGCTTTTAGTTTCCCTGTTATTTTAGGTACAGTCACTGTGTGGTTCAAAGGATTCAATATATTTTGGACTGAGGTTGTAGCTCAGTGGTAGAATGCTTGACTGGCATGTGTGAGGCACTGAGTTCAGTCCTTAGCATCACATAAAAATAAATAGATAAAATAAAAATATTGTGTCTATTTACAACTAAAACATTTTAAAAAAAGATTCAATATATTTTGCAAGTCTTTTTTTTTCATAAATTTAACTCCATGGGTGAATTCTCATGGCACTTTCCCCCCCTTCAATATCTTGATATATGACTTGATACAGTGATTTAGTAAATGCATTTTATGTATTTTTTTGGTTAACTTTACAAAGTTAACAATTATTTCTTAAAAATATAAGCCCCACTAACTCAGCCACTAGTGATTGCATTTATAGATTTTCCTCTCCAAACATTTTTTTTTCCAGTCATTTACTATTGGGACTCTAATGGTTTAGCATCTCATAATATACATCTCTCAGTGTATTTTGTTATTGAAATTGAATATAGACAATGCAGCAAAATGATAACTGTTGGAAATATCTATCCTTCCAGTTCAATTCAATGGCAAACCTCTGTTAAGCATAATTTGTTCTAATGGGCATATCTTTAAGTCTTTAACATTGCTTGCTGTGCATTTTCAATGGTGTGACTAATAATGGGAGGCATTTTAACTTGTTGTGTTGTTCAGTCTGTATTGCTGCAATAATTTTTACTGTGGTATAAAGAAAAGGGTTTACCCAACAGATTTAAAAATTTTCCTTTATTTAAAAACTTCAATATTTTTCAGTAAGCAGAGTGAAACTTTGATAAATTGCGGGATTGAATATCTCACAAGCTTAAATTTTGCTGAAAAATCTACTTTTTAAAACTTTTTTGATTTTGTAAATGGGGAATTTATTTTTTAAAATTTTTAAAGCACTTTGACATATAGTACACAAATGGCACACAACTTCTCATTCCTCTGGTTGTACATGGTTCAAGGTTACTCCATTAGTGTAATCATACATGTATATAGTGAAAAATTTTATGAACATTCGTTTTCACATCCTAAATTCTTACCATATGCAGATCTTGGTTATCATGACTTTGTATTGTCTTTGTATGGCTAGCTTCTTCAAATTGCAATATACCTGGAGAGATCATTGTCAAAGGCAATGGCTCTGTATGCTTATTATGAGTAGTTATAAGTTCCAAATTGTTGGCTGAATTCTTTCCATGCTGATTAGATAATTAAAACTTTACCTTGTAATGGGGCTAATGGAAGGGTCAGTTCCACCTTTTTTTTCTTCCTTTGTGCTTATCATTTTAGGATTGTCTTCAATCTATGATTTCTTGGCTGTAATATTTTAAAGCTACTGCATGAAGAGGTGAGTTAATTTACTTGTGACTAGATTTATGTGATCTGTATACATTCATTTAATGGTGTTATACATTCATTTAATGTCCCTTATTATAATATCTGGAAAGTCACCAAGTATGTGAGTCACTCAACAATTTGGGTTGAGAAATTCCCCTGTTCCCTTGGGGGAGAGGGATACCTTGAATACCAAAATCTTAAAGCTCTGATACACAGACCCAGAAAGGATACCTGTGTCAATTGCATAATATATTTCAGTAAACTTAAACTTTACAAAAAAATAAAAACTTACAAAGGGAAGTTTTGATATTTTCTTTCTTGGCCAAAGTATTGTAACATACATTCCTCTTGTTGGACTTGAGCTTAAGGTTATGCATGTGTATTTACCTGTGTCGAAACAGAAGTAATATTTATAGACCATATTTTACTGGAAAGCACTGTTACATGAGTTCCTTAATAATGTAACAGCAGGTCATATCTATTGAGGTTTTATCATGGGGGCCACCAGGCTAAGTCCTTTCCATACCCTGCAGCAATTCTATGAGTTAAATGTTAATTCTTAGCTCTTATAGGGGAAATGAGGCTAGGTATTTTCTTGATTCATCTAGTGACCAGGTATGGGGGGCGAGATAGCCTTCAATACTCAGAAACACATGAGTTTTCTCACTCCTCCTTCAAATTCAGCGTCAGCATCTTAAGATTCTTATGATTTTAACTATTAACATTCTTTTGTGTTTTTGTTTTGGCAGTGCCAGGGAATCAAACCCATGGCCTTAAACATACCAGGCAAGCATTCTACCACTGAGCTGCATTCCAGCTCAATTCTTTTGTTTTTTAACTAATATATATTTTTAAATGGACATCTACATACAATATGAAATATCTCACCTGTCACTCATGTCTATGATTGGTAATGTCAAGGGGATAGAAACCCTGCTCTCTTTAGCATAGTTCTATCAGTGTCTAGGAGTCATGCAAATCTTTGTTGAAGGAGTAAGTGAATGAATTGAAAGTTTTGCTCAGGAGGACAGAAAACACTGAAGTCTGTCTAAAATATATGATATTTGTCTTTTACAGCATTTAAAGGATGGTTTTATAAATATTCTTTAAACTTTTTTGTTGATCTAAGAAAAACCTGATGTTACCTTGAAAGTGATAATGTCCTTCTTTATATTTGACTAATTTTACCTAATACTGTCTTGAGAGAGACTTCCCTTCACAATTTGGCAATTTCCAAATATGTGATTACAATGTCAGCTGAAGCACAGGGTTTGCATTCTAGAAAAATAAAATGTCCTAAAGCTGAGACCCGAACAGCTGATTGACTCTTGAGAATCCTGGATATTTTTCTAAGGGTGGTTGTTTAGGATTTTTAAATGGAGTTTTGAGTGCATTTACAAGATATATTGTTAAAGTATCTCCAACATTTTCTAAATAGGGGCTCAGATTATTTTCCTTTCCTCACTCTAAAATGTGATGTCATTGGGTCATGCCTATAGGCTTTCTACCTATCAGCCCAAGAGGCTGTGAATCTCAGCAATGAAAAATGATTTTTCTACCATTCTGAGTTTGTTTAACTGATAAGAGTTCCTTAAGGAGTTTTATATATACTAAAGGTTTTTAAGGAGCTCTTTTGAAATGAGCTGAGACCCCAAGGATTATTTTGTGGCACACACACACTCTCTTGTTCCTTAAGTTCTCCTTGTTTTCTGGAAGAGATTCTGTCTGAAAACACCCCACAGTCTCACAGAGGGCTCCAGTTCACAATCCTCCAGCTGCAGCACCTATTTGTTAAGGATTTCCACGGATCCCTGAGATTTTTCTCTCTGCTGGCTTAAATTGATACAGTTGTTCCTCTGTGTCCACCAGAAGCTGATCAAAATTTTAAGATAAATAAATTATATCTGTACTGAACATTTAAAGATATTTTCTAAACAATACAATTATTATATAGCATTTACATTATATAAGTCATCTAGAGATAATTTGTCGTATACAGCAGAATATACAGCAGGATATATGTAGGTTATATGCAAATGTTACTCTATTTTATATCAAGGATTAAACATGCATGAATTTAGATATTCAAAAGGGTCCTGGAACCAACCCCCACAGATATTGAGGGACAACAATATATCATTTGGGCTACAGCTAAATCTAAAACTGTGACTAAACTGATAAAGAGCAGACAAGATCTTTTGGGTGCAGCATCTTCAAGGATGGAAGAATGTTTATGTAAACATGGGAAGGAATGTGTTAAAAACAATCCCACTGGATTAAGGGTCCCTCAGCCTGCAAGCTCTGCCAGCTAGACTCATTCCTTTGTCTCAGCATGCCCCCAGCTGGCAGACGGGGCTCACAATTTGTTTTCAAATATCTTGGCCAGGCTATAGGATCTGGTGTTAAAAAGGAAAAGAGGTACATGAGATTTCCCTAGCCTGCAACACTCTGGGCAAATAATAATCTTCTCAGGGTGATCTTTGGGCTGTTGCAACACGCGAGGATTAGCTATTCAAATAAAGTTCTTCTCTGTTTGAGAACAAGCAATTCATTCAAGCACAGTTTATCTGCTCCAGGCTGAGGTCTTTTGCATTTTTGCATCAACATTTTCCCACTCTCTCTATCCCTCCCCCACTCTCTGGGGCAACAGAGAAGGGGACATAAATTATGATCTGGGTCCCACTGGCTGCTCTGTTTTAATCTGAATTGTTTAGTCAGTGGGTCTATCATGAGCAAGGAAAAATCTTCACTCTGAATTTAGGGAATGTAGCAGATGTGGTCTGCACCCTGTCCACATTTCCTTAGCCTACCCGGGAGGGTTGAGGGGGGCAGACCTGTAGACAGTTCCTTCAGCACATAAGCTTCCTACAACTCTCTGTTTGAAGGTGTCATCTGTGCTCAAACATTGGGCAAACCAGGGTGCCACAGAGACAATAGCCCAAGAGAGACCCTCAATCCATTGGGGCTGATAATTAGAGGAAAAATAACCCAGGATCCTTGCTTCGGAGAAAGACAATTCTCTACCACCTCTCATAGGGTTCTGGGGGATGTGTCCCAGGTTCCTACTATAAAAACCTGCTCACTCATGCACTTTGGTATCTTCCTGCCTGCCTTTCATCACTTGCAGGACTTCCTGGGATTATCTCCCAGACAAATTGCCTAAACCCCAATCCTTATCTCAGACTCTGCTTTTGGGGGAAACACACACCAAGTCAGGCAGTCTGGTAGAAGCTGCCAAGGGCAGGCCAGAGAGCCAATGGACCAGGAAGCCAGCCTTCTGTAACATCTACCCTCAGTGCTTGGGGGTGTTTACAACCTCTTTCCTCATTTTAATTTGGTTCTTGTCTCTCATCTTGTCCTAGCAGGACAATCTCTGGCAGGATGCTTGAGTGCTTGCACACAGGGTGCCTACTTGGGAGAGTGACCAGTGGAGGCTGAAATCCAGCCCTGCCTAGTTCTGGCTTTGTCTACCACACTTTGAGCCAAGGCATGGGGCTGGGTAAACAAAGGGGAGCTTTTTGCTTTTTGCTAATGGGTCCATCCAGAGCAGGCACTGGTCTTTTCCCCATAGGGACAACTTTTTTGATTTTCCTAAAATGTCTTTAAGTCTAGCAGCCCTGGCCAATGGAAAATCACCAATTAGATTGCCAACTTTGGGCTATTCCTGCCGTTTTTTTTTTTTTTTTTTTTTCCAGTAATGAGGTTGGAACCCAGGAGTGCTTGACCACTAAACTACATTGCCAGCCCTTTTGTTGCTTATTTTGAGATAGGGTCTTGCTAAGTTGCCAAGGTTGGCCTCAAACTTACAATCCTGCCTCAGTCTCCCGAGTCACTGGGATTATAGGTGTGAACCATAGTTTCCAGACATTATCTAGAAAGTGAAAGAACACTCCACAGAATGGGAGAAAATAATTCCAAATCATACATGTGAGAAGGAGCTTGGATCTACTCTATATAAAAAACTTACACAATTTAATAATAAAAAGAATAATTAAAATTCAAAAAGGATTAAAAAATACAATAATTAAAATTAAAAAGGGATCTGCATGGACATTTCTCTAAAGAAGATATAGGAAGGACCATAAGTACAAGAAAAGATACATGACATCATTAACTATCAGGGAAATGTGAATAAAAATCATAAGAATGCTATTTCATATCCATTAGGATGACTAGCATGAAAAAGAAAACAGTACTAAATGTTGGCAAGAATATGGAGAAATTGGAACTCACATACCCTGCTGGTAGAAATGTCAAATGATGCATCCACTTTGGAATACAGTCTGGTGGTTTCTGAACAAGTAAACATAGAATTACCAGATGACCAGCAATTCTACGTCTAAGCTCTATGCCCAAGAAAAATGAAAACATATGCCCACAAAAACTTGCACACTACACAAATGGTCATAGCAGTATTTAACTCTTCTTCATAATAAACAAAAGGTGGAAACAACTCAAATGTTCATCACATGATGAATGGCTAAACAAACTGTGGTATATTCACAAAATGGAAAGAATGAAGGACTGATACATACCACAACATGAATAAATCTTGAAAACATTAGACTATGTAAAAGAAACCAAGCACAAAAGGCCATATATATAGTTCCATTTATATTAAATGCCCAGAAGAGGCACATTCATGGAGACAAAATGTATATTAGTTGTTGCTTAGTGCTGTGGAGATCTACATGGTGGGATAGTAGGGCAATAGCCAAAGAGTGTAGTTTTCTTTGAGATGGGGGTCTTGCTATGTTACCCAGGTAGGGATTGAACTTGCAATCCTCCAACTTCAGCCTCCCAAGCAGCTGGGTTTTAAGATGCACACGATTGTGCCCTGTGCAAAGTTTCTCTTTGAGGTGTTTAAAAACATTCTAAAACTGACTGTGCGGGTGGTTGTACATATCTGTGAAAATGCCAAAAACCATTGAATTTGTATACTTTAAATGGGTGAATTTTATAGTATATGAACAAAATCTCAAGACAGATGTTAAGAAAAGTGAATATACATAGCAGTGTTGTAGTAGCCACAAATTGAAGGTAAGCCAAATGATTATCAAAGTACAATAAATAAATTGTGCCACATTATTCAATGGAATCTTGCTCAACAATAAGAAAGAATGCATAATGATTATTACATGCTACCGCACGGATGAATCTCCTAGGTATTCTTTTGAGAGAAGGAAGCCACACACAGAGGCATGCATGCTGTATGAGCCCTTTATATGAATATAGTAGAAGTCTGGTGCATCATCCGGATCCTGCTCCCCTTTATCATTGAAACCCTTTATGATTGACCCCAGGATCCAGGAGTGTTCAGAGTTGGCAGCTAAGACCTAGTCTCTCTTCTTGCTGCTGTCCTTGACAGAAAACACCCACCTCTCACAGGGTTACATCCATTCTTGGAGGGACTCCACATTCAACAATAGGTCAGTGTGGGGTATAAAGTCCATTTCATTATTCCAGTGTGGACCCACTCTGCAGGGCCATCCTATCTCCAAAGTCCCTGTAGGACCACCCACATCCTGGTGACCACATCCTAGTTCAACTTCTACCTGTTTCTTTTGTACCCTCACAGGTGTTGTTACCAAGAGCATTTTCTAAAAAACTTCCTGCGTGCAAATCTCCATTTCATTTTCTGCCTTCTGGGGAAATTGAGTTGCAACAAGGAAGTTCAAGGCTTAGCAAACCAATTGATGAGGATAGTATTCAGAACAGCAGTTACCTTGGGATAGAGGTCAGGGTTGTGCAGTTATTGTCTGGATCCAGACACCAGATACTCCTTTGTCTTTGCCCTTCATGGGACTGCACTATCAAGGCTGTTAATATTCTGCTCTGAGCAGCAGCTGGATAAACAACATGTTTTCCATCCCCAGGGCTGGGCAGGCCATGGCACTGTGCTCACACTGTAGAGAGCCTCCAAGCCCCAAGTCGGTGAGTGCTGCTCCAAACCCCATGTGCTCATCTGTAAAACAAGGGAGCCAAATAAGATAATTTTTTCTTTTGATATAGCTTTATGATTTTTTTTTGCAAAAAACTGCATACTTGTTATGACAAAACCTAAAATGGAAAGCATAATTAGGAGAGTAAAGAATTTTGCTTTCTGGGAGTGACCTCTGTTGACAGTTTGAAAAATATCCTTCTTGACACTTCTCTACGTGGATTGCACATCTCTTGTGCTTTTTTTTATAGCCTGTTGGCCCACTACTTTATTCCAGCTGTTGCCATGGCCACCAGCTGTGCACATATAACCCAGCTCTCTGTTTACCTCTTATTCTCTGTCCTGGGGCATCCCTGCCACTGCAGCATAGAGCACCTACCTGTATGACCGCAAAAACTTGCACAGTACACAAATGGTCAGAGCAGTATTTAACTCTTCTTCATAACAAGTACATCCAGGTACTCACTGGAAGCCGAAGGGAGTGAATACTCCTTGGGGCTACTATTGACCAATGGGGCCTGAATCTGGTGGACAAATTGCCCCTTTCTTTGCTATGATGTGAACGTCCCCTGACATTTACATGTTGAAACTCAATTGTCAATGTGTTAGTATTAAGAGTCGGTCCTTTTGGGAGGTGATTAAGCCCTTTATGATAGAGACTTCAATGGCTTTTTTGCCTTTTCTGTCCTTCCACCATGAAGATACAGACTCTGATCCCCTTTTCCCTCTGTCCCTTTTGCCATGTGAGGATACCTAGATGGAGAATGGTATTTCACCAGACACTGAACCTTCTGGCACCTTGATCTTGGGCTTCCAAGTCTCAGAACTGTGATTAATAAATTTCTGTTCTTTATGAACTACCCAGTCTCAGGTATTTTGTTATAGCAGAAGAAATGAATTAAAACACTCTTGTTCCTCAAGTGGACAATTCCGCTTATGTAACTCCAAGCTGACCTGGGCTCAATGTCCATAGTGGTAGCTGGCTCAATGCTGGTCCTTGTGTTGGCTTTACCTCCATCCATGTCTCATTCTTCTCCAGTTCACTTCTGTGATCACTTTCCAAAATTAACTGACTACATACAGGCCCTTGTTTCAGGCTTATGTGGAGGGAGAAAACCATAGATGTGAAGACAGTGTGTGTCTGTGTGTGTATAAATAAACTCATAAATAGCTGGATGCAGTGGTGCATGCTTGTAATCCTAGTGACTTGGGAGGCTGAGACAGGAGGATTGTAAGTTCAAGCTCAGCCTTGGAAACTTAGTACAATTCTGTTTCAAAATAAATAAACAAACAAACAAATAAATAAAAATTAAAACAAGGGCTGGGGATGTGGCTCAAGCGGTAGCGCGCTCGCCTGGCATGCGTGCGGCCCGGGTTCCATCCTCAGCACCACATACCAACAAAGATGTTGTGTCTGCCGAGAACTAAAAAATAAATATTAAAAATTCTCTCTCTCTCTCTCTCTCTCTGTCTCTCTCTCTCTCTCTCTCTCCCCTCTCTCTCCTCTCTCACTCTCTCTTAAAAAAAAAAATTAAAACAAGAGCTGGGGATTTAGATAAGTGATAGAACTTCTGTACCAGCACCCAAAATATAACTGGAAAAAATTGAGTGATAAATGTACAATATAAAGAGGGCCATGCTGTTCACACGATTCTACATCCTCAACGTGCACTCTGTATGCTAGCAGTGTGTGTGTATATCAATTCCTATAATTGTATGGTTTTTTTATTACTGTATATACCATGCTTTACCTAACTCATTAGATGGTTTCTAGATTTTTGCTGTCTCACAGAGGATTTCACCCTTGAATAAAAGTAAGCTTGATAATTTCTAAAATATTATTTGTTTGGAACTAGCCAGCCTATGGAGAATAGGTCTCAAAAATGTCACTCTATTTGGTAGCTGGAAATATCATCTCTATCTCTCCAGTTAATGCAGTACAGAGCTATGGTCCTTGCTTGGGGTCTACAGCCTGATCCTATGGGAACTCTGGAATGTGAATTGCACTATGTCCCTGAGGCACATGTGAATTGTAGCATACAATTCACCAGAGAAGGCAGTTGGAAACTATTAGCAGCTATCAATCCCAGCAGCTGAGAAATGGTCTTGGTGTGACACCAACTGCATGCACCATGGCTCTTGTGTAGGATCACCAATTTTCAACCCACAACTTTGCTATACAGTCAGTGAAGTTAGATTGCCTATTCCATTCCCAAATAATCTAAAAATGAAGATGTGTTATAACACATTTCAATCAAGCAACAGCAAAATCGCTGCTTAAAATGCAATGCACCATTAGACATTTCATAGTAACTTATAGTCTTTAAAGAGCCACAGCCTTTCAGAGCCCTACAAACCCTAGTTCCCAAAGACTCACCAGGACCTAGGGGACTCTCTTCTCTTGGAGTGTAACAATTTGTCCCACTTCCCAGCCTCCTCAAGCTGCTATGTCAACATCACTTCTCCCCACCCCAAACTGACTTTTTGTGCCTTCTTCATGCCCTGGGGCTTTGCTCACTGCTGCCCTCTGGTGGGCTCTTTAGTGGGCATCCATATAGTTGCCCCATGGGCTCCAGGGAAATTCACAGGGTGTTTCTCACCATATCCTGAGCTCCTCTGGGATGTTTGGGTAACCATGAAGGAAGTCTGCTTTTTGCTTTATCACCTCTAGGCATGCTAGGAGTTGCTATTGCTCTCTTCTGAGCAACTGACCTCTCCTGCCCAGTTTCCCTCTCACATCATGCACCAGAACTCATCTCATTTTTGTTAGTGTGCTTGAGGAAGGACTATGGCAGACTGTTCCCAGTTCCCCTAGTTAAGGAGCAGCAGCTATTGAAGGAAATCACAGAAAACCCTCCTGATTCCACTTCTTATTGCCTCTCGGAAATAACTGCCTAGAAGAGGAAAAGCAGTGCTGAGCTTCTTAGGTCGTTGTGAAACTTCGAGGGGGCTGACATGTGAAGTACCTGGGACAGTGCCTGGTGCATGGGAGGAACATCATAAATGTGTGTGAGGTCACTCAATCATGATGCTGCCCTCCTGCCTCTCATCAAGTTTCATGGTCAAAAATGGACTTAGTTTTTCCTCATTTTCCTATGTGTATATTCAATTAAATGAACTTGATTTGACAAGTGCAGCCTTCGTAAATGCTGGAAAAAGTCTGTCTTGGTGCTGATACAGCCAGGAAATGAGCAGTCATGATGCAGCAAAGCTTAATGCAAGCAGTGTGGGCTTCAGGGTTGGATGGAATTGGATTGGTCTGACTAACTCTTATGAGTCTCATCTCATCAATGAAATGAGAAAGCACTATGTCCATCATAGGGTCATTATAGGGTTTAAATGAGGAAGTGGAGCCAGTGATTGAAAGTATAGTAGGTTCTAGAACCAGACTGGCAGGTAGTCCCAATTTTCCACCAACTATCAGTTGTGTAACTGACACAAGTTACTTAATCTCTCTGTGCCTCAGTTTTTCCCAACTATTGAATGGGATAATAGCAACATTTATTTTGTAATAGATTAAGTGAGCTAACATCTATGATTAGCATGTTGTAAGCATTTGAAACATGCAGCTCAAAATCAGGCATAGGGGTTCATGTCTATAATCCCAGATACTTGGGAGGCTGAGGCAGGAGGATTATAAACTTGAGCCTGGTGTGGTCAACCTAGTGAGACCCTGTCTCAAAATGAAGCTAGAGACTAGAGATGCACCTTAACTGTAGAGAACCCTTTAGTTCAATCCTTAGTACCGATAAAAAAAAGAAAAAAGTAACTCTTTATTAATTGTAATATAACTATATATTACTCACTTAATATACATATTAATATACATATTGTATAAATATAGCTCTTAATTTTTAGGATAAAATAAAGATGATAATGATTTGGTTATGACATTTTTAGCATAGTTCAATTCAGCTCAATATGAAATATTAGTCATTTAAAAATTTTGCCCCAAATTTGAAATAATGCAAATCTCTGTGAAATAAAAATTAAGCTAGAATTGTGTCATTTCAAAGCTGAAAGATAGATGAAAATGTATACTGTTTTACGCCATTGACACATGGCTGGTAATCAAAATACTTACTTCCATGGGGTATGTTGAATTACGCAGACTTGGTGTCATGTAACTTCTTCAGGAACAATACCCTTTGCATAAAGTACTACCACCTTGCAAATAAACAGCCCTTGAATGCTGTCCCACATAGAGGAGACACTCCATGAATGGCAATTGCCATGAAGGTGTAGTCTTCAATCTGGTAACCAAGCAAATAACTTGAGTTCCCATGAGTTTGGTTGGTTGAGTCCTCTTCCACAACTGTGGTGACTCCCAGAGAAGAAAGACAGGTGATATCATTACCCTGACATTAGTATTTTCATGGCAATTCCTTCTCTATAAGCCTCCTATTAAAGTCACAATGCACCACTTCTCTGTTCTTTCTGTGAGTACAGCTTGATTCTCTGACCATGTTTTAAGTGCTGTGACACTGGGGCAAGTATTTTCTCTTGTATTTGTCATCATATTTAACAGAGCTCTGGGACTAGAGTTGGTATATCATACATAACTAACAAATATTTTTTGAAGTTTGGAGGAAGAATGAGGAAAGGCTGTATTTGACAAAATTACCCATTCAGGACCTATGCATTATTTGTCCATGTGTGGATGTTCATGTGCACATCTTCTGGGCACCTAATAAATCTGAATGAGTAAGGTTCATCTTTACCTTCCTACTGTGGATTCAAGTGGGCTCAGCCACAGGTTCCCTGTTCAGCCTCTTCTGAGACTCTTCATGAGGACCAAAGCAGCAATGGAAAAGCTGGGGCCTCAGTTGATGGCCTTCCTTTCAGCCTGCTTTCCCAGGATCTTAGACTGGAAAGTCTACTTCCTTCAGAGTGGACTCTAAGATGAGACTTTGTGGGCAAGTGTTTGGCAGGTGATGCCAGGAAGCACAAGTAGGCAGGAGAAGTGAGGCCAGAGATGGAAGGCAGCCTACTAAGAGTACGTTATCCAGTCATCCACCACCGCGACCACCTGGTAGGTGGGCAGGAAACTCCAGAGACGGTAGAACACATACATCCAAGTTTTCCATCTGAGGGGTAAGCGTTGGGACTATATATTGGGAAACTTCCACTGTTTGTTAATGAATGGCCTCTGTGGAGGCGATAACTCCCTGGTTCTTCTGGTCTTCCCCTCACTGACCTTGCAGGCGGATCTAGGAAAGTTCCAGGAAGAGAGTGATTATGGCTTCTAATAAGAAGTTGACAGCTGGTATGGGAATGATGAATGCCAAGGGGAAGTGGGCAGAACAACCATAGTGTCTGCTCTGTTCATTAAGGAAAATAACATGTGTATGGAAATATTCTAATCTTATTCAGGTTCTTAGGATGTAGTATTTTCACTGTGCATTGCTTTGTGACATCATGCCAAAACATCATGGCTTAGTCTCCAAGTACCGTTTTATTACCATTCATTTCTTGGAATGGGAATCCAGGAAGACTTTGCTGGGTACTACTTTCATGTGGTTGCCATCAGTCAGTAGCTGGATCTGGCACAGCAAATGGATGGCTGGTACAGCTGGAGATAGCTAGGAATCTCTTTCTTTCTCCATGTGATCCCTCTGCATGAGCTTGTTTGGGCTTCCTCACAACATGGTGGCCTCTGGGTCACTGGGCTGCCACCATGGTGATTGAAAGTCCATAAGAGTGGTTATTCCAGCTCTCAAGGTAGGAGCTGCATGACTTTTTATGACCTTGCTTTCAAATTCATTTCTGCTGGACTCTGATGGTTGTGAGTCACAAGACAGTACAGATTCAAAGACAAGTGAATTAGATTCTACTTATTGACAAAGAAATGACAAGGTTATAAAAGATAATTGTGAAGCCACCTTTGAAAAATATGACACACACACACACACGTACTCTCTCTCTCTGTATTAGTAAATTCTTCCATCTTTAAATATCTATGAAATAAATAGCATCCACACAACAGCAAATGAGCAAGACTCAGCACATAAGACTTGACTAATATGATACACAGAAATGTAAGTTTGGTGACTGAGGCTGTCGATCCACAGCCAATGTCAGTCGACCAGTTATATCTTTCAGCTGGCTAGAGTGTGTGTAGAGGCGCACATGTGAATGCTTATGCGTTTTTTAGATGACAGAGTATTGGCTAATGATTATCAGCAACTCCGGAAATGAAGGAAATCAGTGACACAATAAAAACTCTAATTGCTTGGCAACAGTGTTTAGGCCTCATTAGGTAGATCTGTAACAGCTTCAAGAGAAATAAACTCCTGTGTCAATAGATAACAAGGCAAGAAATAGGTTATTTCCTTTTTGAAAGGTATGAAAGCTTCCAATTGCCTGATGTATTCGCTTAGTAGATTATTTTCTGTCATCTCAGTTAATTGAATTTTATCCCTTGCTCTTAAAATGCTCTCCTTCAAAATAAGGTTACAAAGTTCAGAAAAGTCATATTTGAAATCATAGTCACAGAAGCCAGAAATCAACCTTATCCAGAGAAAGTGCTTGAGGAAGAAATAAAAATCCCCGAATCTTTGAAAGATCACCTTTCCCCCTAAAACTTGGGTGAGTTGGCATTCACTTAATATTTTGTAGAATGCATCTTTGTAATATAGCACCAAATTTAAAATTTGAAATAAAAAGTAAAAAATAAATTTTGTTTGTATCTATATTCTTTCTAGAGAATTTCATAAATGATTTCTTTGTTGAAAAGATTTTATTTTAATTAAAATGGAAAACAATTTAGGTTTGGTTCCAATGCAAATTTGGCTTGCAATATATTTGGTACTATCATACTTTCAATCTGTCTATGATATATTTCAGGACTTCCCTCTGGGGTTCTTTTTAAACTCTTGAGTCTAGAAAGACACACACACACACACACACACACACACACACACACACACACATACACCCACACACACCCACACACACACCACTCCATATTGCATAGATATAATGTGATACACAAACAAGCCCATCTTTTCCTTTCAAATACTAAAAGGTGGACCAATTTAATGTAACAAAAATATGTATGACATCTCACATCTGGGTGTCTAATCCTTAAATATTCTTAACTTTACTATTCATCACTTTGACTACTGACTTTTAAATCTACACTTTTTTAGAAGAAAAAGATACAAGTATTTGATAGTGTCCCTGTCTGTGTTGAAAACATCCTCTACTTTGTGACATTTGAAACCTGTTTACTGAAGCTCCTCAGATATTTAGAACCATCCAGGAGAGAAGCAAACGGAAGTCAACACCTGGAAAAGTCTCCAGGTTGGATTTGACTCTGTGGTGCTACCCTCTTCTTCTTTAACAGGCTAGGGTTGGCTATGAAGTTCCTGGTCTCTCATCTCCACTGTGCACCTGGTCCTATCTGGTTCTCCTGTGTGTTTAGAATCCAGGCTCTGAGGTTAGATCATCAGATGTTTGTTTCCAGGCTTAACCACCCAGATATGGATAATCATGGACAAGTTGCTTAGTTCCTGTAGTCCCAGTTTCTATACCTGGGACTGTAGATAAAAAAAAAAATAGTTCCTACAATGTGAGGCTGCTACAAGAAATGGATACTATGTGTTCGCAAAGGGCTTACTACAATGCTACATGCAAAAAATGTTTAGCATATGTGAACTATTGGGAGCTGGAGATGTAGTTCAGTAGTAGAGCTTACGTTCAGCATGGATTTTATCACCAGCAAAATCATCAAAAACAAAACCAAAAACAATATAGAATTAAAAAGCTAACATTGGTATTATTATTACTATTTAAAAAATTATTCTAATTTGTTATATATGACAGAAGAATGCATTACAATTTATATTACACATGTGGAGCACAATTTTTCATATCTCTGGTTGTACACAAAGTAGACTGACATCATTCTTGTCTTTGTGCATGTACTTAGGGTAATGATGTCCATTCTATTCCACCATCTTTCCTACCCCCATTCCCCCTCCCTTCTCCTCCCACACTTTTGCCCTATCACGTGTTTGTCTAATCCTCCAATGATCCCCCATTATTACTACTTTGATCATTATTGTGCCTAACTTACTTCCTAGAATGCATCTCTGCATATCATTTAGAAGTTTGCCATCTATTTCTTTTGCTCAGTGAATATGTAATTATGGCACAAAGAACTCAGATTCGACAATAAAACTTTGGTTTAGAATACATTTTTTAAAGAATTTCTAGTTTTCTATATCAGACATTCATAACCTCAAGGATATGTTTCAAACACATCTTTTTAATTATTTTTTTATTTTTGTAATTGTAGATGGGGCATGAGTTTATTTTTTTAAAATTTTTTTATGTGGTGCCAAGGATTGAAACCAGTGTCTCACATGTGCTAGGCAAGCGCTCTGCCACTGAGCTACAGACCCAGTCCTCAGAACATTTTTATGGCATAAAATATCCAAATTCTGGAGCTCAGCATTTTCAGATCCAAAACTGTAAACAGTCACTTAGCTTCCCTTAAAAGGAGAAAATTTTATATGATGATCTCTTTAGACTTTTCATCTTCTAGAATATTTCTACTTGTGTGTTCACAATTCAGTGGAAGCAAAATTTGGTGAGATTATCCATTTTAAAGGTATTTTAACTTTAAAAGGCTTTTTGGACTTCAAGTTTTCTCTCTTGTATCTCCATATTATTCTCCCATTTAATAGCAAAGACAGGAAAGTGAAATGTGCTATAATCTTTGGGTGGGAAATTTATCATATTAATTTTACTATGAGCCAGAACCATATGAAAAAGAAAAGCAGAATTATTTGGAGAGCCACATACACATTCTTCCCTTGCTTTATATTGTTGTATCCTCTATCTTTCTTAGAAACTTCTCCTATCTCAACCCTTTCTTTTTTTTCTGCCCTATCAAATCACTATGGTCCTTTAACATCATTTTCAATGTGGAAGTGTCCATCAGTGAAAATTCTTTCTCAAATGTTTTCTGGATTTCCTCAGAAAAAGGCACTCTCTGTTGATCACACTGAAAAATAAAGTATGCAAACCTGGGTGGGGTTTCCTTCTGTGGACTCATATGCAGTAGGTTACATCAAGTTGTGCAGAGGGCTAGGTCTTTGTCTGATTCCTATTTTGGTGCATCTTTCAGGTGCTGAAGTGCTTCCTTATTATTTGTTCCCTTTTGGTCCTCTCTCTGTTGCTGTAAGTCATTTATACCTTAAAGTTTTAAAACAGAGGTACAGGGTTTGAGTATTATTAGAATGGTGGAAGGCCAGGAAAGCAAACATTCCTAAATTCTATACTGAATTGCAGCTACTTCCCCTGATAGATGGATGCCATTAGAAACAGGGAGAGTGGACAAGGTAAGCAAGTTCCTCATTGTTCTTGTCATGAATGGGCTGCCAACATGTAAGAGACAAGAGCCATGGTATGCAAGTATGTTAGTTAGCTTTTTGCTACTATGACCAAAATACCTGACAAGAGGAACAAAAGTTCACTTTGGCTCATGGTTTTAGAGGATCAGCTCCTGGTTGGCTGCTCCACAGCTTTGGGTCTGAGATGAGACAAAACATCATGGCAGAAGGGAGAGGTAGAGGAAAACTGCTTAGTTCATGGCAGCCAGTAAGGCGGGGAGGGGGAGAGAGGGAGGTGGAGGAAAAGAGAAAAGGAGAGGAGAAAGAGGAAGAGGAGGAGGAGGAGGACAGAGAGAGAAGAGGAGAGGCAGGGGCAAAATATAATCCCCAAGGTCATACCCCCTGTGATGTGCTTCCTCCAGCCATGTCCTACCTGCCTGCAATTACCACTTAATCTACTGAAATTAACAAACCATCAAATAGATGCATCCACAGATTGGGTTACAGCTCTTATAATCTAATCATTTCACCTCTGAACATTCCTGTATTGTCAAACACATGGGCTTTTGTGGGGGATACCTCATATCCAAATCATAATACTGGGCTAAAGAACAAGACTCAACTCAGGACTGACCTCTAACAGCAAATACAAGAGCTTGCAATGCTGCTACACTGGCCAGGCACCCAGCAGGCCAAGGGACCCACAGAAGGAGAGAACAAAAGTGCATTTAGGCATATTAGAGTAGGAAGAAACATAACCAGGTCTCCTTCCCCAAATGAACAAGCCTTGACCTGATCCTTCCTACCATGTCGGCTATGTGGAAGGAGAATTCAAGGAAAGGGCAACAGTAAGATGAAACAAGAGGGCCAGGCCCCTTTTCTGTGGCCAAACCTTGTGTCAATTTGTGCTGTTGATCTTCTGGTTTGAACAGTCCAAGAGGACCACACAAACAAACATACCTCAGTCAGTGTCTTGGAAACTGATTATAGTGGATGGGATGGTTAATTTTATGTGTCAACTTGACTGTGACAGAGGATGCCCAGATATCTGGTTAAAAAAAAAAATTGTCTCTGGGCATGCCTGTGTGGGTGTTTCTGGAATAAATTAGCCTTAGAGTTGGTGGAGTGAATAAAGCAGATAGCTCTCCCCAGTGTGGGAAGTCCTCAGTCTGTTGAGGGCCCGCAGAGGAATTTTGAATTCACATAGCCTGACTGCTGGAGTTGAGATATCAAGTTGTTTTCTTTTTTTTTTGCCCTTGGCATTTCTGGTTCTCAGGTCTTCAGATTTGGACTGGAACCTCCACCATCAGATCTCTAGTTGTCAGTTTTTAAACTACACTACTGACTCTCCTGGGTCTCTAGCTTGCAGATGGCAGGCTGTGAGACTTCTCAGCCTCCATAATTGTGTGAACAATGCCCTGTAGTCAGTCTGTCTATGTATGTATGTATATATGTATGTATATATCTATCTCCCATTCATTCTGTTTCTCTAGACAACCTCTCCTTTCTGGCAGGAGGAGATTTAGAGTCATGACATAGTGGGGTGAGAAATCCTTATCTCTAAAAGTCTAAATTATAAATTTAAATCCGATAATTCTCTCTCCCAAGGTGATTTGCATTTTTATGCCTCTACTAAAGGCATTTCAGGCATCACTGGGGAGGTGGAGAGGGAGAGAAGGAATGGGGACTCACATAAACTTCCACTCTGTCCTGGAGGTGTAACCCTGTCATGAATCAATAAAGGCCAGGCAGTCAATAAAGGCCCATTTAGTGACTTACAAAGCTGTGGCTGAAGTAACAGCCTCAAGTAGTCAGCCTGGAAGTGCCTGGGAGGGTGGACAGATTAGCTCTCCTTATCTCAGCATCAGCTCATGCGGGAGCTGAATTGAAGGTCAATACCTTGGATTCTCCCGCTGTAAGCAGGTGTCTAGAGAGTATAGATTTTCTGCTATGTAAGCTCGGCTCTTCCTTTATTGTTGGCCTACATCAGGCCAATTTCAAAACCATCAAAACACATTATGGAGAAGCCAACCTTGAAAAAGAACCCTACACAGAGCGTTTCTGGAATTCAGGGCTGATATTTCACAGTATTCTCCCTCCTCCAGCTCTTCCTCCTCCTCCTCCTCCTCCTCCTCCTCCTCCTCCTCCTCCTCCTCCTCCTCCTCCCACCCTTTCCCCTCCTTCCCTTCCTTTTGTGATGAAAATATACTCTGACTGGTAGCAGCAGAGTAAAGATGCCATGCTCTGGAAGTAGTCATACAGTTTCTATTCATCCTCTGCTATGGGTGTTCCAGAAAGCAATGGATGGTTCATGAGTCACCTCTGCTTTGGGGATTCGTTACATAGAGAAGGTTCATTAAAACATACATACAACCAGTGCAAGTGGGTCTCAGGGTGCCCAGATTTCTGGTCAAATACCATTCTAGGTACTTCTGGCAGGGCAATTTTGGGTGTGATTAACATTTAAATTAGTAGATTGAAGATAATAGATGACCCTCTCTAATGTAGATGGGCTTTATCCAATCACCTGTTGGCCTGCATAGAGGAAAAAGACTGTCCTGCCACAATAAGAGAGAATTCGTTCTGACTGAATGACTTTGAACTGGAACTCCAGATTCTTCCTGCCTTTTGTTCTTCCTGAGGGTCTTGAGTCTGCCAGGCTTAGGACTAGAACTACACCATCAGTTTTCCTGGGTCTCAGTCTTTCAGACTTGGGTTATAACTAAACTATTGGCTTTCCTGGATCTCTGGCTTGTTGATTCACTCTGAAGTCACCGTAATAAAATGAGTTCAATTCCTTATAATAAATCACTTATATGCATATATATTCATCATATAGATATATCCATCACATATACATTCATTACACATGTATATTCTATCATATCAATTTATCTGTATATATATCTAAACCATCCTATTGGTTCGGTTTCTCTGAAGACCATTGACTAAAAATATACCACATCACAAAACAAAGCATTGAGCTTTCTCAGTGTTTTCTTTCGTTATACATTCATTCATTTTTTTTCATTTATCTATTCACTCAACAATCATCCAATTAAGCATTATTATTTGACAGACATTGTTCTAGGCACTGGATGGACAGTTAATGAGGCAAAGTTTTCTACCTTCATCAAATTTAGAGTTTATATACATGAATTAGTAGTTGCCACATATGTTGCTTAGCTCACAACCACAAAACCTTGGGAGTTTACAACAAAAAACAATCATTTAGTTTCACTGTATATAGATTGGCTGAAGGTGGGATGGATCTTGGCTAGAAGGCTCTGCTTGTTTGGGCTGGGTTGGTTCATATATGTATTTGGGACTTAGTTCAGTTAGACTGGTTTGGGTGGCAGCTTGTGTTAGTTAGCTTGGGCTGACATGACAAAATACCATAAACTGGGTGGATTAAACAATAAAATTTATTTCTTACAGTTCTAGAGGTTGGGAAATCCAAGATCAAGGTTCCAGCTATTCCAGGTGATGAGAATTCTCTCTTCTGGGCTTGCAGATGACCACCTTCTCACTGTGTTCTCACATGGAGGGAAGAGAAGGAAAGAGAGACAGAGAGAGAGGGAGAGAAGGTGGGGGAGAGGAGAGAGAGAGAGAAAGAGAGAGAGAGGGAGGGAGGGAGAGAGAGAACTCTCTCAGGTCTCTTCCTCTTTTTATAAAGTCTATAATTCATCATGGGGGCCTACCCTCATGACATCTTATAAACTTAATCACCTCTAAAGTCACCACTTCCAAATACCGCTACACCAGGGTTAGATCTACAACTTAGAAATTTTAGGGGACCCCAAGTCATTCTCTACTTCCAGATATGGATCTGGTAGTCTTGGCTTCTCCCTAAAAGTCAGGCTCAAGACAGATCCTCATGTGTCCATCTGGAGTTCAGACTAAACAGGAAGCGGCCGCCATAGGGGAGTGATGGCCGAGGTATATATCCCACCATCAAGACTGCAAAACTTCACTCCTGCCACCTCTATTCACCTTCCATTCACCAAATTGAATCACATGGTAATCTATGTGAGGAGGGTGGGAATATATTCTACGTATTTAGTGGATGCAGTTACATGGCAGAGGGAGAGCTGAAGAGTCCAGGCCATCAGTAGGGTCATACTGATGCCACTGGCCTTATCTCTTGGGGGTACCCCAAGATCTGGGCAAAAACTTCACCAGAAGAGGCTGAGCATTAGCAATTGACTGGCTTGGGGGGTTGGGGAACAGAAGGGTAATATAGGGAATGGTGTCTGTTATAGTTTGAGTTGGGAATGTCTCCCAACATCTTGTGTTGAAAGCATGGTCCCAATGCAGCAGGGTTCAGAGGTGGAGCTTTTAGGCAGTGATTGGATGATGAGGGTTCTGACCTCATCAGTGGATTTCTGGGAGGTGGGACCTAGTTGGAGGAAATAGGTTGCTATGGGTGTATCTTCTCCTTGGCCCCTTCTCTGCTCCCCCACTGCCATGAGTTGAGAAGCTTTCCTCCATTATGCCCTCTGCCATTTTTCTTTTCTTTCTTTCTTTCTTTTTTTTTTTTTTTTTTTTTTTTGCCTTGGAGTCCTCTAACTATGGACTGAATCTTCTGAAATCATGAGCCAAAATAAAATTTTCCTTCTCAAAGTTGTTCTCACCAGCAATGAAAAGATGACTAATTAATACAGTGTCAGGCCAACACATCTGTTGGTGAGAATTGGCTCAAGGGGAGTCAGGAGAGAGACCTTCAGGAAAAAGATGATGGTGGATGCAAGAATGAGTGACCCTCAAGCTGAGGAGGGCTGAGCTCACCTGATAATATGGGCTATTTGGGATGAGACTGTGCCAATACATGCCTCTGATGGGGGAGTGTGCCTGAGTAAGGAGAGTGAATTGAGAGAGACTCCCACAATACTTATGGCTTGGATGTGAGGTGTCCCCCAAAAGATCACATGTGAGACAATGCAAGAAGGTTCAGAGGAGAAATGATTGGGTTATAAAAGTCTTAACCCAATCAGTGAATTAATGCCCTGATAGGGATTAACTGAGTGGTAATGGAAGTGGTAGGGTGTGGCTGGAGGAAGTGGGAATTGGGATGTGGGCTTTGGGGTATATATCTGACAAGTGAAGAAGATCTCTCTCTCTCTCTCTCTCTCTCTCTCTCTCTCTCTCTCTCTCTCTCTCTCCCTCCCCCTCCCTCTCCCTCCCTCCCCCTCCCTCCCCCCCTCCCTCCTTCTGATCACCAGGTGAACTGCTTCCCTCTGCCATGATGTTCTGCCTCACCTTGAGTCCCGAGGAGTGGAGCCGGCCTTCTAAGGACTAAGACCTCTGAAACTGTGAGCCCTCACATAAACTTTTCCTCCTCGGAATAGACGAACTCTAGATAGGGCAGAGGGGTGGGAGGGAAAAGGAGGGAGGCAGGGAGTTAGCAAGGAATGTGGAATGTGATGGACATCATTATCCAAAGTACATGTATGAAGACATGAATTGGTGTCAACATACTTTATATACAACCAGTGATATGAAAAATTGTGCCATGTATGTGTAATAAGAATTGTAATGCATACCGCTGTCATTTATTTTTTTTTAAATCAATTTAAAAAACCCAACCTTTTCTCCTCTACAGTTGTGCTGTTTAGGTCATTTAGTCACAGCAGCAAAAAAGCTGACTAAAACATTTATTTTGGAAGAAGAAAAATGGATCAAGTCAGTTTTTTAAATGTACCTAGCATTGACTTATACCTTGAGGTTTCTGATTTAGCAATGCAGGGAGAGTCCTTGAGTTTGATATAGTCAGGTAAACAGTGTTTATATATTCTGTTATAAAATCATTCTTTGTGCATCTGTGTAAGGTCACATGTTAAAACCAACATCTAATGTTTATATTACTGTGATTACATGATCATTTGGTAGTCACCAAAATGCTTAAATATAGGACTAGTGGAGTTTTTCCGAGTATCTCTCAATGTAGACTCCTTCTGGCTTCAGGGGGAAGTTGCAAGGCTGCTAGTTGTGGAGGGAACCTGCTGGTTTCTATAAAGACCTTAGGACAGCAGTTGTTAGCCCTGGCTGAACATTAGAATCACCTGGGAAGCTTTAAAAGTTACCAGCACCCAGGCTGTACCTAGACCAATTAAATAAACTCAGGATGAAATCTAGACACAGTTGCTTTTGAAAGCTCTCTGGATATTCCACCGTGCAGCCTGCGTTGGTAACCACAGACTTATTCCTTCCAGGTTCAGCCTACATCCCTGCACCTGCCAGGACTGTCTACCTCCAGCCTGTGAGGTTCATGTGGCCATAGTGGGGTTCTGTCAGGCAGGTGGGCCCCCCATAGCTCAACCTCACCTGCAAAGTTTTTGCCTTAACCTGCTTCTACCTTTTCCTGTCTTTCAGAAATGTGTTAAAATCGCACAAACATTTAATGCTTTCTTCACCTTCTTTGTTTTGCTGTTATTAGATTTTATTTTTTTAAATTCACTTTTAGAATTTTAATAGGCTCTCATAAAGGCATATGTTCAATTTAAATAATAATTTTTGGGGGCTGTTTTGTGGCTCAGTGGTAGAGCTCTTGCCTAGCCCATGTGAAGCACTGGATTCGATCCCCAGCACCACATAAAAATAAAGAAAATAAAGGTATTGTGTCCATCTATAACTAAAAAAATAAAAATAGCTAAAAAATAATTTTAAAAAAATTTAGCTGCCTGATAATGATTCATGGCCATGAGCATATTTACATGTATTAGTGAATCATTGGAGTTTGTATCATTTTTGTTCTGGATTAAACCCAGGGGGTGCTTTACCATTGAGCAACATCCCCAGCCATTTTTAATTTTTGAGACAGGGTCTTGCTATATTGCTTGAGGCCTTGTTAAATTTCTGAGGCTGGATTTGAACTTGAAATTCTCCTGCCTCAGCCTCCTGAGTTCCTGGAATCGCAGGCATGTGCCACCACACCTGGCTCCTTTGGGGTTTTTGAGAGATTTGTTGATGGCTTCTGATAGCATCCACCTGCTGGATAATATGGCTATTTAATCACAAGATATTGTAGTCAGAGGAATATGCTTTTGGAATTACACAGTTGTAGGGTCCAATTCCAATTCTTGGCAAATTACCTAACTTTTCCAAGGCTTAGTTTCATTATATATAATATGGTATAATTATATTTGGCCTGCAGGGTTATTTGGTAGAATAAGAGAATTTAAGATCTGGGACTCCTGGTATACTGCTTGGCACAGGTAATTTTCCTTCTTCCTCAATAACTGCCCCTGAGACCATGCAATGAACAGAATTTGCTCCTCAATCAAACATCTCCCTGTATTGTTTTCTACCAAAACGCTAGGTGTATCATGGCAGGAAACTGTATTTTTCAAAGGAATTTAACAGGCAAATGCAAATGTAGAAGAAGAAATTGTTACGTCATCATGGGCAGGATCAAAAGTCCCTCTCCTGTGTTGAGGCATGCTTGGCCATGTACTCATTTTGTTAGTAATATGATTTCATGGGCAAACCTGAGCAGATGTTTTTACCCTCTTGGTTATCTCTGGCATGTGTCGCTCCTTCTATTGTTCGATTTTCTAAGTGATTCCTAAAGCAGCCTCTCCTCCATCCATATCATTATATTTAAAAAAAAGTCCCAAAGCAAACTTAAGGATATTTCTCACCAACATCTATAATTTTTCCAGCTGTTGCTTTTGGTGATACACTGATCAGAGTGAAATTTCCCAAGAGAACTAATACTGAGAGATTGAGATCTTAGCAAGTTGACATCCCGAATATTCTTTTAGTCAGGGTTGTATGCTTAGGGACAGTGGGGCAGAGGTTGGGGCCTAAAAGTAGCACAAACTCTACTTTTATCATCTTAGACCAGGAATTTTCTCTTTTTGCTACTCATTACCACTGTGCAGTGTTTAAAACCAAAGTCTTGATGTTGGTGTCAAACCCCTCCTGGACCTCTTACAGACTGTGTGCATCTGAGCCTCTGACTCCTCCTATGTAAATTGGATGTGATGATCCTTATCTGGCATGGCAGACTAATGAGGACACAGTGCAGGGCTTGGTGCATGGTGCTAGATACTTCCCATGATCATTATACAATTGTTTAGGGACACAGAAGAAAAAAAGATAATTTTCCTTGTAATTCTTGCTGGAGAAAGTCTTCAACCATCTATCAGCAAGATGGGACTTGCTAATAGATTACAAGTTAGTTATGGAAGCTGGTGTGAGCTCTGTGTTTAAGGAAATTTGAGCATAAGTCTTGTCTCTAATTAATGATACTGTGGACTTTTTTTTTTTTTAAAGAGAGAGTGAGAAAGGAGATAGAGAGATGAGAGAGGGAATTTTTTTTTAATATTTATTTTTTAGTTCTCGGTGGACCCAACATCTTTGTTGGTATGTGATGCTGAGGATAGAACCTGGGCCGCACAGCATGCCAGGCGAGCGCGCTACCGCTTGAGCCACATCCCCAGCCCTACTGTGGACTTTTGTATGTAGAGTTTCGTTTTACCCTCAAACCTCTGCATGAAGACAGCATGGCAGGTATAATCTGTATTAGCCACAGATTTTAATGGGAGTGAAATGCTGTGATCTGAATGTTTGTGCTTTCCCCATCACCACAAATTTGAAACACTAATCTCCAACATGATAGTATATGGAGATGGGACCTTTGAACGTAATTAAAGTTAGATTAGCCCATGAGGGTAGAAGTCCCGTGATGGGATTAATCCCTTTACAAGAAGAGGAAGAGTGCTTTTCTTCTCTCTCTGCCATGTGAAGATATAGAAAGAAGGTGGGTGGACATTTATAAACAGGAAGCAGGCCCTCACGAGGAAGTAAAATGGCTGGCACCTTGAATTTAAACTTCCCAGTCTCCAGAACTGTGAGAAACAACCTGTCATTTTAGCCACCAAGTCTATGGTATTTTTGTTATAGCTGCATTAACTGAATAAGATGGAAATTCTAATGACGTCATTTTCCTGTAAGCATTGCTGCAGAAATGGTTGAGTGAGAAGATGGGATAACATGAAGTGTGGGGATTGATTATCCATTGTTTTTGGAAGCTGGTTTAAGCTCTGTATGTGTGAATATAGGAGCACAAAATCTTATCTCTAATTAAAAACACTGTGGTCTTACAAATATATACTCTCACTTGATCCTCAAACATGGCATGTATTTTCAGTATTGGTCCCAGATTTTAGTAGCAAATGGTATTGGCTGAATTTGCCCTTGAAAATGAAGAGCTGCACAAGGACTGGAATCCTAGTGTTGTAATCAAGTGCAATGTACATCAAAGTGAATCTGATACATTTAATGAAATGTACCATCATCTCTGGACTGGGTTTGAATTAGGATGTCAGAGGAATGACTTTCTGTTTTCCCTCTGGGCAACTTAAGCAGTGGCGGTGTGGGAAGAGAAGAAAAGAGAACAGCAATGAGCCATGAGTCAACATCTTGTGTCTTTTAGTGGATGGACCCAAGGGGCCTGGGCTTCTGCTGCTCCTTCTAGAAGTACCTATGATTTGGTGTTTATGGAGCCTGGGCTCAAAAGTTCAACCACTCCAGGTACGGAGGATGATAGGATGAATATTGAGTTTCAGACTATAGAGGCAATGGCCATCATTTGCCCTGTCAGATGTCCCTGCTCAATGAGAAATGAGGATCAGAAAGGGCAGCTGAGACTAAAAACAGCAACAAACCCATACATTTAGTTGGGGAGAGAGTTTGTCAGGGAGGTGAGAGACTACGTGTATAGTGATGATCCTTTCTCATTCAGACCAATTTCAAATAGAAAAGAATTTTGGAGAGACTTGCACCAGGATTCACATATGCCTTCCTTACATGGTTTTCAATTCAATTAATCGACAATTAATTTTAGCAGACAAGTATCTAAAAAAAGACAAGGGCTATATCAATTTATATTTACAATGTGAATGCTATGTAAATAGTGGTTATACTGTATTGTTTAGGGAAGAATGACAAGTAGGTGTAATTTTTTAAAAATATTTTTGATCCATGATGTTGAATCTGAATGGATGGGTGACTGTAATAAACACCTGCTATGTGCAAAAGAACATTCTAGGTCCCATAGGGAAGTGGTTCTTGAACATTTTAAATGAATCTTTCATTATGAAAATATATTTAAGACCAACTCCTGCATAATACTTGTTTTTCTATTTCTTGACTGAAAAACAATACGATAACAAAACGTTAAAGCAGACCTGGCCTAGGCCCACAAAGGTTAGAAATTATTCTTTGGGGACTACAAAGATTAATTAAATGTAGATGTTGTGATAATTGCAGTGGGCAACATTTCCTTAATATTTACTAGGTTTCAGGTCAGTTGCTAATTGCTTTGTATGGACTAGCTCAGGTAGCCACCATAATAACCCCATGGAGAAGGTCTCATTCCTGCACCTATTTACAGACAAGGATACTGAGGCCCAGAGATAAGTAACTTCCTCAAGTTACAATGAGACAGAGACTGCTCTGTGATCACTAATATCCATGTTTTCTTTCTCCTGAGCATTTAGCTAGAGTATATTTCCCAGGTGCCCTTGCAGATAAGGATGACCCCATGACCAAATTCTGACCAATAGAGTGTGTGCAGAAGTGGCCATAAAAAAACCCTACATCATTGTCTATATTTTCTTCTCATATCTGCTGAATATGGGGGACTCAACAGAGGAATCTGGGACTTTAGAGATGGTAGATCTACAAGATGGAAAGAAATTGGGCTCCTGAATAATCATTTGGAAAGCAACTTCTGACCAGGAGATCTACTTTGGATTCTGTATAAGCAAGACATAAATTTTTATTGGGTTAGAATGTTGAAATGTAGGACTTTGTTTATAATGGGACCTCCTATAATACAACCTACCTATTTCACATAAATAGCAAGCAATGGAGCCAGGATTCATACAGGCAGGATCTTTGAGCTATACTACTATGCCATGCTACACACAAACATTACAGTACAAAGGAGAAAGTGCCACATGTCTTTTTAAAAAATTAATTAATTACTTTTTTATTTATATATGACAGTGGAATGGATTGCAATTCTTATTACACATATAGAGCACAATTTTTCATATCTCTGGTTGCATACAAAGTATATTCACACCAATTCGTGTCTTTTTACATGTACTTTGGAGGCACTCTCCAGAGATTGACTCTTTCCTTTATTTTGTCTTTGAAAAAATAATCAGTCGTAGATACAAGCAGATGGTACGTAGAGAGTTGTTATACTGTATTGTTTAGGGAATAAGGCCAAGGAAAAGATGCATTGGAAATCTGGAAAGAGAAGTGTGATGCAGAAAGGGGAATGAAGTGAATCATATGGTCAGTAATCGTGAAAGGAAGCTGCACATTGGTGCAAATTACAACTCAGCTGGAAACCTGGCACCCTGTGGAGCTGAGATGACCTTTTTTTATTATTAACAGTTTCAATTTCTTTATTTCGATTCCCAATTTATTTCCAATTATGGTATGTTTCTCTTTATGCCTTTGAATATATTTATAACTGTCTTAAAGTCATTACCTGCTAATTTTAACAATGGCGTCACCTCTGGGTCTGTTTCTATTGTCTCATTTTGCTTCTCATTATGAGTCATTCTTTTCTACTTCTTTACATGTCTACAACTTTTTGATTGTATGCTCCCGAGTTCTGAATTTTTTGAGTGCTGGGTCTTGTTCTGGCAGTTAATTTCCTAACAGATCTGTCTGATCCCTTGGAGCTTGTGGGTCCAGAGTTCCCTTCACTTTGGAGCTAGTTTATCCTTACATTCAGGGGTGACTTTTCAGGGAACTCGATGCAATGCCTGGGACAGTTCATGATATCTCTCCATTCTGGCAATTAAAATTCTAATAATCTCCTCATCCTATACAAACTCTGAAATTTTCATCTACCTCACAGTCCCCAGCAATTGCTTGCTCCCAGACCTCATAGATTCTTGCTTTGTACAGAAGCAGATTTCTACTTAGCCAAAGGTTTAAGGGAATATTTATGCAGATGTGTGGGGCTTTTTCCCTGCATAACTCAGTCTTCTTCAAGATCCTCATATTCTGTGTTTTTTTTCCCAGCAGATCCAAGCTTTGATTTCACTTTAGTGAGTCTATTTGGTCTCCACCTCTCTATACTATGGTCTTTAGGTAGACAGGTGGGGCAATCATGGGTTCACCTTGTGTGTTTCCTTTCCCTCAGAGCCACAGTCTAGAACTGCATTCTAATGTCCAAATATAGTTTTGTTCAGTTTCATAGTGAGAGGGTTAGTGTAGAGCTTGGTATGTGATGATGATAGGAAGCAAAAATTATCTTTCTGTTGCTCATGGAAAAAGTCAGTTGCCTCTTTCACCCTCTTTGTACTCACTCAGTATCTGTTGTTGCAAGCAGGCTGGAGGGCACTTCAGTGAGGGGTCTTGGGAGAAACCCCCTGAGCTGTGGATGGGATTACAACCTCAAATAGGCAATGATGTATGATAAGGAGATCTGCACTCCTGCTACTTCTCTTGGCCCTAAGCAGACTGGTTTTTTCCCTTTCCTTTTCTCTTCTTTGAGTAGAAGAATGGGAAGGAACTAGGAGAAGTAGCAGTAGACCAGGAGATCTGAAAACCCGACCTAGTTTCATCCCTTATTAGCTGTGGGATGTTGGACAAGCTATTGGGACTGTCTGGACTTTCATTTTCTCATCTGTAAAACAGGAGAAATAGTGCTAGAATTATATGACATGAGTGAGCTCATGAATGTGAATGTATCTTGCAAACCATGAAGACTCATAAACCTGAAGAGTTTTGTCTGTTAAGGAATCCAGATGAGGTATATAGTGTGTGATTTGGCCAAGTCCCTTGTATCCTTTTGGAGAAATCCCACATTACTGAAAGAAGCAACCACTGGAAATAATGAGGGTCCTGGGCCCTGGATTCCCTCTCCCAATATCTCCCTCCACACTTAATTGATCCAGTTGTCCTCAGCCCAATGTGAAATCAAACCTGTCCTCTTGTATGTGCATCTGTAGTGGTCTGTGGCCCAGAAAATAAATAGGCAGCCATTAAGCCTGTGAATACCCTGAAGAAGCTTTCAAAGGCCCACCTGGCCTACATCCATATCACAGGGCTATTGCTTACCAAAGCTTGGGCTTTAGTATAGGTTCCCAAAAGGAACCTATAGAAGTGACAAGCCCTTCTCTCTGTGTGGGTTTTGACTCCTCTTCCATCAGCCTACCATGACCTACAGGCTGTCATACAAGAAGTGATACACAATTGCCTACAGGGAAAGGCTTGGTAATCTCCCTGGGCCCTGAGGCTGAACAATGGAGACCACCAGGGAGAGGTGTCAGTTTGGCCTCCAAGGCTGACCTTAAGGCTTTATCAGCAGGATCAGGCCATATGTCCTCATTAATCCAACATTTGGGTCACAGGGTGAAGAAGAGGTATAAAGCATGACTAAAGCCATGGCTTAATTCCCCTCCCAAGTTATAGTTCTGAGACTTAGTGGCAGAGGAAATTTAGTTATTGAGAGATGATGGTGGGGAAAGTAGAAAACAAAGCAAGTTTGAAAAACAAGCACATTGAATTTTCAGGAGGAGTTCTTGAGAGCATAATGGGTCAAATTTAACATCATCCTGTCATTCTCTTCAAAGATTAGACAAGAAGAGTGGGGGTAGGGTGAGAGAGAACAGATTCTTTATGGAACTTTTCACTGTGGTGTGGGATTTTGCAGTTTTCTCATTAACCTTTCTTAAACCCAAGTTATATCCACACTCCACTTCTAGTTATGTTTTTTTTTCTTGTTTTAAAACTGCAATTTAAATCTAACATAACATAATTAAACACCCTACCTAAAGTTTTTAACACAGCCCTGAGCAGCTGGTACTCTAAGGGAAAAAAAAAATCTTGTCTTTGCAAATTAAAAAGATAATCTTGAGGACTTGAGGACAAATACCTGAGTGAGGGTTTGCAGATCTAGTAATTTGAATTGTGTAAGCACTCTCCCAAAGTTCACTGATACATTTCAAGTTCATTCTCCACTGGATGGAGGTTCTACATACCAGAAAAAGTACTGTCCTTCCCACTTCATATAACAGACATAGGTGAACTAGCTAAGAAACAGTTACTCCCTGCCTCCCACCAGCATTAGCTTTGGGAATGTTCCAAATCTTGGCAAATGAGGGGACTCTTGGGATGGGTGGGCTGGCCAAATCTTTGCCCTGGCAGAAACATCTGATGGCAACACACAATTGCTTGCTGTGCCTTCCCTGAAATCACACGAAGCCAAGCTTTGAGCTACTCATTGTCAAGGAAAAAAAAAAAAAACAACCCAGGATTTCTACTTCATTATAACATCCTTCCATCATTTACCTTCACCAAATCGGAGCTTTGGTTTGCAGTGCAGCCTGGGCTATTAAAAAGGGCTGATGGCTCTTCCCCACAAGTCTCTACCATTTTCTGAAATTACTTTTCAGGGTGGGATTTCAACCACTATTGAAAATACAACTCCATTTTCTGCTTTGGCAAGTACTGATTGTCCCCAGGCATATTAGAATATATTGATAAGATAATTATAAGACTCTCATCTATTCCAAAATAGTTTCCACCAATCACTTTTTGGTGGTCCTGTTGGGTAAGATGATCCTGGGAAGCAAGAGACTGTGGCAAAAATGAGTATAACCTTCTTGCTTCCAATTCCCCACAGAGGCGCCAGTGTGTGCAGATAATTCCAGGGTCTTTTTATTTATTTGATAAAAGTGAAAAAATATTCAAAGATTGATAGAGATGCCAAGACACTGAATTCTGAAGGAGTAGATGACCATAGAGAAAAGATAGCCTTACCTAAGATAAAAATTACCCAATTAAGTAGGGGAAAAGTGATAGTGACAGACTCAGACAGTTGACTGTTAGTTATTCCATGTCTGAAATGTGAGATTGATAGCTTGGAATCCTTATTAAATAATTCTGAGCCACAAACAGGCTCATATACCAGCATAAAAATACTGACTAAAAGAATCGTTGATGGAGCATTCTTAGAGCTAAGCCAATGCTTAAATTGGGGTATATATAGGTCCTGCCTCTGAGAGAGAACACCCTCACCTTCTGGGATGTGGCCAGGAGAAGAAAAGCCACAGCAATATACACAGGTTACCTTTAATTTATTATTAATTTGTTTGCTTTTCTGAAGGCTAGCTATGTGGCCTAAGGTACCATGAGATAACATGATCCAAAACTATAGCCTTTGATTTTTGGAGCACATAGATAAGGGCAGGGAAAATCATCATCTTCATCATCCATAATGATGAATGAGCATGTGAATGAGAATGTGTGAGGTTTTATTTGAAGCACTTTATATATTTTCACTCAATTCAGAGGAAGCCTATTTGATTCAGAGCGGGTGCCATTACTATTCCCATCTTAGAGATATGGGCATTGAGGCAAGAGGTAATGTCAGTTACTTGCCCAAGGGTACAGAGTTAGTGGATATGTAGATACTTGTTTCATAAATCACTAGACAAGATAGGGAGACTGTTGAAAATACAAAAATTAAATGCAATGGTGATTGAGAAGGGATAGTTAAGGAGGAGACAGCAGTTCCATGGGGGCTAGGAAAGGTAAATGGGAATTTATCAGGTGGAGACCAGGGACTGGAAAAAGGGGACACTTATGGTAGATACTCACTGGTAGATGCTCAGTCTAGGAGTTTCCCCCGTTTTTGAGGACCCTGGCCCAGGATTGAGGCCAGACGGGCTCATGGTCCTGTCTGCCTTTCCGTTGTCAGTGATCACATGATCCAAAAAAGCAGGTTTCTGTAACTTAAAAAATGTTAAGGCGATATCCACTTGGAAGAGAAGGTAAGTGGAAGGGTCTAGAAATGGCAGAATTGAAAGCATGTTTGGGAAAAGGAATGAATAAAGTTTCCTATGGGTGAATAGTTGGCCATAAAGATAGAAAGGGAAGAGACAGTTAATAATTACAGGGAGCCCATAAGACACATTAAAAATAACAACCTCATTTCCCTGGAGTCCCAACCCTTGACAACCACCATTCTACTTTCTGTCTCCATGAATTTGACTACTCTAGGTACCTCATATAAATGTTAGACAAAATGTTTGTCTCACTAAACACAATGCACCCAATGTCTTCAAGGTTATCCATGCTGTACTGCGTGTCAGAATTTCCTACATTTTCAAGGATCAATAATATTGTGTATGAATATTCCACATTTTCTTCATCCATTCATCTATTGACTGATACTTGATTTGCTTTCATCTTTTGGCTATTGTGAATAATAACGCTATAAACACAGGTATACAAATACCTCTTCTAGATTCTGCTTTCAACTCTTTTGAGTATATACACAAGAGTCGAATTACTAGTTCATATGGTAGTTCCATTTTAATATTTTTTTGTGGTTCAGGGGCTCAAACCCAGGGCCTGTTCCTACTAGGCAAACGCTCTACCACTGAGTAACACCCTCAACTCCTTATTTTTAATTTCTTTGAGGAACTACTCATATACTCCATGGAGGTCACAACATTTTACATTCCAATGTACAAAGATTCCAATTTTTCGACCTCTTTGCAACACTTATTATTTTCTGTGTTTTATATAATTTCTATAGTAGGTATCCTAATAGAAGTGAGCCTATATTTCATTGTAGTTTTGATTTGCATTTTCCTAATGGTTAGTGATATTGAGCATCTTTTCATGTGCTTGTTGGCTGTTTGTATATTTTCTTTGGGAGATGCTAATCAAGTCCTTTGAAATTTTTGATTTGGTTGTTTGAAGAGATATCATTGATGAAAGGTCTGGAGAAGAATCCAGGTATATGTAGGTTATAGAAGCACCACAGATATTTCTGATACATGTTAGTTGGAGAGCTACCATGTTACATGGCAGGAGAGCTGTCTCTGCCAACTTAATTAAACATGCACAGGTTCATATGAATGATCCTTAGATTGCCATAAGGTTGTCCAATTTCTCTCTATGTCAAACACTATCACTTTGATTTTATTTTGGCTCATGAATTATCCAGTTCTCCTTCTTTACTGAGAGAATCTCAGGAGGTCAGTTCTGGCCACCAGTGGCTGAGGAGGGTAGGAACAGAAAAGAGTGCTAAAGTCTAAGGAAATAAGAGCTTCAGTTAGGGGAAGGCTGCTATTCTCCAAAGTGTAGTGGATCCCATGTTTTTATTCTTCTGAGGACCATAGTCTATAAATGGATGAGGAATAGATTTTAGGCACCCTGAGGGGAAATCATCATGCCCAAGACGTGACTCAGAAGGATCAGTCAGAGTGTAGATATGGTAGGTGGGATCAGCAATTGGATTTCATACCGAATATAAGTGATGGGAAATGAGGAATCCAGAGGTATCAATCAGCTAGAGACCTGTTGGTTGCAAGTAGGAGAAATTTATCCCAGACTGACTTGGGACAAAAATGGAGGAAAAGGGATGAATGTAAAAAAAAATAGAAGTTGTCAATTCTCTCAAATAAGATAAATATAAGTTGAGGAGTCTTTAGTATTACCTAGTAATATGCCAGTATTGGAGATGGACAGGCAGGAGAGCTATGGACACCAGAACATCTTATTCAAGTGATAGATACTCATAGGATGTTCTTGACATTGTTGGAGTTTCTGGGCCAGCTAGAAACTTCTTTCAGAGGCAGGAGAAGCATACCATGAAATGAAGTGTAGAGATGTACTAAGAAGTGATTCCAGGAACATTTAGTAGGGAGAAGGAAGGTGGGGCCAGGTGAGGAAGGAGGCTGAGCAAAGACATGGTGTCCAGCAAAGTCTCTTAGAGGGCAACTTTGGCTCAAGGCTTCAGGGGCTCTGGAGTCAGGGTCATACCTGTGTTGTAGTGCTCAGAGGTTGGGGACTAGAGTATTCATAATTCTATATGACTATATATACATTCCTAAAGACATAATAATTAGTCAAGACACTATAATGCCTTTTTCAGCATCCCTCTGTGTGGTGTGTGTGCACATGTATGTGCACATGTACAAGCATTTGGTTGGAATAAATCCATAACTTCCCAAGAGTTTGTTTTATGACTTTCCTTAACATATGTGGTCATAGCCCCTACTCAACAGCTCCTTTCATTTTCAGCTTTCCTCAAAGTTTCATTTGACTTTTTAATTCAGTTCTGGAATTAATCTACTTTTGGATTACAGTATTTTCTTTTCTTTTTCTATTTTAAACATAAGAGTAACATTTGGATCCCAATCAGATAAGGACACTTTTCTACTCTGGGGTTTGAGCTCACCATTCTTCTCTCAGGAGGGTAATTTCTGAGGCATTTCCTTCTTCTCATTATCTTGGCTGATGGTGTGCATAAGATCTCATATCAATGTGTTCCTCATTCTGTCATTGAAAAAACCAGAGTCCCAAGAACAAAAACCACTGGGAAGCAGGGTCATCTGTTTGTGAGCATTGCTTCACTCCCTTGGGTTTATCCTACATTTCCCCCTGGTGAATCCTAAGAAAGTTTTGAGCAAGAATTAATTGGACTGGCACTAGGGTGCGGCTCAGTTGGTAGAGCACTTGCCTAGCATGCACAAGTCCTTGGTTTCCATTCCTAAATAAAAAACCCAAAATAATTGATACATTTCAGTGAATGTGTGGCCAAAAACATTTAAAAGGAGCAACCCAAAGAAGCTCTTTACAATGCCAAATGTATGTTAAGAGTGTTATGATCTTTTTTTTTCCTGATTAAATATTTGTTTAAGTCTCCTCTGGGATATAGCAGTGTTGTTGTGCCTTCCCTATTCTGGAAGTTTCTGTTTACATATTCTTATTTAAAACTTGAGCATGTATCTCTTAAATTGAGACCCCTTCTTCTCTCCCCATCACAACCCTTGCAAATGACCTTTTCCATTTTCTGCATGTGTAGCCAATTCACCTAGCAACTGGGGAACCTATGTCTAGAGATGAATGGCAGACTATTGGCATCCTTGGCTTCAAATATGAAATCTGGGTAGACTTGACTCTGACTGCTCAGCCTCAGAGGTTAGAATCAGAGGGTCGGGTGGACCCAGACCATCTGCACGCAGTGCATAGTTACCCCAAGGTAAAGTGGTTTGGGCAATGAACACAGCAAGACTTTGCCTGCTTCTGGAAAAATGGCATATGGTGAAAGTCTTGCCTACCCTTAAAGACTTGATTGAGAAGTAGGGAAAGGGATGAAGCCAAGACAGGCCCAGCCAATATGGATTCTACAGCCCTCAACTATCCTAGCAGAAATGAGTCAGGGAGCTCAAGACAGCAGCCTGTGATAGACAGCTCCTTATTTGTAAGTAGTTAATGTTTCTTAGCAAGCACTTCTGAAAGAAATTGGTATGTAATGACAGCACTCACTGGAAAACAGGCCGATTAGAAAATGCACTAACTTATCTAGTATTCATTTGAAAAGTAAATGGATGCACGGCAAGGTGAGAGTTCACTATCAATTCAAATATTTTCCTTTAACAGGCTGCAGCACTCCTGCTTTAATTCAAGCAGAAACACAAGTATGAATAATCAAACTAGATGACGCTCATCAAGAACCTTTGTGCCTTGCACCATTTCAAATGGTCATTGAAGCTTAATGGCAAAAAATTTACATTCTTCCTTTAATTTGTATTCTATTCCTTCCTTCTGAGTGATGTGATTGTGGCTTGCTGTTGCCTGCTGTATTATTTTGATGCAAATGCTATGTTGTGTTTGCCCGAGTCCAATTTCCTGGCTTTTGCTGGCAAGAGGAGGGACTGTGGAAGTAGTTGAAAATCAGGGTTATTTAAAGAGTTTATAACTACTGCTCCTAATGAGAGAAACAATACAATTGATGAGCCCTCTGCTTGGAGATACCTGATGGCCCTAGGTTAATAGATGTCCACGAGGGAAAATAAAATCAACAGGAAAATCACTGTTTACTTGTCTCCTTTTCTCCAGCCTGAGTATTAGATTTTCATTCTGGTTGCCAACTACAAAAGAATTAAAGGAAATTGTAATTCAAGCGAAACTCCCTTTCCTGTGACATACTCACCTGGGAAGGAATGCTTTATTGAGATACAGGGGCTTGCCCGCCAAAGACTGCAAACATGGAACCCCAAGGGCGATCCTTGAATGTAATGTATGCACAAACTAATTTATGATACTGTGACTAATTTCCATTTCTTGTGCTTAGAGTTGCCTGGCTAATTACAGAGATGTTTTCTTAACTTTAGTAATTATGCTCTATGCTTTCGACAGACGACGGAGCAAATGATGGAGGGCGGATTGCGCAGTACTTGGAGACAGGCGCCTCCAGGCGAGAAGAGAATGCGCCCCGGCACTGGCAGGGCCAGCATCTCTGATCAGAAGCCTTCACCAGCTTTGACCAGTGCCCGCAGGCAGCATCGAAGGCATCTGGAGAAATATTTGATGGAACATCCCATAATTAGACGGACTGGCTTAATTAGGAGAAGTTGCGGGCAGAGGGAAGCTGGCGGGGCTGCGCTGGGATCTGAAGGTTTGCAGCCTCGTCCCAGGAGGGCTGGAGCACAAAGCTCTGCCGGCTGAGAGCGCACGCACTGGCGTCTGTACATCCAAGGCAGCCCTGTGGGGGTCTGTGAATCCAAGGCAGGGATCCTCAGGACTGGCCCCTGTAACGCCTTGCCAAAATGACAGCAGTCACACTCACCTTCTCCGTCCCCATGTAACAAAGCAAACAGGAGTAAAAGCCAGATGTGGTCACCCTGTGGAAACTGGCTCTGCAAGGCATGTTTTGAGATCTGCAGCAAGAGGTTGTTAGTGGTGGTGGGGATCGTGGACCATGATATTTATTTTAATTTAAGACCCCTTCTCTGGCATAGACTTCAACATCTCAAGCAAGCACTGAGTTCTTTAGGAACCCTGTTCTTAATTGTCCATCCCTATCAGTTAGGGTTTTTCAGAAAACTTAGAAACATACTAGGTACTGCCCATATATACAGGACCCTCTGAACAGCAGAGGAATGACAGTGGGGCAGAGCTGTGGGCACAGCACACATATGGGACACACCTGCCCATGACTTTGAAGTAGGTATTTACTATACAGGTGCAATAGCCAGGATTCTAGATAGTGTGGCTTGAGCATGCATAGAAGGATGAGAGAATTCTATGGAACACTTCCATTGTCAGGAACCACAATGACCAGGAGAGAGAGGAAATAATAGTCACCAATGCATCACAAACTCTCCATGTTGACTCTGTTGCTTTCCCGGAGAGGACACTCCTTCCTGTCATATAGGGAAACGGCAAGGAAGACACTGAAGGTGTACAAGGATACAACAGAATAAGATTGGATAAATTACATATGAGTATATTTGTGTGTGAGTGTGCAAGTTTTTGTGGGGTTTTTGTTATTTTTTCTCAGCTCAGTAATTTTTGCTTTCTGAGACATGGAGACTATTTATTATTGACATACTATTAGAAAATGTGAAGAGATTCCAATAATCTGTTCCCTCTTTACCAAATTAATATTATTCCCCTTTTATGGAAATGAGTTGAATTGTATATCAGGCCATTCAAGATATAAAACATGGTCTGTCCCCTAAATATCTCATTTGATATAAACATTTGATGAAATGCACTTCAAGCCACTCATGATATCAATTTTAAACTAAGCCAACCAGGTAACCTGCATCAAAACAGGCCATGCTGAGGACAAAGCTGTTGAATTTTTAATGTGCCATTGAAAAACATTAATGGGCTTTATTGTGAAATCCTAAAAATGGATTTCAAAAGCATTTGAACAGATTTCTTCACAAAATGATAAAACCTATATTTCAGCTACTAAAGCTGAATTTTTTTTTTTTAAATTTGATTTCCGAGTTAGAGAATTAATATTTCAGAGGAGTCCTGCCTTTGATAAAATATAAGGAAAAAGAAATGAATGGTGGAAGTTCGAGGAATGGTGAAAATATTGACAATGCTTCAGAAATCAAAGAGGACATTTATAGTGCAAGTAATCTGACAGTGTGGCATTCTAATCACCCGAGAAACAAGAGGCACAAACAAACCCCAAATGTTGGCTAGAATTAGCTCACGCAGTGCCTACTCCCAGTCAGCCATGACAGTATGGAGGATTCCTTGCTGTTGGGTGTGTGTTCCTCTTAGAACAGCCCTCACTGGAAACAAAAAACAAAACAAAACAAAACAATAAAACCCAAACCTCCTCCTTTCATCCATTCAAGTAAGGCTGATGTACAGGCTCATGTGATGTGGAAGAAGGGAAAGCAAGCAACAAGAAATGTAATTATTTTGACACATTCTTTTTAAAAAGGTTATTATTCCTACTTAATGCAAAGTGGTTTACACTGCCATTATGAAAGAGAGTCCACTGTCCTTGGTCTCTAAACTGTGAGTGCTCTGAAGATTCAATGCCAGACACAATCGGCAGTCATTAATAGTTTGATGACAAACTGCTGGGAGGGATCATTTCAGAGCTGTGAGAAATGCTCTTCCTTCCTTCCTTCCTTCCTCACTTCCTCCCTCCCTCTCCCTCTCCCTCCATTTCTCCCTTCCTTCTTTCCTTGAATTCTCTGTGTCCTTCATTTTACACCATTTAATAAGCAAAAGATCATTTTTTTTCACCTTGTGAGAAAAAAACAATTTGGGGGCATTTCATCCATTTACCTTTAATAACTTATTTATTCTGAAATGCCATAGCATGAAGCCTTGCTTATATAATTCCTCAGAAACAAATTCTGTATGAGCATCTGACCTTTGAAGCATCACGATGCTGTCCTGCGTGCTGAGAGCGCAGTTATGGGTGCCTGTTAATCCTTGTATGTGAGCAGTTGCTCGTTCGGGAACAAGTGTGCCCATTTCTGTCCCATCCCATTTTGTCTTGAAGATGGTTTGATGATAGGAGATGAACACCTTTGAAACCCCCAACTCTGCTCCCTTTTACCCACCCTGCATCCACAGAAGGGGCTCAGATGTTCCCCCACAAAATGCCATTTGTGAGTAGGAGATGAAAGGCACTCAGCTAACTCACCAGCCTTATCATGCTCCTTGGCATCCAGGGGAAGGAAAGGATCAAAGTCATAAATAGAGGCTGTATCACTGATGAATAATTTACATGCACAGTAGGTGGGAGTGAGTTAGTACAGAAAGGTCCTTTTGAAGAGGAGGAAAAAAAAATGCTGCCTTTCCCAGTGAACATTGACTTTGGCAGTAGCCTGAGAGAGGAACCCTATCCAAGGGAAGGTTTGACTTTGCTCTGACCATGGCCATAGTGCCCCGAGAGAGTCATCTGTGAATCCTGGAACAGGACTCATAGGTGGAGATGTTTATTAAACACTCCTTTGTTAATTTACTGCCCAAATGGTGAGAGGGCTCAGACTCTGTGTGTGAGTTAATAACTCCAGCCAGAAGATTGCAGTGAAAGAATCCCAGTGTCCCTGATTTCTCTCCTGGTAACAATTGTCTCTTCCTACTGTGTCAACTCTCATTTCTAGGGGTACTAATAATGTTATTTGAAATTAAAGACAAGCTTAAAACTCCACCAAACCCAAAGAATCACACCAGATTTTCATGCAGAGTAATAATTATATCTGGAACAAAAGTGCTTTTAGGTATGTGTGTATCTGGATTAAACCAGGCTGCTGATATTCTACTATAAATGGAAATTTCTCTCTTTTGAGGATGTAGGCATAAAAAATTGCCTTTTGAAAGCAGTTAAACTCATGATTTGAAAAGAAGGGGGAAAAAAACACAAAAAGAAATAGAGACGCATTTAGCTTTTCCTTTAAGACCAAGCATGTTGTTCTCCCAGCCTGTCATAATTTTAGATACTGACGTAATTCATGCATTTTGTATTATTAGGCCGATAATCACTTCCTTAAAATAATTTCAGCACTCAGCTACAATAAAATAGATTTCTTTCAAAGGCCCCCTTAGTTAAATGTGCTCAGTGCTACTTTCTGTATCATGCAGGTCAATTTAATTCAGCACAGCTCTCTCTACCCAGCTAAACAATTGCTTTTCAGTCTCTGGAGAGCATGGTGAATGTTGCCAGGAATACCCATCTAGAGATGGCCTTGGACATTTGCTCATAAAGACTTGACATCTGAAGTCCCACTCTTTATTAATCTCTTGTCAAAGAGTTAGTCAAGATTTCTGAGAAAAAGTCAATGTCATATAAATCATTATTAATTACTCAATAATGAGGGAGATTAAAATGGAAGAATGAATCATTTCAAGAATGGTCAGCCAGGTATCCAGGTTACAAGTAGCCCCTCCTACAATAGCTTCACCTCACGATCTGCAGCTGGCTTTTATCTGCAGCTCCAGCCTGGGTAAACTAGTACTGCACCTGATGGTTCAAGTGAGAGCAGCGTGAACATTCTGAATTTGTGTCTCTATCTGATGCTTTGGTTTCAATATGATTTGGGTGGGTCCCTACGGGTTCATGTGCTGGAAAGTTTGTCCCCAAAGTGGCAATTTTAAGAGGTGGGGTATAGTGGAAGGTAGATAGGTTACTGGGGTACTGCCTCTCAAAGGGATTAATGTAGTTTTTGCAGGACCCTGGTTAATTCTTGAGTCAGAGGCAGCACACATATGCTCACTCTGTTTTGCACTGAGGCAGGTTCCCTTTTCATTTCTCCATCATGTGATGTAGCAAAGGGGCCTTCTCCAAAGACTGAAAAGAGGGCGTAGCCTGATCTTGGACTCTCAGCCCTCAGAAATGAGCTAAATAAGTCTTTTTTCTTTATAGTGTATCCAGCCTCTAGTATTTTGCTATAGCAACAACAAATGGGCTAATACACTAAGCACCTATCCACACCGTGGTTTCATATTACTCTCTAGTATGGCCTTACCATTTGATTTTCTTGTAAGGTGCTTTAGTTCATGCTTCTCTAGAAGCAAATGCTCAGACAAGGTTTTGAGGGCGTGTAGTTTGAGAGGTCGCTATAGAAACTATCAGTGGAGAAGAACAGAAGTAAGACAGGGAGGGAATGATTCAACATTCTTGCTTTAGTGATCAAGTTACAAGTTACAACTGGGTCTCAGTCTGCAGAGGACCTCTGGATAGTGATATGGAATATATCTCAGTTGTCCTACAGGTGCAGAACAGGGGTATGTAGACAGCAACTCTTCTTTATTATTGGTTGAGGATCCAAGTACCCTCCTTCCAGCAGAGAAATTCCTCTCTGAAGTTGTTGATTTATCTGGGAATGGTGAGTGCTAGAGGAAATGGGAAGAGTACCAATGCTTCATCTATGCCACAAAAGGCAGGCTGAACTTGTACATTCCATGCCAAGATGGGCTGGTCCAAAATCTTGACTCCAAGCCTGGCTCTGTTGCTAACAGGTTGTGAATGATCTCCAAAAGTCACCCACCCTCCATTGGCCTGTGGTATGAAATTAACAAATTCCTTGTGGGTGCTTTAATCTCCTGTAGGTGTCCATGGTGGTTTTCCACATCCTTAAAGTACTGCTCTAAGGACTTCCACCAGAATTTACATTCATGGTGATTTCCCCATAGTTCATACTGCTGCAGGGGTAGGAGGTTGTGTCCTGGGCCTCAAGATCCTCTCTTTTAGAAAACAGATAGTTAAATGGGAGTGGTCACATGACCCTAAGCAACCAATCAGAAAACTGGTTGGAAACATTTTGTGACTTGACTTGAAAAGAAAAGATGGGATAACCAGAGTGCTTCTTTCAAGGATGTGAGCTAAGAAGCAGGGAAAATGTGCTGGTGAATGGAGAGAGCAGTAGTTAGGAGGCCATATAGTAGAGCTTTAGCTATAAGGAGCATGGTGGAATCAAGGTCAGTAAGATTAAGGATATTTGAATGATTTTCAATCCTGCTCTGTTGAGTTATCTAATTGACCCAGTGCTATACTCCCAGGGTGCAGAACAATGTAGGTGCTTAGGAAACATTTATTGAGTCAATGAATTAATCAATTATGAAAGCTGAAGTAATGGAGGAGCAGCAACTATGAATTGCCACAAAAGCCAGTTGGAGAGAAGAGTCAGAAGCAAAACTCACACATGAGAAGCTCTATAATCAAGATACAGCTAACCCATCATAGAAATGGTTTTAGATTACAACCTTATGTAATAAATACTAGTGTTTTCATTTTAACATATAAAGAAGCAGCAGAGTGGAGAGATTAAATAACTCTTCCAGGAAGACACAGTTACTGTCAGGATCTGAACCAGGCTGTTCAGCTCTGAAAAGTGGCTCTTAGTACTATTTCACTTAAGAGACTCAGGCTTCCTTGTACCTGGAATAGATATCAAAATCAACTGCCATGGGATCCAACCCTGTTTCCATGTATGGTCTTAGACTTACTGCCTGACTGCATCCCTCTTCTGCTCTGTGTTTATCCCTACAATAACTTGATTCTCTTATTTCTTAAACTGTAGAAACCCTCAGGAGGTCCTATTATTTGCAATTAAGGAGAAATATTAAAAACAGAGATATAATGAAATACAAGGTCTCAGCAAATCCCTTCCAGGTGTTTAGCTTGGTCTTGCTCCATTGGGGACCAATGTGGTCCTAATGTCAGAGGACCATTTGTGAATAAATTCTGAAGTTATCCCAGGAACTGAGTCACCAGCTCTACCTTAGGCATGCTGATGATCTTTTGCTGTATAATGAATCACTCTAAATTTTAGTGTCTCAAAACAATGACACATTTATTTGGGTCATGAGTGTGCTTTGTCAATGTTACAGGGTAAATTGTGTTCCCCAAATAAATTCATGTTGAAGTTCTAATCTATAGTTCCTCAGAATGTGATGATGTTTATAGTTAGGGTTTTTACAGAGCCGTTACATAGAAATGGGCTCATGATGGTGAGCTTTAATCCAATATGACTGATGTCCTTACAAAAATAGGAAACACAGATGTCATGAAGAAACACAGGGAGAAACTGGCCATTTCAAGACAAGTGGTGTCTAAGATGGATGCTTCTCTCCAGTACTTTTGTGGGAATCAACCACAAAATCAAGGTATATTTTGGACTTCTAGCCTTTAGAAGTGTGAGGAAATAAATTTTGGTTGTCTAAGCTACCCAGTGTGTGTTCCTTTGTTATAGCAGCTTTAGCTGACTAATACAGAAGACGGAGCTCATTCTTTTTTTTTGTAGCACACACACACACACACACACAAACACACACACACACACACACGTTGTAGATGGACACAATACCTTTATTTTGTTTATTTATTTTTTATGTGGTACTGAGGATTGAACCCATTGCCTCACATGTGCAAGACAAGTGCTCTACTACTGAGCCCCAGCCCCATTCCTGGGAACTTATTCTTGATCTCAATTAAATTAACTGGGGCAGCCCAAAACCTGGGAGTGAATTCATTCAAAGAACTTATTCATACATCTGATAACCAGTTGATTATGGCCAATGGCTGGACCTCAGCTGGGCCTTTGGTCAGAATACTTCCATATCTCTGGTCTTCCTCACAACATGGTAGCTGAATTCTGAGAGTGAAGCCTGCACCTTCCATGACCTAACTCAGAAGTTATTCAGAGACACTTCTGATTAAATTCATTCATTAGAAATTAGAAGTAAGTCAAAGAGGAGGAGGATTATATCCAATAGGAGGAGAATTAGAATCTCTATCTTTTGATGGAATGATAATTAAAAAATTGCAAATATGATTTAAAATCACATTTAACAAAGTGCCATCCTTTCTTAAATGAAAGCCCTAATAGACCATGATTCATACCATCTTATGCTCTTACCATTTTTCTTTCTACTTTGTTTACCTAAGTACAGTTTGAAGAAATGATACCTTAAATGTATATATATGGGAGGTCATTTCTCTTCTCCTGTGAAAGCAAGACTGATGGCTGCTATTCCTTGAGAAATCAATCCTATTTATTCTTCCATTAGGGACACTATTAAATGTAGGAACCATTGAACTGGACATTTCTTCATGCAAACCATACAATGTATAGAAACTTCAGCATCATTAATTCATTGAATAGTGATTACAATCTACCCTGTTGTAAAAGTTCAGCCCCAGGTGATGTTTTAACTGATGGGTCACAGGAAATTCATTCAGTCAGAAATTGTTAGTGCCCAGATCCTACCTGCTGTGGTTTTGATCTCAACATTGCTTTTTTTTTTTGCCATGGGAGATGCCATATGAATAAGCCATTGGATTGGTTGTTTATTTCTATTGTCAGAACTTGATGACTAAATCAAAGATCAATGTAGATGTGGAATTTTATAGGCAATATGTACAAGTGAATTACACATGGATAATGGCTAGTAATACTTTACTAAAGTTTTATACAATGAAGAAAAGTTGCTGAGAGGGAGACAACCTGCCAGGAGCAGGAACTAGAATCTGGGTGTGTTAGAAACAAATTTGTAAGATATTGGAATGCAACTTGCTCCTGGAATAACTTCTGTCTCTGACTTTATATCAAGAGGGAAACTTCTAGTTAGGAAAAGCAGCTCTATGCACTTGTGAGTATCAGCTAACTCTCTACTTTTTATCCAATCTTTCCAATAACAGTATTCCAGGTTGGCCAGTTGGAGAATTCACAGAGCCTACACTGTGCAGATTGTGCATGTTCCCTTTACCAACCCAATTTCTCTTCTCCTATGATAGGAAGACTGATGGCTGCTGTTCCTTGATAAATGAATCCTATTTACTCTCCCATTAGGGGAAACTTTGCCTGCAAACCACTAGGTCACCCATCAATCTCAAGAAGCATAAAAATTAATGGGTACTTGGCCTAGGCACTAGAGACCACAGAGTGCTTATTGTAACAGAGAGGAGAATGCAGCATGACACTGGAAAGCATCATTAGGGAGGCATGTGGTGTGTGCATTAAGCAGTATATTCACTACAGAGATGGCTGGAGAGGGTGAACTTGAGATGTGAGAGCATCATAGGCATTTGGTTGGATTCAGATCTGTAATTCCTATTTGCAAAATTCTCTTTCATACAAGACCCAATGTAACCAGATGACTGGAGACTATAAGTCTGGAGTAAGAATGACAGAAAATTTACTACCAGGAGTAATAGTTCTGTAAAATAAAAGCATAGTTTGTATCTATCTACATTTGCAGATTCAACCAACAGAAGATCACATTATATTTAATTAGGCTATTGACAGCTGTGTTTGTACTGAACATATATAGCCATTTTTTTCTTGACATTATTCCCTATAGAGTACTGTATAACAACAATTCACATATAACTTAGGAATGATTAGCAATCTAGAAATGATTTAAATCATGCAGGAGACATGTGTAGGTTATATGCAAATGCTATACCATTTCATTTAAGCAACTTGAAGCAATCCATAGATTTTGGTATCTAAGGGGGTCCCAGAACCAATCCTCTATGGATACTTTGGACCAACTGAAATACAAAGAAAAAAATAAATGTAGTTGACATCTTTAATCTGAAATTATGGGCTTCCTGACTTTGACAGATTCTTGATCCAAATAATAAAAATTATGAATCAGATGTTTAATTTCCCCAAATTCTGATGTAAGAAACAGAGTACATTTATTACTTTATTTTGTAAATTCTTTAAACAGAAAAGCCTATTTAGCCAAAATGGATTGCACTTTACTGGTAAGAACATGGCATGGACTGGAGATAGGAATATTTAAAAATGAAAGTAGGATAACAACTCAGCAGTTTCCTTTGTCCTTTCCTCTTCTGTCACACAAATCTCTTCCAATCTCTTGATGTTTTTCAGGAGCAGAAGATATGATGCAAGACGACTTTCAGATGTCTACAGTAGATCCTATCTGTTTGGGTCAGAGAACAAACATGTGCCTTGGATTCAATGATTTTCTTGGATCATAAAGATGGATGACTGCCAAAGTCAGAAGGCCTATGGCTCAATTGTTTCAGTTACAAAAATTCAACTCTTTAGAATGTTTGTCTGGGCAACAGAGAGGGACTGGAATATCAAGACAATCTCAGAAGAATAATGATTTTCATGTAGAATTCTAGTCCCAGAACATGAATGGTGGATTAATTACAGAAATGTCCCAATTGGCTCTTATCTTCTCATATACATACTTCTTGATAGTCCCCTTTGTATTAACTCTAGGCTCAGTCACATAGCTTTTTCTGGACAGTGGGGAAATAACAAATACAATGAAAGTAGAGACATGAAAAACACTTGAGCATTGGTCTTCTTGCTGCCCTGAAGTCTTGCCGAACTTCATGTGAATAAGCTTGCTGGAGGATGAGAGACCACATGGAGCCCAGATGAGCCATTTATAACAGCCAGTGTCCAGCTGACCTAGCAACTCACAAATGTCTTGACATAGCCAAGATCAATTCTATCTGGTCCAGATAAGCAGAATCCCTCAACTGAGTCCAGCCCAAAGTGCCATTGCTTGGGATAGTGACTAAATAAGTGGTCATTGTTTTAAGCCATTATATTTTGGGATGGTTTATGATATACTATTATATAAATAACATAATATTCTTTTATTATTTGATATTAGGTGGACCAGACTTTATTTTTCACTTCCTAGAAGTGACATTTTAACTTAATCTAGCCAATTCTTATATTTCTGAATAAATGTGGAATAGGAACACAATGGAAAAGCAAAATCCACAGTTAATGCAAAAGTCTACCATCTATTGAAAAGTTCTGGAGATGAATGGTAGTGATGGGTGCACAACGATGTGAATATACTTAATGTACATTTAAAATGCTAAAAATGGACAAACGATGAAGTATCTGCTATGTGCATTTTATCACAAACAATAAATGAAAATATTATATTATGATATGAGTTTCGATTTCATTGTGGCCTGAATCAAGTTAAAAAAAAAAAAAAAGGACTCCTGTGGTTCTGAGCCCAACATTGCTCCTTTGTTATTGGTGCTAATGAGCAGTGAAAAGGAAAAAGGCGAGCAGCTGGTGGGAGTGGGAAAGAAGCAAGAAATCGGGATCATCAGTTTTAGTTAATGAGTCTACTAGCACCAGGGGTCTACTGGAGGTGAGCACTTTTCTCTCCTGTGGTTTTTGATCAGCTTGAATGATAATGAGTGAAGACACATTGTGGCTCCTCCATTAAGACTTACTTCTTAAATACACTCCAAAGTAATATGTGGCAAACTCTAATGAATGAATCTTGTTTTTGAAAAAATAATCTGCACTCTGTCTACTTCTAAAAAAAGAGTTTGAGTCAGTGGAAAGGCTGCTACAATAGACACAGGAATGAGGTGTTTGTAGCAGGAACTGGTGCTTGGAAAGCCACCAGTGCCCTGCTATAAGGCCTTGGCCTGCCATGGGGTCTCCTATGGACAGCTCCTGTACATGTTAATGGCTTTCTGTATCTCTTCGGTTGTGGCAACCCAGAGACTCTTGGGACCCTCAACCAATATGGGACAAGAGATGTTTGACAGAGACTCAAGCTCCTTGACCTGAAGTGGGGCAGCTAGATATGGCTCTACACAGTCTCTTGGGAAAATTCCCAGTTGCCCTCAGTGGATAATATTTACATGAACCTGCTTTATGTTAGCTTTTCTCCTTTCTTTAGTCCCTTATAATGCTTCATGGAATCACTTCACTAATAAGCCACTTATTCCCAATTTGTCACTTCAGAGTTTGCTTTCAGTGGGGTGAGGTGTGTGTCTCAAATCATAACCAGAGTTACCACACCTAGTATTCAGTATTCTCTTAGCTTCCTAGCAAGTAGGGTTAAGAAAAACACCAACCTCATTTTTCAGTGGAGTTTAGCTAGTATAAACCATTAGTTATTCTTTTTTTTTTGCCAGAAAAAAATTATTTTTTATTTTACATGGAAATATTTCCCTGTCCTCCCCACTCCATCATTCCCCATTCCCTACCCCCCACCGTGCTTGGACCAGGCCATGCCCGGATCAGTGAGGGCGGCAGGCAGAAACTCAGACTCAGGCTGAGAAAATCTCAAGCACTTTTATGCATACAGTCAACAAGTGATCCTGGTCTCCAGGTCCAGAAAGAACCTGGCCACATCATATTGTGGCCCTAAACAAGAGGCTGCAACCAGGAGCAGGCGCTTGCTGATGGAAACGGTAAGCTGGTAGTGTCAGCCATATGTGGCAGAACAGGGCCAGGTGAACAAAGGAAGTGCACAATCTCTGTCACTCTACCATTCATCTGCTTTTCTGCCCTTGCCCTCAGGGCTCATCCTAGAAGAGGGGCCATCCCTCCAAACACTGCTGACCAGTCTTCTAGTTGGAGGCATGTGTCTGGCCAGCGCTCAGATTCACTGTTCTCATCGCCACAGGAAGGTGTCCAACTTGGCCTGGGAGGAAGGGTTTACAGTCCTCATCCTCACTCTCTGCTTAGCTTTCGTCTTGGGTTTAACAGGCAGTGGGCGAATCATGGCTGTGTTAGTAGGCTCTATGAATTTTGTCTGGCCTTCAAGGCCATCAAAACCTGTTCTTACCACATCTGTGCTGCAACAGGACTCTGCTATGGCCCTCTTTGGCTGTTTCTGGCCCAGAACAGCATTCCGGATAAAGACAGGGAAGGCACCAGCAGGGTCCTCATCTGACTCTCTTGCACAGTGCTGGCCACCCAAAGAGAGCTAGGACCTCTGGGCATCTTCTTGAGAATGTCCTGAACAGGAGAGTGTGCCTTCTCAAGGCATAGCCTCTTGGTGTGGCTATGCTGGGAGTTGAGGGCTGGGCTTGAGGGGTATCCACATTCAAGGTAGCATCAAGGTCAACATCATCACCAAACGATGGCCGGCGGAGCTTCAGGTTCAGCATCTCCACAGGAGCTGGGCTCTCTAAAACCAGGCGGTTGACAGTCTCACTGGCCACTGGTGGCAGATTCAAGGTTTCCTGCCACATCATTAAGCTTCTTTTTCAGGCTCATGATTTCCTTGTCAGCATTCTGTAAGTCCTTTTGGGCCACTCTCAGTTCCCACTTGGCCTGATCCAATTCAGAGTAGACGGTCTGCAACTTGCTTTTGGGAGGAGACCAAGTCCTTCCTCAGCTTGTCAGCCAACTCCCCCGAGGCCTTCGGGGTCTCTTTTAGATTCTCATACTCTTTCTTGAGTGACACACAATACACAGTCAGTTGCTCCACCACTGATTGTCCCATACCCATACAAATCATCTCCTCTACCTCAGGCCACTGACTCTGGAGTAGGATCTCAATCTGCTCCATGGTCTTCATCTGGCTCTTGAGTCTGCAGGCTTCCTCGCGTGCTTGTTTAGTCTCATCTTGTTGCTCCTCCAAGAACTTCATCTGCTTTTTGAGTGTAGAGCATAGCATCTCAGCCTTGCCTAAGGCCTTTTGCAGAGATTCCACAGTGGCATTGTGCTCTTCCAGAGTGTCTCGCAGAGTGTCGATAATAACCTGGCTGTCCCGCTTCTCTCTTTCTTTCTGGGAAAGCCAGGCTCTGATATTGTCCAGTTCATTCTTTAAGAATTCTGCATCCAAGACACTCTGCTCCTCCTGGGCAAAGTCAAAGAAGAGCTTATTGATAATGGTTCTTTTGCCAACCTGGATTCGGCATTGTGGGCAAGTCCGACTTTGTGCTATCTCAAACCACTGAATTAGGCCACTTCAGTCCAGGTCTGGAAGCTCCCGGGGAGCTCAGCCTATTGAGGTCCTCACCGCCCATCTGGGCTTCGAGTATGGGTTGCCTGAAGGTCCGACACCCTATGGCCCCGAAGCAGTACCAGGCCGAGTGTGGGACTGTACACCACTGTCACTCACCACTGAAGGTGGAAGGTGTGTCCACAGTGGATGGCCGCGATGTCGAGGGAGTGGTCAAAGAAATCCTCATTAGTTATTCTAATATTCTCCCTTTTCAGTGAATCACCTTGATATTACAGGGGCAGCTTTGCTTTCTTTAGGTCACTGTCTGGGAAGCCCTTCCTGCTAACTGGAATGAACCATCTTGGACCATCTTGGACCTCAGAGGATTTTCTCAGGGAATGAAGGATTTTATAAAAGTTCTGATGGCAAGACTAGCTTTCCCAATAAGGATGATGTGAGACTTCATCATACAGAGGGAAAAACAAAAATACTGTATTTACTTGAGTTGTCAATAGAAGCCAAATGTACCAGTTAGGTTGCTTTTGGTGATTTAAAAATGTATCCAAAATTTATTTGAAATTCTTTCCATCAAGAGGAGTTAATCCCCCTTGAGTTAAGGGCCCACCTTTGTGACTACATGACAAATACAATGGCATGAAAGTGAGACTGTGTGACCTGCATGACTGGCTTAGAATAGGCCCTTATGGTTCTCTTGGAACATTCTACCTGGAAGCCTTCAGCTGCCATGGAAGTCTGACTTGATTTTCCTGAGGCAGAAAGGTAGATAGGTAGGTAGGTAGATAGGTAGGTAGGTAGGTAGATAGGTAGGTAGGTAGGTAGATAGGTAGGTAGATAGGTAGGTAGATAGGTAGATAGGTAGGTAGGTAGGTAGATAGATAGATAGATAGATAGACAGATAGATATTATGAATGAATGAATTGAGGAGTCCTGCCCTACGTTCTGCCATCTTTGAGTTTTCTCAGCCCAGGTGCCAGGCATTTGAAAGAAAACGCCAAGCCACAGCTACCATCTGACTGCAACCATATGAGAAACCCAAGCAAGTACCACCCAGCTGATCACCAGATTTATGAGCAAAATAAATGCTTGCCTGCCTGCCTTCTTACTCCTCTCCTTCTTCCATCCTTCCTTTCTTCCTTCTTTCCCTCCTTCTTTTCCTCCTTCTCCTTCTTCTTTTTATCCCTCTTCCTCTCCCCTTTCTCCTCCTTTTCCTGATTTTGCACATCCTAGGCAAGCTCTCTACCCCGGAGTTATACTCCAACCCTAATGCTTGTTTTTCTTTTAAGTTATAATTATGGAATGACTTATCATATAGCAACCAATTCATTTGATGGCAAGTGACTGAATATACAATTAAAATATGGAGCTCAGTGTTCTCACAGACATCAAGTCTAGAAGTAGGTTTTTCTCAGGTTCACGAATTCAGCTACTTAACAATGCCAGGGTCTCAAGTCAGTTATCTTGGTGAACATTTTGGCTTTCTCCTTGTGGGAGCAAGATGGCTGCTGCAATCCAAGCAACACATTATCACATAAGCTCCAACGGTGTCAGGAAGAGGGATTGCATGCTATGTGTCTCTCTTTTTATGACCTTTCCAAAAATCTCTTTTGTGGCTGCCCCTTAGATCCTGTTGGTCAGGAGGGCTAGGAAAGTAAATATCTCTCATTATAATTTTCTAAAGTAGGAGCTTGGCTCTGCCAAACGGAAAAGAGAGTTGGGGATAGTTGTTGAGTAGTCTCTAAAATGAGTTTGCAGATAATTGAAGTTACCTTGTCAAGTGGAAAAGTTTCATTGTAATCATTTAAAATGAAAATATTCCTAAGATAGTTCCTGTTTTACATTTCCTTTTGGTTCCTTTAATCACCTGGAATATGTTCTGATCTCATTTGGAGTATACAATCTATTCAACTGTTTGGGAAATACCCAAATTCCTTGAGGTTTGCTTCACTGTTGACATTACTATCTATGGTAACCCCTTCATTTTCACCCTGACCTGATTCTGGTCTTCCTTCTCACTCCCACCATTTGGTACCACCAATATCCCTACAAAATCATGCTTTGAATTTTGAATGCATAATTTTTAAATTAGTTGTCTAATGCTGCATAACAAATTACTCCCCAAATTAGCAGCTTAAAACAGGAAATATTTTTTATATCACATAATTTCTGAGGGCCATGAAATTGAGAGTGGCTTAGTTGGGTGGTTCTGAAACAAGGCCTCTCTTATACGGCAGTTAAGATATTGACAGGAGTTGCAGTTACCTTAAGGCTTAATGGGAACCCCATGATCTGCTTCCAACAGCTCACTCACATGGCTGTTGACTGGAGGCCTTAGTACCTTGTCTTTCCACAGATCTTTCCACAGATCTTCAATATGGCAGCCAGCTTCCTGTAGATCAAACGATCCAAGAGAGGCAAAAGCCAATGCCTTTCTGAACCTAGTCTAGCAGAAGTGACCTACAATCACTTCTTCCATAGTCTATTGGCCACACAGACCAATACCTGGTGTGGGAGCAGACTACTCAAAGTCATGAATACCAGGAGGGGAGAATCTTTTGGGGCCGTTTTGAAGGATGATTACCATTCTCTATAATGAGTCTAATTGTCTTGCCAGGACCTTGTGCTGGTTTGAGCTTTTGTTCTGATTTTTAAAAAAATATTTGGTTTTATCCCCCTCCATACTTACTTTCACTTTTAAACAAATTTGCTTCATTCTCTCCACATCATGTGCCCCTTAAATGTTCCTACTACTAGAAAATGCTGCTAGTACTTTGTCTATATCCTCTCAGGTACTTAAAAAAGTTTTTTTTTTTTGAATTTTAAAAATATTTTAATTTGTTCTAATTAGTTATACTTAACAGTAGAATGCATTTTGACACATTGTACACAAAGGGAGCTCAACTTCTCCTTCCTCTGATTGTACATGGTGCAGAGTCACGTCAATAATGTCATCATACATGTACCTGTGGTAATAATGTCCATCTCATTCCACCATCCTTCCCATCCCCACACTTCCTCTCCTCCCCTTACTCCCCTCTGTACAATCCAAAGTTCCTCTCAGATACTTTTAAACTTTTCTGTGGTGGGTCTCCCCTGGCTGTGAAATGTTCTGAAGCTTTGTCTCAGGTACATGTAACCCTGTGACAAGTAACCCTCAACCCAGACTTTCCCTGCAAGATCAGGCTCAAGCTATTTTTTTTTGCATGCATTTTGTCTCCAACCACACTCTTTCTTGGCTTGCTTTCCTTTCCTTCCTATCTTCTCCTTTATCCTCCCTTTCTTCCCTGAGAATACTTCCTTAATAAGGCATTAGCTTAGGAGTTCTTGTCCAAGGTTGGCTTCTGGAGAACCTGCCCTAGGACAGCTGTTATTCTTAGAATATTGCCCTTGTTTAATAAGCTATTCATCTGTGTTTGAAAAATTATTCTGAAAGGAACAAAAGAATATTTACTTTTAAGATTTCTTAAGATTTTAAAATAAACTATGGAACATTTAAAAGAGACATACCAACATATATTAAACTAATAATTGTGTCCAAATAATAGAAAAATGGCTGAGTATTTATTTATCTGCTGAACAACTTCTCACCATCTCCTCTGCTTAAACTCTGAGTATCCTGAGCATATAAAGAAGGTCAGAAGGCAAGACATCATGTGCTGATAATACATTTGTAGGGTCATTAACTTTTGAGGGCACGTGCCAAACCTATTCTGCAGTAAGGACCTACTAAGCACCCTGAAAACCTTTCTCCAGGAGCCCTCTTGACTGCTCCCACATCTCTGTTAATATGAAGAGGGAGATCAAATCACTACCTCCAAAAATAGGCTTGTATTTGGTTGGTGACAGAATCCTTGATCACATGATCCATGATAACCTGCATATTGTTTTTATACGAGATTCTCATATGATGTGCAAGGTAAGACTTAGAAGAAGTCTTCTCTAGTTTTTGAACAGAGTATAAGTGAACTTGCTTGCCTTCTCGGATACCTGCAATTTCTATTCTAATATTCATGGATCACTTGTGAACTTCTTTCAATGAATAGAAAGTTCATAGACTCTCTGTTTAAAGAAACCTACTAATTGGATCATGCTGATTGGCTTATGGCAGTCTCCAGTCTGTGAAGAATTGAATGCTGAAACTTTGGTGCCTATTTGCAGTTTGTCTTGAGAGCCATATTTTCTTCCTATATTCTAAAGAACTTCCTTTTGGATAAATTTACAAACCCCAAACTAGGATGCATCCATCAATATGCTGCAACACATATTCACCTGGAATCAACTTCTGTTTATGTTAGAGACAACCTCTCTACATTATTCATTTCAGAAGCATAGACTTTTTTGAAAAAATATTTTTGAATTGTTGACAGACCTTTATTTTATTCATTTATTTGTATGTGGTGCTGAGAATCAAACCCAGTGCTTCACAAATGGGAGGCAACTGCTCTATCACTGAGCCACAACCCCAGCCCGGAAGCATAGACATTTTAAAGAGCACAGTTGACATTCTTTATTCCTACTATAGCTGTTTTCTACAAAGGTTTCTGTGTGTCTAGAAGGCTGGAAAGTTTAACTCAGACCTAGTGGAGACTCCCTTTCTCCTTCAGAATTGACTCTGCACTGTTGTCCTCTCTCCCTCCAACCAAATCAAATTTTGCATGGTGAGAACTCGAATGTATTCATCTTTACCAAACCTTGTTTCTTCTGTTTTGATGGTTTTAATGGCATCTGAAAATTTGCATTCCCATGCAAAGCATCCTTGTTTGTTTTACCTCCTTCCTTCCTAAGATACGTATATATTTACTTTCTTTCTTTCTTTTGTGTGTAAATCTTTTTTTAATTGTTCTGATATATTTTTCTTAACTATAGACAAGTTTTCATTGTCAAAAGTTCAAATAATACAGAAATATAAACAGTAAAATGTGAGTCCTCATAACTAATTCCCCTTCTTTCCTCCTCCCCCTATAATCACTCTTAATGGTTTGGAGACCATTTAAGAACTTTTCTATGCAGTTATATACATTATAGATGTCCATATACAAATACAGGGCCTGACCGCTTAATTTAAATGTGGTTATTCTAAACAAACAGCACTGAAACTTTTATTTTCTAAGCTCATAATTTCCACCACCCTTCTACTTTAATATGTAGTATCTTTAGAACTCTAAACTGTATTTTTTAATTTGTTCTAATTAGTTCTGAATGACATTTTCTTAGTGTCTTGTTTAAACCAAAGCTCTTTGAACTTAGCCAAATTTGGTGTTTTGTTTCCTTCAGGGATCTAATCCCCCCCAAATACGGGCTAAATCTAGTTTGTCCACAAAACAAATTCACAGATAGTCAATTTCAAAAAAACTAGGGCTTGTGGAACATGGGAAGAATAGATGAACTTTAGATAGGGCAAAGGGGAGGAAGGGGAAAGGAGGGGGCACGGGGGCAGGAAAGATGGTGGAACGAGATGGACATCATTACCCCAAGTACGTGTATGAAAACACGAATGGTGTGACTCTACTTTGTGTTCAACCAGAGACATGAAAAAAATGTGCTCTATTTGTGTAATATGAACTGAATTGCATTCTGCTGTCATATAAAACAAATTAGATTAAACAAAATAAAAATTTTTTATTTTTTATTTTTTTAATTTTTAAAAAAATATATTTAATGCTGATATTTAATGCTAACTTTGATTTCAGATAACTAGATTCTTGTAAGTTGTAAGAAACAATACAGATGTCTTATATACCCTCCATGCTTTTTCTCCCAAAGTATCTTAGAAAAGTATAGTCCAGTATCATAATAAAGATATTGACATAGATCCAGTCAAGAGAAATTTTTCACATAGAACCTTTTCCAGCACAGGGATCCCTCATGTTGCTTTTGTAACCATAACCACTTTGCTCCCATCCCTATCCACGCCTTGATCTTTGGCAACCATAATCTGTTCACTTTTTTTTTTCCATTTCAACAATGTCATATATCTGGAGTCATGGTAGTACGTAGCCTTTTGGGATTGATTTCTCATTCAGCATAATTCTCTGGAGATTTCTCCGAATTGCTGTGTATACTGAGTCCATCTGTATTCCCTGGGAGTACTGATCCATGGTATGGACATACAACACTTCATTGAACTATTTACCTGCTGAGAGGTATCTGGTCAATTCTTTGCTATTATTAAAAAAAATTGCTATGAACATTTGTGCACAGGTTTTTGTGGAGCATGGTCTCCATTTCTTTAGGATAAATGTCTAGCAGTGCAGTTGTTGGATCATATGGTTGTTGAATGTTTAGTTTTTAAGAAATTGCCAAAATTACTGGTTTCCAAAGTAACTGTACTGTTTTTTTTTCTGCTACCTTTCCTATCCCCTACTATCCCCCCTCCCCTCCCCTCCCATCTTCTCTCTCTACCCCATCTACTGTAATTCATTTCTCTCCTTGTTTATTTTCCCATTCCCCTCAGGGGAATGAAGGGAAATTTTTTAAAAACAGAGCTTTTTCTTTTCAATTTTCCATTTGTTTTCTGTTGTCAAGCCAAACACAACAATCAGACCATGATAAATTGGACTAAAGACCCTGTGTATTAATTTTTCATCACTGTGAGCAAAATACCTCACAAGAGCATCTTAGAGGGAAAAAAAGTCAATTTTAGCTCATGATTTCAGAGGTTCCGTCTATTGCTCTGGGCCAAAAGTAAAGCAAAACGTTATAGTAGAAGATGTGGCAGAGGAACACTGCTCCATTTATGGCAGCAGGAAACAGAGAGAAAGAGGGAAGTATTCACAGGAAAGGGACCTTCCAGGGCTTACCATCAAGACCCACCTCCTCCAGCCATGCCCCACATGCCTACAGTTACCACTCAGTCCATTGAAACTAGGATGGACTGATGAGGTCACAACTCTGATAATATAATATATTTCACCTCCAAACATTCTTGCATGAACACAGGAGCTTTTAGGGGACACCTCATATCCAAACAAGAACAATATGAAACATTCTTCCTGAAATTTTTTGAAATTTAAGTATAATCCTGGCCATCTTTCTTGTGACTATTTTTGTGCACAAGGAGATTAATGTAATGGATTTAAATAAACTGAAGATAGACAAGTGTCCCCTACTCTGCCTCCAAATGAAGACTCATGAAGTCCTGCTGTGTATCTGCCTCTGGATCCCCACCCAAAAAGCAAAGGGTTTAGGAAGGAAAGAGTACCTTGAAGAAATAGCGACTCTCAACTAGAATAAATAGATGGAGGGAAAGGAGAAAATTCTATCACAGATGCGTATGAAAAAGGGGTAGAGAGAAAGAAGTGACAGAGCAGATTTAGAAAATGGGAAGAGGGCCAATCTGTTAGTTATCGGAGTTGTGTAGCAGATGGGGCTGGGGTCAGGAAAGGCTTTAACTGTGATATACAAGTTTGCTTTCTAGGCAATGGAATCGTATTGGTGAGTTTGACTCAGAGAAATAATCATCGTGGTCCTCATTCCAGGGGCCACCAGGTACTGAGTGTGTCCAATATTTCATTTTGTCCTCCTAATAAGTCTTTGGGACAGGTACTTTTCTTATCCCTACTGTACAGATGAGGAAATGGAAATTCAGAGAAGTTAAAGAAGTTTTCCAAGATTGTATTGCTAGCGGATGGAGGAGAAAATCCCTATTTACTCAGATATGATTTAGAATTGGGTGGATTCTTTGTTACTGGTATTATTAAAAACATAAACGCTGTTCTAGCATCATTTTAAGGAAGACCAAGAATCTGCAAGGGTCTTGTGAGATAAGATTAAAATGGGTATGCTGTTGACTTTTATTGTAACTATAAACCAGTAAACACCAACTTCAATGAATTTCATGTCTGGACAGATAAGATGAACAAAACAAACTGCTACAAGGAACAGATGAAGGTAGAGAATAAGTCTGAAGACTTTTTAATCGGCCAGGGGCATCTCCATTTTGCCTTGGAAACAAGCCAAGCAATTTACATTACAGAGCGGAGTCCCATTGCATGTGACTCTGCCTACCAAATTATGGCTGGTTTCTGCATATTTTTTTTTTTCACGTTAACAGGGAGCTTGGGAGTTGCCCTTCTACAAGGATCAGAGGCTGTGGGTTATATGTTTTGTGAGCTGCTATTCCTCTGGGATGTGATTACCCAAGATAAAAAAATTCTTTCCCTGAGCTTTATTGTTCAAATAGGGAAGCTACTTACAAGTAGTAGATCTAGATCCAAAGGGGAACACTTTCATTCACAAGTCTTTATTTGACAAATACATCAGAAAAGTTATGTTTTAAAGCAGGAAAAAATTATAAACATTTGTAAGAGTTTGGTAAGCAACCCTGGGGCACCTGATTCTTCACTCTTATGGACAGTGGTACTTGATGCACTCCTAAAGAGCACAGCATTCCACCAAGCCTGCTTTCAGTGGCTTCTAACACCTTCTTGGTTCTCTCAACCACAAACAAGCAATTCTATTGAGGACCACGTTGGCCAGATGCTATGAATGCTAAAATTCAGATGGCTCAGCTCTTCCTCCCTCTAGTTTTCAGTGATCAACTTTTATTATTTTTATTTTTAGTGCTGGAGATTGAACCCAGGGCTTCATACATGCTAGGCAAGTACTCTACCATTGAATTATACACCCCCCCCCCAGTGACTATTCTTGAGAGAGGAATATAGTTATTCCTCAATGGTAGCCCATCCCCCTCAAGTCCCTTCTAAATAGAGTGGGTTATTGATGAGGTCCAGCAACAAAGTGGTTTTTCTGTCTATAGTCCCCTTTACTATTGAGACTGGGAGAAAGCATGGATGCTTCATACATTACCTTAAAGATTTTTTTTTTATTTTATTGGTTGTTCAAAACATTACAAAGATTGCAGAATCACATCGGTTATACATCCACATTTTTACATAATGCCATATTAGTAACTGTTGTATTCTGCTACCTTTCCTAACCTCTACTATCCCCCTCCCCTCCCATCCCATCTTCTCTCTTTACCCCATCTACTGTAATTCATTTCTCTCCTTGTTTTTTCCCCATTCCCCTCATAACCTCTTATATGTAATTTTATAATAATGAGGGTCTCCTTCCATTTCCATGCAATTTCCCTTTTCTCTCCCTTTCCCTCCCACCTCATGTCTCTGTTTAATGTTAATCTTTTCCTCCTGCTCTTCCTCCCTGCTCTGTTCTTAGTTGCTCTCATTATATCAAAGAAGACATTTGGCATTTGTTTTTTAGGGTTTGGCTAGCTTCACTTAGCATAATCTGCTCTAATGCCATCCATTTCCCTGCAAATTCCATGATTTTGTCATTTTTTAGTGCTGCATAGTACTCCATTGTGTATAAATGCCACATTTTTTTTTATCCATTCATCTATTGAAGGGCATCGGGGTTGGTTCCACAGTCTAGCTATTGTGAATTGTGCTGCTATGAACATCAATGTGACAGTATCCCTGTAGTACACTCTTTTAAGGTCTTCAGGGAATAGTCCAAGAAGGGCAATAGCTGGGTCAAATGGTGGTTCCATTCCCAGCTTTCCCAGGAATCTCCATACTGCTTTCCAAATTGGCCGCACCAATTTGCAGTCCCACCAGCAGTGTACAAGTGTACCCTTTTCCCCACATCCTCGCCAGCACTTGTTGTTGTTTGACTTCAGAATGGCCTTAAAGATGTTTATAATCAAATATAATTTGAAAAATAATTTTAACCTTTGTTAAAATATGATGTATATAAAGAAGAGTACAAAGATACTGAATTTCCTGAAATGAAATACAACACTGTAACCAGCAACTCGTAACCAAGGGCAAGAGCCCTATCAGCCCCAGGAACTTCCTCATGTGTCTTCTTCCTGTCCACCAAGCGTAACCACAATCTCAGCTTCTTCCACCAGAACTTTACCTGCCTCTGAATTTTCATAAATGGTAATTATTTCTGTATGCACATTTTTACATTTGCTTCTTTTATCAACAACAGGTTCATGAGAATCACATATGTAGATGTAGTTCATTCATTCTGATGGCTGTATAGTATCCCAATGTAAACCAATTTCCAATTGTTTATCCATTCTACTATCGGTGGGCATTTGGGTGGATTTTGTTTTAGCACTTCCATGAAGGATGCTGCTATGGACATTCTAGTTCATGTCTTTTGTTAAACACATACTTGCATCTCTCTTGGATAACTGCCTCGAAGCCAAATTGCTGGGCTTGTATGTATCTGGCTTTAGGAGAGATTGCTAGTTTTCCAAAGTGATTTTATTTTATTTTATTTTTTATTTTTTTTTAACTCATATCTGTTTTTTTTTTTAAGAGAGAGTGAGAGAGGAGAGAGAGAATTTTTTTAATATTTATTTTTTAGTTCTCGGCGGACACAACATCTTTGTTGGTATGTGGTGCTGAGGATCGAACCCGGGCCGCACGCATGCCAGGCGAGCGCGCTACCGCTTGAGCCACATCCCGAGCCCTCCAAAGTGATTTTAAAGTCAATACTGACATTGGGTTCTGGTTGCTTGAGATCTTCATCCACACCTGGTATATATATATATATTTGTTCTGCAGCAGTATTTATTCTCAAAGAACAAGGCAAGAGTAAGTCTGGAGTAATCAGATTTGGTTCATGTCCAGGAGAAGAAATCTACAATCCATATACCACTGTGGTGCCTGCAGCCCCAGCAAACGATGTTGGTAGTGTCACAGTAATTATTTATAAGCTCCAGCCACCCCTGCCTCCTTGAACAACACAGATGTTCTGGGAAATCCTTCAAGAGGCAAATGTGTGCAGAGAATGAAGAGATTAGCCAATGACCGTGCTTCTGCAAGAGTGATCCCACCTCTTCCCCTCCCCATCCTTCCCTTCTGCAAGGCCACCATAGAAGGCTCACAATGAGGCCGACTTCCACGTCTGTCTCCTAATAACACAGCATCTCCACTGCCTGCCCGGCAGCCAGAGCCTGCTCTCCTGGCGTGCACAGTGCCTTGGCTGGCTTGCCAAGACAGAGCACCGTGAAGCTTCCACATAATCATTTCCAAACATTAAAATGGCCCCATTGTCATTACAGCAGGGAGATTGAATTCGCCTCATCAAAGCGGAGTGTGACAGGTGACTCAATAGGACAGTGCCAAGCGCGGAGGCAAGAAGATTAGCAGGGCACTGATATCATTATTTCCGCCTATCACAGATTCGGCAGGGAGGCAATTGTAATTTCTGGGCTTATTAGTCTACATTCGGAGGGAAAAACCGAGTGATAAAACTCACGGTGACAGCTAGGCATTTGTGCAGCAAGTGCTGTCACAGTGACACTTAGAAAATGCCAATGTGGCTACGTCCTCATAATCCTCACTAATAGAGGTTAAAGCCGGGCACAAAGGCACCCTTATCAGTGATCAGACCACTAATAACATTTGCATTTTTAAGTTAAATATAGTGAGTAAAGGAGTAAGTAGTTCTTTGCAGTTGGGACAATTAATTTCACACTGGAATTAGAAAGCAAAGCCAAAAATTTCCAGCGGCTCCTATCTCTTTGATCGCTTGCAAGAATCCTCCAAGGAAAGAGATGAGTGAACGGTATAAAGAACAATGTTACCGCAGTATCTATTGCCTGTGAAACTGTCGATAGGAGAACATCACTAAACTCCTGAAATTAGATTTCTGCCCCCCTCCAGCCAACAGACAATGCGGCTCAAGGACTTAAAACTAACAAATGCAGCGGAAAATATCTTTGCATGCTTAACGTATTCCTGTCCTAATGCTCCCTATTTTGTCAGCCAGAGGTATATTAAATCACATAATGCCACATCCAAAGAGCTGGGGAGGGTAAGGCACTGTAACTGTTGGAGACACAGATGGAGTGTCACCTACGCTGAGGGCCTCTTCCCAGAAAAGCCTTCCTAGCCCAGCTGACTTGCAGCAAACTCCCTTAATGAGTATGTTTTAGGGCATTCCTCAGGACAACAAGAAATTCAGAGTTTTTTTTTTTTTAATGGAAATAATAACAGAACGATATTTTCATAGGTAAACCTTGAAAATGATCACCTAGCTTGGGAAAAATATATTTAAATTCCAGTTTTACTTTGTTGGAAACATTACAGGTGGCAAGCTGTTACTTTCTCACATTTAAATAAGAGACCAATTAAGAAGACTATGTAATTCAATTCTTGAGTGAGTGCCACTGAATTCAATTTGTTTCAGGTCAATGCATAGAACGCAAAGTTATTAACGAAAAGGTCAGGGGCTGTGTATAAAGCGTACACACAGGATACAACAGGGGTAATTAGTACACATTTCGAATGTGCTGTTGCGCTGGCATATGGCGGAGAAAATCTTAACAGGATTAGATGTTAATAAATTTTTGAATCTGTCTTTTCTCCTCCCCTCCTTTATAAAAAGAGCCTTAAATTGGCGTTTCTCTCTCTCTCTCTCTCTCTCTCTCTCTCTCTCTCTCTCTCATCAGTACTGGAGGTTGAATAACAGTATTTGGTTCAGAAAGCCACACCTATCAATGAACAACCTGGATGGTCCCCAAGGCTCAGAGTTGGGTCTCAGAGTCTTTGATTACACATTGTAGAGAAGCAGGGAACATTGTTAGGGTAAAGTAGGTGCCACTCACAAGGGCCACCATTCTGAATTTAAGAATTCAATAGCCTCAGTTTACCAAAGGAGACCAACAGGGGATGACAGGGTGGGTATGGCCTGGTTCCCATCTCTATTTTGTGTAGGAAGAAGAGGCAATGTGGACAAGGAAGATTTTCCTTTCCAAATTTTCTGGACTTTGTTTAAAGGTCTCTGGACACAGGTCTGTGTCCTGATGGGGCACCAAGCCTTCCCTACAAGCACAATGCACCGCAGCACCCCTGAAAACCAAGAGTGACGGAGAAGGATATGCACACCAATTGTGCCTCACTGTGCTTCCCAAAGGTACAAATCATCTTCTCTGGGAACAGGGGAGTCCCCAGATGCGACTGAGTTCCTTTTGATTTTCCAAGGCCTCATCATGGCAGTGAAACTGCAACCTCACTAAAAGGGACTGATAGTGGTTTGATGAATAAATCCTCCAGTGGGCCCAGGTGGGCTCAACACACCCTATGGATTGCGGCTCCTGTCTATTTTACTTTACCCCTTCCCACACACACAGATTGATAAATATCTTAGTCAAACTAAGAGATAAGGAGGGAGCCCAGCCAAAGAAAGAGAGAGATACGGATGACCCTCAGCCTGGTGTGGTAGTCACCAGCCCTTGGCTATGTCCAGAGTCCATCAGTTTCTGAATTCAGAGTGACACAATCAGATGCTAGGGGGCAACAGGCTTTATTGCTAGTCACCCTGAATTGGTTTATTTCTTTCCCAGCCTAACTGCCTCAATGCCCTGCTGGTGTTTCCCAAGATCACCTGCCCAGCAAGCTGCTTTCATTTTGTTGTGGACCAAATGTTTTTGTTCCTCCAAATTCTCCTTCCTCCTTCTCCTCCTCCTCCTCCTCCTCCTCCTCCTCCTCCTCCTCTTCTTCCTCCTCCTCCTCCTCCTCCCCCTCCTCCTCCCCCTCCTCCTCCTTCTCCTCCCCCTCCTCCTCCTCCTTCTTCTTCCTCTTCCTCTTCTTCTACCAGGGGTTGAACCCAGGGGCACTTAACCACTGAGCCACATCCCCAGCCCTTTTTTTGTATTTTATTTAGATACAGGGTCTCACTAAATTGCTGAAGGTCTCACTAAGTTGCTAAAGCTGGCTTTGAACTTGAAATCCTACTGCCTCTGCCTCCCAAGCTGCTGGGATTACAGGCATGTGCCATCTCCCTGGCCCTCCAGATTCTTATATTGAAACCTAATCCCCAAGTGCAGTGGAATTAAGAGGTGGAGCCTTTGGTTAGTGATAGGTCGTGAAGGCTGTGCCTTCATGAGTAGGATTGTACCCTTATAAAAGAGGCCCTGGAGAGCTTCCCTGTCCTCTGTGCTATGTGAAGACACAGCCAGAAGCTAGATGTCCAAGGGTCCAGGTAATGCATCCTCACCAGAACCTGAGTCTACCTGAACCTTAATTGTGGAGTTCCCAGTCTCCAGAATTGAGAAATAAATTCCTGTTGTCATCTAATCTATTATAGTCTGTTACAGCAGCCTGAGCTGAAAAAAACACATTTGAGTTTGGGTCTCAAAATTTGTTTCTGGGAGACTCCTTCTAAGGGCAGTGGTTCAAGGTACACGGTCTGTAGTGTGACCTCAAGAAATGGAAAATTCCATATGCTTCTTGTTGTAGTCAGTTTTATGTTGCTGTTACCAAAATATCTGACAAGAACAATTTAGAGGAGGAAAAGTTTATTTTGGTCCCTGATTTCAGAGGTTTAGTCCACAGTGGTTGAATCTATTACTCTGGGCCTGAGGTGAGTAGAATATCATGGTAGAAGAGCATCGGAGAGGAAAGCTGCTCAGAACCCAACCATCAGAAGAGAGAGAACTCCACTCACCAAGGACAAAATATAAACCCCAAAGGCACACCCTCAGTGACCTACGACTTCCAGACACACCCTACCTGCCTACAGTTACTGCCCAGTTAATCCATGCAAGTGGATTGATACACTGATTAGATTACACTTCTCATAATCTAATCATTTAATCTGGAACCATTCTTGCAATGTCTCACACATAAACTTTAGGCAAACGTCTCATATCTAAACCGTAATGTTTCTCTAGAATCACACCAGTATGCTACTTTTATAAGTAACAATCTTATCAAAATAGATGTGAAATATTTATCAATCTGTGTGTGAATAATTTAAAAAAACAAAACCAACCCATTTTTCCCTGACAGAGACCACATACAAGGAAGCAAAGAGCAACACAAAAGCAATTTTCACCTTCTCCTTTGAAGACATGTTAGCTACGAGGCCACTCTACCTGCAAATACATGAGAAATAGGAAACTAGAATATGCTGCTCCTGAAGCATGGCTAGGGTATTTCTTTAGAAAAAGGACTTAGCTTTTATAATCTTAGAAAACAGAGTTCTGTTAAGTGCTTAGACTAATTTAACTTGATTTTCCACTCTGATCATATGACACATATTCAATCTTCCATTGCATCATAGAAGGACATTAATATTGGGTTGGGAGATGAAATGTCTCTTGTTTTATAGTTGAGGTCAAGAACTCTACGGTTTGGTAATGAAAGTGCTATACACAAAGCTACACACTTGTGGAAGATGGGTAAACACTTTCTTCTAAAGTTGTCTACAATGGCACCAAACAGGGAGAAAAATTTGCATGATCTTTCCTTCTGAATATTATAGGGACATTTGAACATCAAATAAGGTAATTAATGCCCCAGTTTTTGCATCTGTAAAATGAGCACAAAGGACCTACATTTTGGGAATGGAATCAGCTATTGCATGTAAAAATTCCTGGGACATGGTATGCCCACATTAGTGAGAGTCACCCTTGACATTTAGACATTTAGGGATTTGAGTCAAGAATCTGAGTCTCAAGGCAAAAAAACAAAATACAACAAAACAGCAACCAAGAAAAATCACTCTCTTTAATATGTATTTACAAATTAAAGTCATACATATTAAAAAATTAGAAATTATAATTCTATTGTGCCAAGATAACTATTCATATTTTGATTTGTATTTTCTAAATTCCTTCCAAAGCTCTATTGTCACATATATTTTAACAAATATGAGATTATACAATAATGCTGCATAAAACTATTTTTGTTTACCTATTCTTATAAGTCAATAGTTTATAATTATATAAATTTATGAGATAAAAGTGATTTATGACTTATGAATACAATGTGGAATATTTAAATTAAGCTAGTTAACAGATCTATCACTTCAAATACTTAGCATTTTTTGTGATGAGAACATTTGAAATTTGTTTTCTTAGAAATTTTGAAAAATATAATACTCTATTAGCTATATTCACCATGCTGTACAATAGAATGTTTAAAATATCACAAAACTTATTTCTCCTGTCTGAGACTTTGCCCCCTGGGACCACTATCTCCCCATCTCCCCTCCCCAATTTTAGCCTCTTTAACCACTGCTTTACACTATGCTTCTATGAGTTCAATTGTTCTGGACTTTACATGAGTGGGATCATGTGGTATATGTCTTTCTGAGCCTTACTTCACTTACATGTTTTCCAATTCCAAATATGTTGCAAATAAGAGAGTTTTGCTATTTTTTATGTTTGAACAGTATTCAATTGTGTTATATACCAGATTTTCTTTTCCACTCATTCATTGATGGATATTTAGGTTGATCTCATAATTTGGCTATTGTCAATAATAAATTGGGCTTAGAGATATGTTATGGTTTAGATGTGAGGTGTCCCCCGAAAGCTCACATGTGAGAAAATTAAAGAAGGTTTGAAGGAGAAATGATTGGTTTATGAGCATTAACATAATCATCGAATTGATCCTTGATGGAATTAAATGAGTGGTAACTGAAGGTAGGTAGAATGTGGCTGGAGGAAGTGGTTTTTGGGGGCATGGTTACAGGGTATATATTTTGTATCTGGCCAGTGGAGTCTCTCTCTCTCTCTCTCTGTGCTTTCTGATCAGTATGTGAGTTGCTTCCCTCTGCCACACTCTTCTGCCATGATGTTCATCCTTATCTCAAGCCTTGATAAATGGAGCCAGCCTTCTATGGACTAAGACCCCTGAAACCATGAGCCCCTAAATAAACCTTTTCTCCTTTAGAGTTGTTCTGGTTGGGTATTTTAGTGGCAGCAATGAAAAAGATGAATAAAACAGAAATTGGTACCAGGAGTGGGGTCATTGCTGGGACTAATCTGATCATGTGTTTCAGAAGCTTTTTGAGCTTTTTGGCATTGGTAGGAGGAATTTCAAGATGTTTAGCAGTGCAAGCTGGAAATGCTTTAGGTTGTTGTAAATGGAGCTTAATGGCCAATTCTGGTGGGAGTTCAGAAGACCAGAATGCCAAAAGGATCATGGATATTAAAGACAGGGCTTGAGAACATTTAGAGGAAAAGGAGGACACTATCAGTAATTGGTATGGAAGCTACTCTGTTATTTTGGATGAGAAATTGTCTGCATTTTGCCCAGGTCCTGAGACTTTCTGTGAGGCTGATTTTAAAAGTGATGGATTTCTTAATCTGGTGGAAGAAATTTCTAGACAGTAGAGCAATCAGGTAGTGGCATGGATATTGCTGGTGGCTTTTAGCCAAGTTTATTGTGATATTCAGGAACAGAAAGCAGGACAAAAATATTTGAAAATCTTGAACTTGAAAGACAGGAATAAAACTGGGGCTAAGGAAGCTGCAATTTTTAAAGACATTAGTGACAATAAAGAAATGCTAAAGACTTTGCCTAGAGACAGTAAGAAAGATGGCTTGAGGGCATATCAGGCGCTGGTAAGACAGCATCCTTCTCAAGCTCAAGGGAGTGAAAGTAAAAATTCCCTTGAGAAGAGACTGGTGGGGAATCCTTCTTGCACAAGGGGGCCTAAGAAGTTTTGTTTTGTTTTTTCAATGTGCTCAGCCACTCATACACTCAGAGGCTTCTGCAGCCATAGTCCTCAGAGGCTTGGCTACTGCTCGAGATGGTGGCAGATCTTGGCATCAACTACATGGTGCTGGTTCTGCAGGATTTCAGGATGCTAGAGTTAGGGGTTCATGAAGGCCACCAAATTTTAAAGGAAGGCCTGGGAGGATAGGCAAAATGCAACAGGGTGGAGGTCCCTGCAGGCACCCACTGAGAAGTCAAAGAGTAGAGATGCCAGGAGGAAGCTGGAGCTGCAATGGAGACCCCCAGGATTAAGAAATGCCAGTAATGTGGGACATCACCCTAGGAAAGCTGTCGGAATTAAGCAGACAAGCCAACAGAAAGACCACATGGGTTGCAACCAACAAGGCCACAGGGGTGGAGCTACACAAGCCCTTTGGAGAGAACATCACGATGCCATGTGCCCCAGATGCCAGACATGGAGCTACAGGACTTTGCCCAGCTGGATTTTGGTCTTGCTCTGGTCCTATTTCTTCTTTCTATGTGCCTAATTTTATAATCGGAAATGTTTTCTCTGTACCTTTATATGTTGAATACTTGTAAATCGCTTTTAATTTATAGGAGATCAATGAAACTAAGAGTTGTTTTTTTTTAAGATGTAATAGGTAGACCTTTAGTCAAAATAAGAAAAAAAGAGTGAAGACTTAAATAAGTAAAATCAGAAATAAAGTGGAAATGTTACGATTGATAAAAGTATCCTAAAAGACTAATATGAACAATTATATGTTAATGAATTAGATAACCTAGAAGAAATGGCTGAGTTACTGGATATATTCAACCTATCAAGACTGAATAATGAATAAAAAGAAAATCTAAACAAACTAAGAATAAGTAAGGATATTGAATTGGTAATAAAAAAAATCTACCATCAAAGAAAAGCACAGGGCCTAAAAACTTCATGGTTTAATACCAAATATCTAGAGAAGAACCAGTCCTTCTTAAGCTCTTTCAAAAAAATTGAGAAAGCAGGGTGTGGTGGTGCACCCCTGTCACCCCAGCCACCTGGGAGGCTGAGACAGGAAGATTGCAAATTTGAGGCCAGTCTGGGCAACTTAGCAAGACCCTGTCTCAAAATAAGAATAAAAAAAAGACTGAAGGTTTAGCTTAGTTACAGAGTATTTGCTTAGCATGCATAAGGTCCTGGGTTCAATCCCCAGTACCACAAATAACAACAACAACAAAAAGTCAAGGAAGAGAGAATACTTGCATCTCTTTCCAGAAGGACAACGTTGACCAGACACCAAAGTCAGACTAAGTCTTTACAAAAAAGAAAATTATAGACCAATAACCTTGTTAAACATAGATGCAAAAATCCTTAACAAGATACTGGCCTCAACAACACATTAAAATGATCATCCCCCATGATCAAGGGAGATTTATTCCTGGGATATAAAGTTGGTTCAACATACACAAATTAGTAATTGTGATGCACCACATTAACAAAATAAAAAATTAAAAGTAATATGATCTTCACATCTCATTTTATGCAAAATCATGCAATTTCATGAAGAAAAAGCATTTGACAAAATTCAACATCCTTTCATGATAAGAACTGTCACCAAATGAGGTATAGAAGGAATGTACCTCAGCATAAGAAAGGCCACATATGAGAAGTCCACAGCTAACTTTATGATCGAAAATTGAATTTAAAAATTAATAGACTGTATGTTTTAGGTAAATTTTAGGTATAAAAAATTGAGAAGACAATGCAGAGTTCCTCATTTCCCCATAGTTTTCCCACTTATTAACATCTTGTTGTACGATCGGTGAACCATCAGTATGATAGTATTAACTAAATTCCACAGTTTACATTGGAATTCGGTATTTGTGTTGTACATCTCTATGGGTTTTAGCAAAGGCACAACATTATGAACCCCTCATTACAGTATCATACAGAAGAAATTCAGTGTCCTAAAAAGTGCCCTGTGCTTCACCTATTCATCTCTCCCTTTCCCCCCAGAACCGCTGATCTATCTTCCTTCCTTCCTTCCTTCCTTCCTTCCTTCCTTCCTTCCTTCCTTCCTTTCTTCCTTTCTTTTTTTTAACTGTGTGTGGTTTCACATTTTCCAGAGTGAGATGTAGTTGGAATCATACAGTGTGTAGGCTTTTCAGACTGGCTTTTTCATTTAGCAATATGCATCTAAGCTTCCTCATGCTCTTTTGTGGCTTTTGTTATCTCATCTAAATCATCTATTGTATGGATGTATGGCAATTTATTCATTTACCTATTGAAAGACATCTCAGTTGTGTCCAAATTTCGTCAATTATAAGTGAACATGTTATAAAATAAACATTTGTGAAAAAAAATTTTATGTGGAAATAAGTTTTAAAATCAGTTTGATAAATACCAAGGATCATGATTCCTGGATCATATAAACATATAAACACGACTGTGTTTAATTTTGTTAGAAATTGCCAAACTGTCTTTCAAAGTGTCTGTGCCATTTTGTATTCCTGCCAGAAATGAATGAGAGCTCTTGCTGTTTCACATCCTCACCAGCCCTTGGTGCCATCCATGTTTTGGAGTTTGACCACTCTAATAAATTTGTAGTGGTATCTTATTGTTTTAATTTGTGGCTTCCTAAAGACATGTGATGTGGAGTGCATAGATATAAATCTGTATCTGTATCCATATGTCATTTATGTATCTTTGGTGAGATGTCAGTTCAGATCTTCTGCCTATCTCTTCATTGGGCTGTTTTTTTTTTCTTCCTGTTGAATGTTAAAAGTTTTTATGTATATGTTTTAGATACAAGTTCGTTATCAGATATATATTTTGCAAATATTTTATTCTGGTCTGTGGCTTATATTTTTAATCTCTTAACAGTGTCTTTTGCACAGAGGATGTTTTAGTTTTAATGAAGTTCCATTTAGTATTTCTTCATGAATCGTGTTTTTGGTGTTGTCTCTAAAAAGTCCTTATCAAATCTGAGTTCACTTTTATTTTCTCCAATGTTATTTTTCAGGAGTTTTATAGTTTTGTATTTTACATTTAGGTCTATGAGCCATTTTCATTAATCCATTAATTTTTGTGAAATTACTAGGTCTGCCTGGGTTCTTCCCTCCTTCCTTCTTTCTCTCTTTCTTTCATATGGATTTTGGGTCGCATGGGCACTATTTGTTGAAGAACTTTCTCCATTGAATTGTCTTTGCTCCTTCATCAGAAATCAGTTGATTATATTGTGGAGTACTACTTCTGGGCTCTTTATTCAGTTTCACACTTGTGTGTCTATTCCTTCACTAATACCATCCTATCTTGATTACTGTAAGCTTTCTAGTAAGTGTTGAAATAGAGTCCTCTGAAGTTGTTCTTCATTATTATGTTGGTTATTCAGAGTCTTTGGCTTTTCCATATAAATTTTACAATCAGTTTGTTGATATCTATGAAATAAGTCTATTGGATTTTGATTGGAATTGAATTGAATCTACAAAGAGTAAACTGTATTTTATACATATCAGCAAATAAGGAAAATACATTTTATTATAGAATCTCATGTTATGGATTTTTAGGATTCAATGTTTTCTTATTTGTAGGATAACTACATAATCTTATCATTCAAACTTTGATACCTCTGAGAGTAAAAGGGGGTTCTCATTCTGATTGCATAGGGGCAACAGGAGCAAACTGAGATAGAAAGTTATCCAACTGGTTGGGCCCTTCTTATTTATCCTACCCCATTTTGTTGGGTCTTTAAGTACAAACTTAATTCACTACTGCAAACCATACAGTGAGGACCTCTGTAAAAATGCAGCCTCACAATCCTCTGATAATTTCTTTTTTTATATAGAACCATTCAAAACTTTTTATAATCAAAAAACCCAAAAACCAAAACTTTTTATAACCATTCTACAGTACCTAAAATTTTTTTAAAAAATTAAAATAAACATCACATAAAATACACAATCTCAACTGTATCCCTTCTACCTCCCAATCTAAGGATTGAATCCAGGACTTTCCCTTGCCAGGAAAACACTTTATTACTGAGCCCCAGCCCCATCTTCATCATTTTAAAATGTATAAATTAGAGTCATTAAGTACATTTACACTATTACTCCTCCACAGAACTCTTTCATCTTGCATACTGAAGCTCTTTCCCTTAAACAATACGTCCCCTTGCCCCCCCAGTCCCTGGCAACCATCATTCCATCTTCAGTCTCTATTAATTTGACTATTTGTAACCTATTTATTTTTTCCTTTTGTCTTAAGGGAAAGTATTAATGAGTGGTGAAATGATTAAAGGCAGACATAAGAATGTAGTAAGAAACAAGAAAACTCTAGATATAGAAAACACACACTAGACATCCTGTTCCTAAATAACAGGATCACAAGTTACAAAATATTTTGTATTATCTTTGCCCTTGGAATTTCTAATTCTTTTTTTAAAAATTTTTATTCATTTTTTTAGTCATACATGACAGTAGAATGCATTTTGATATATAATACATACATGGAATGTACATACATCAATCATATTGTCTATTCTATTCCACTGCCCTTCCTATCCTCCCTACTCCTCCCCTCCTCTCTCATCCTTCTCTCTATCCAATTTAATGTGACACACGTTTTTTTCTTCTTCTCATTACAACATCATACATGTATTCTGTATAACAATGAGGTTCTCCTTCCATCTTCCATGTAACTCCCCTTCTCCCTCTTTTTCCCTCCCACCTCTTTTCCCTATTTAGTGGTAGTCTTCATCTCATGCTCTTCCTCCCTATCTCATTTTGAGTCACCCCCCTTATATCAGAGAAGACATTTGGCATTTGTTTTTTAGGGATTGGCTAACTTCATTTAGCATAATCTGCTCTAATGCCATCCATTTGCCTGCAAATGCCATGATTTTATTGTTTTTTTAGTGCTGAGTAATATTCCATTGTGTATAAATGCCACATTTTTTAAATACATTCATCTATTGAAGGGCATCTAGGTTTGTTCTACATTCTAGCTATTGTGAATTGTGCTGCTATAAACATTGATGTGGCTGTGTCCCTGTAGTATGCTTAGGTCTTTTGGGTATAGTCCGAGAAGGGGAATAGCTGGGTCAAATGGTGGTTCCATTCCCAGCTTTACAAGGAATCTCCATACTGCTTTCCAAATTGGCTTTACCAATTTGCAGTCCCACCAGCAATGTACAAGTGTACTTTTCCCCCGAATCCTTGCCAGCACTTATTGTTGTCTGAGTTCATAATGGCTGCCATTCTTATTGGAGTGAGATGGTATCTTACAGTACCTTTAATTTGCATTTCTCGATAGCTAGAGATGGTGAGCATTTTTTCATGTATTTGTTGATTGATTGTATATCCTTTTCTGAGAAGTTTCTATTCAAGTCCTTGGCCTATTTGTTGATTGAGTTATTTGCTTTTTTGTTGTTTAACTTTTTGAGTTCTTTGTATACTCTAGAGATTAGAGCTCTATCTGATGTTTGAGGGGTAAAAATTTGTTCCCAGGATGTAGGCTCCCTTTTCACCTCACATTTTATTTCTCTTGCTGAGAAAAAAACTATTTAGTTTGAATTCATGCTATTTGTTGTTCTTGGTTTTAACTCTTGTTCTATAGGTGTCTTATTAAGAAATTTGGGGCCTGCCCCCATGTGATGAAGATTAGGACCAACTTTATCTTCTATTAGATTCAGAGTCTCTGGTCTGATTCCTAGCTCCTTGATCCATTTTGAGTTGACTTTTGTGCATGGTGAGAGAAAGGGATTCAATTTAATTTTGTTGCATATGAATTTCCAATTCTCCCAGCACCATTTGTTGAAGATGCAATCCTTTCTACATTGCATGGTTTTAGCACCTTTGTCTAATATAAGGTAGTTGTAATTTTGTGGATTTGTCTCTGTGTCCTCTATTCTGTACCATTGGTCCACCCGCCTGTTTTGGTGCCAGTACCATGCTGTTTTTGTTACTATTGCTCTATAGTATAGTTTAAAATCTGGAATTGCGATACCACCAATTTCACTCTTCCTGCTTAGAATTACTTTAGCTATTCTGGGTCTCTTGTTTTTCCAGATGAATTTCATGATTGCTTTTTCTATTTCTGCAAGGAATGCCATTGAGATTTTGATGGGAATTGCATTGAATCTGTAAAGTGCTTTTGGTAGTATGGCCATCTTAGTAATATTAATTCTACCAATCCATGAGCAAGGTAAATCCTTCCATCTTCTAAGGTCTTCTTCTATTTCTTTCTTCAGGGTTTGGTAGTTTTCATTGTATAGATCTTTCACCTCTTTTGTTAAGTTGATTCCCAGGTATTTTATTTTTTTGAGGATATTGTGAATGGAGTAGTTGTCCTCATTTCCATTTCAGAGAATTTGTCACTGATATACAGGAATGCCTTTGATTGGTATTGATTTTATATCCTGCCACTTTGCTGAATTCATTTACTAGTTCTAGAAGTTTCTTGGTTGAATTTTTTGGGTCTGGTAGGTATAGGATCATGTCATCAGCAAATAGTGCTAATTTAAGTTCTTCTTTTCCTATCTTTATGCCTTTAATTTCTTTTGTCTGTCTAATTGCTCTGGCTAGTGTTTCAAGAACTATGTTGAATAGAAGTGGTGAGAGAGGGCATCCCTGTCTTGTTCCAGATTTTAAAGGGAATGCCTTCAATTTTTCTCCATTTAGAATGATGCTGGCCTGAGGCTTAGCGTATATAGCTTTTACCATTTTGAGGTAATTTCCTGTTATCCCTAATTTTTCTAGAGTTTTGAACATAAAGGGATGCTGTGTTTTGTTGAATGCTTTTTCCGCATCTATCGAGATGATCATATGGTCCTTATCTTTAAGTCTATTGATGTGGTGAATTACATTTATTGATTTCTGTATATTGAACCAGTCTTACATTCCACGGATGAATCCCACTTGGTCATGGTGCTTGATCTTTTTGATATGTTTTTGTATCCGATTTGCCAGAATTTTATTGAGGATTTTTGCATCTAAATTCATTAGGGATATTGGTCTGTAGTTTTCTTTCTTTGAGGTGTCTTTATCTGGTTTGGGAATCAGGGTGATATTGGCCTCATAGAATGAATTTGGAAGTACTTCCTCATTTTCTATCTCCTGAAATAGATTGTAGAGTATTGGTATTAGTTCTTCTTTAAAGTTTTTGTAAAACTCTGCTGTATATCCATCCGGTCCTGGGCTTTTCTTGGTTGGTAGTCTTTTGATGGCTTCTTCTATTTCCTCACTTGATATTGGTCTGTTTAGGTTGTTTATATCACCCTGACTCAACCTGGGTAGCTCATATGCCTTAAGGAATTTATCAATGCCTTCACTATCCTCTATTTTATTAGAGTATAGGGTTTCAAAATAATTTCTAATTATCTTCTGTATTTCTGAATTGTCTGTTGTGATGTTGCCTTTTTCATCCCGTAAGCTAGTAATTTGGGTTCTCTCTCTTCTTCTCTTTGTTAGCATGGCTAGTGGTCTATCAATCTTATTTATTTTTTCAAAGAACCAACTTTTAGTTTTGTCAATTTTTTCGATTGTTTCTTTTGTTTCAATTTCATTGATTTCAGCTCTGATTTTAATTATTTCTTGCCTTTTACTGTATTTGCTGCTGATTTGTTCTTCTTTTTCTAAGGCTTCAAGGTGTAGTGTGAGGTCATTTATTTGTTGGCTTTTCCTTCTTTTAAGGAATGAACTCCATGAAATGAATTTTCCTCTTAGTACTGCTTTCATAGTGTCCCAAAGATTTCGATATGTTGTATCTGAGTTTTCATTTACCTCTAAGAATTTTTAAATTTCCTCTTTGATGTCTTCTGTAACCCTTTGTTCATTCAGTAGCATATTGTCTATTCTCCATGTGATGTAGGATTTTTTCTTTCTTATTTTATTATTGATTTCCAATTTCATTCCATTATGATCAGATAAAATGCATGGTAGTATCTCTACTCTTTTGTAATTGCTAAGATTTGCCCTGTGACATAATATATGGTCTATTTTTGAGAAGGATCCATGTGCTGCTGAGAAGAAAGTATATCTGCTTGATGTTGGGTGGTATATTCTGTATATATCAATTAAGTCTAAGTTATTAATTGTATTATTGAGCTCTATGGTTTCTTTATTCAACTTTTGTCTGGAAGATCTGTCCAGTGGTGAGAGAGGTGTGTTAAAATCTCCCATGATTATTGTGTTGTGGTCTATTTGACTCTTGAACTTGAGAAGAATTTGTTTGATGAACGTAGATGCACCATTGTTTGGAGAATATATATTAATGATCGTTAAGTCTTGTTGGTGTATGGTTCTCTTGGGCAGTATGTAGTGTCCTTGTTTATCCCTTTTGATTAACTTTGGCTTGAAGTCTATTTTACTTGATACAAGTATGGACACCCCTGCTTGCTTCCGGGGTCCATGTGAGTGGTATGATTTTTCCCAACATTTCACCTTCAGTCTGTGTATGTCTTTTCCTATCAGATGAGTCTCCTGTAGGCAGCATATTGTTGGATCTTTTTTTTAGTCCATTCTACTAGCCTATGTCTTTTGATTGGTGCATTTAAGCCATTAACATTTAGGGTTACTATTGAGATATGGTTTGTACTTCCAGCCATATTTGATTATGTATGTTATTTAACATGATTTGTTTTTCCTCTATGATTAGTTTTTCCTTTATTGTACTACTTCCCTCTGTCGGTTTTCATTGTTATTTTTCATTTCCTCTTCCTGTAATGTTTTGCCAAGGATGTTTTGAAAAGCTGGTTTTCTAGCTGCAAATTCTTTTAACTTTTGTTTATCGTGGAAGATTTTTATTTCATCTTCAATCTCGAAGCTTAATTTCGCTGGATACATGATTCTTGGTTGGAACCCTTTTTCTTTCAGCATTTGAAATATGTTGTTCCAGGATCTTCTAGCTTTCAGAGTCTGTGTTGAAAGATCAGCCGTTATCTTGATTGGTTTACCCCTAAATGTAATCTGCTTCCTCTCTCTTGTGGCTTTTAAGATTCTCTCCTTATTCTGTATGTTGGGCATCTTCATTATTATGTGTCTTGGTGAGGATCTCTTATGATTTTGTACATTCAGTGTCCTGTAGGCTTCTAGTATTTGGATTTCTTTTTCATTCTTAAATCTGGGGAGTTTTCTAGTATTATTTCATTGAATAGATTTCTCATTCCTTTGGTTTGGACCTCTATACCCTCTTGTATCCCAATAACTCTTAAGTTTGGTTTCTTTATGTTATCCCACAATTCTTGGATGTTCTGCTCATGATTTCTTAACATTCTTGCTAGCTATGTTCTTTTTAAGTTGAAAAACTTTGTCTTCGTTGTCTGAAGTTCTATCTTCTAAGTGTTCTACTCTGCTGGTAATACTATTATTTGAGTGTTTAATTTGGTTTATTGTTTCCTGCATTTCCAGGATTTCTGTCTTTTTTTTTTTATATCCTCTCTCTCCCTATAGAGTTGATCTTTTGCTTCTTGGATTTGTTTATGTAATTCATTGTCAGAGTGATCTTTCATTGTCTGAATTTGCTGTATAATGTTTTCCTTGAGACTCCAGATCATCTGAAGCATGTATATCCTGAACTTTTTATCTGACATTCCATCAGTTACAGATATTACCTCATCTAATATTGAATTGACCTGTATTGTTTGTGGTCCTTTCTTTCCTTGTCTTTTCACACTGCTCATGTTTCTTTCTAGCTTTGTGAAACTGTTGTGTTAATGGTTTTCCCCTTATTTATTTATATTGTTCTTGTATAGCTCCAAAATCCCTCTTTTGTGGAGAAAGACAATGTTAACAGTTCCCAATATCAACAGTACATCATCTAAGCACAAGTTTTCATTATTAATACATTTATAGTTAGATTCTAAGTCTACAGATATTGGTTTTAATTATTATTTAAGAATATAGTCATTAGTTTCATAAAAGGCATACCATATCTGCTGGCATATAGAAAACTTAATTTCAGACGAAGGATGTTATACTTAGAGGGAAAGGAGTGAAGGTATGAGGTTAAACTAACTTAGCAACTTTGGAGAACTCTAACCAATAGACTGGTAATTTATGGAAGAATGTATAGACTCAACCTCCTATCTGTATTTAGATAATTACCCTTTGTATAGATAGTAAAAGTTAGGAAGTTGAAAATGGGATAGAGGGAATACGAATAAAGAAAAGAAAAAATAACAAGGATGCAAAGAGAAATAAGAGAGAAGGAAAAAGAAAGTAAGATAGAAATAAAGAGAAAAAATGGGGGGAAGATGGGGTATATGCAATTCCTCTATATTATAGTATTTTGGTGATTCGGTTGTTCATGCACAGTTCTTGGTTTCACATATGTTGAGGTTGTGAAAGAGAGAGAAGAAAAGAGAGAAAGAGAAAAAAAACCAACAAAGTCTCTCAGAACTCTGTTTTCCTTGCTTCCAGTAGGAGGCGTTGTCTATTCCTAACTTGAGCCTCTGTTTTTAGGGTGGTGGGTATAGCCAGTGTGAAAGAACATGAGCTTCCTCCTGTATCTTCCCTACTCTACTCTCTGAGGTGGAAACCAGGTGCCTGTACAGTTGTTGTTTTGCGTTGATAGCTACAACCTCCAAAAGCTTGTGGGAAATATTATGAGTTATCACAGCTAAGGGTGGGGGAGTTGAAAACCAGGTACCTGGATCAGCCGCAGAACCGTGCTGGTAGCCAAACCCCACTTTGATGGGTTTTAAGGGTTGATGGGCTTCCTCCTCTGGTCTGGCTTGGTGTCGGGCTTCCTCCTCCGGTCTGGGCTCCTCTGATAATTTCTTTAGGCTTAATTACCAAATGTGTAATTGCTTGGTCAAAATGGGTGAATAATTTTTAAAAGAGAAACTTGGCAAAATAAAATCTCACTTGGATTTTAGAACTAGTTAGTTTAAATGTATGTAAAATAGGTTAATGAAGAAAACGATGTTTTTTATTTTTGATCTTTTCAATACCTCTTATCCTCAACTCTAACATATACACATATGTATACACACACACACACACACACACACAAAATATCTATTGAACTTCTAAGAATACAATGGCATTTTCTTACTGTTCTTTAAAGAACTAGTTGATATTTTTGCCTCTCTTATTTTAAGACTACATTGAACTTGGTTATATCACAAGAAAAGCAGGGAGACTGATGCATTAAAAAACATATCACAAAGACAGGAAAAATTTGGATCAGAGCTGAAGTTGAGAATAAAAAAATACACAGGATCAATGAAACAAAGAGTTGGTTCTTTGGAAAGATAAGCAAGATTGATAAACCCTTTGACAAACTAACCAAAATAAAAGGAAGACCCAAATCAACAAAATTAAAGATGAAAATGAAGATATTACCTCAGACACTTCTGAAATCAAGAGGATCATTAAAAACTGTTTTAAAAACGAATACTCCAAAAAATTGGGAAAGCTGGAAGACATTAACAAATTTCTAGGTACTTTGTGACTTGCCTAAATCAAATCAGGAAGATATGGAAAACCTAAACAGATCAATATTTGGGAAGAGATTGAAATAGTAACTAAAAGCCTTACAAAAAAGAAAAACCCAGGGTCAGATGGATTCTCAGCTTGAGTTCTACCAGATTTTTAAAGAAGAACTAATACCAATATTCTTCAAATTATTCCATGAAATAGAAATTGAAGGAACTCTACAAAATATATTCTGTGAAGCCAGTATAACCCTGCTACCAAAACCAGACAAAAACATATCCAAGAAAGAAAACTACAGCTTGATATCATAGATGCAAAAATCCTTAACAAAATATTAGAAAACTACATTAAAAAACACATTAAGAAGATAGTGGACCATGATCAAGTGGGTTTCATTAGAGATGCAAAGTTGGTTCAACATACACAAATCAATAAATGTAATTCACCACATAAACAGAGTTATGGACAAAAACACATAATCATTTCTATAGATGCAGAAAAAGCCTTTGACAAAATCCAGCACCCATTCGTATTAAAAACACTGAAGAAATTATGGATAAAAGGAACTTACCTCAACTTTACAAAAGCTGTCTATGACAAACCCTAATCCAATATCATGCTGAATGGGGAAAAACTGAAAGTATTTTCTCTATAATCAGGAATAAGTCAAGGTTATCACTCTCACTGGTCCTGTTCATTGTAGTTCTTGAAACTCTAGCCAGAGCTATCAGCCAAGGGAAGGAAATAGGAAAGGCGTACAAATAGGGGGGAAAAAGATGTCAGATAATCTCTGTTTGTTGATGACACAATTTTATATTTAGAAACCCTAAAAATTATGCCATAAGACTTCTAGACCTGATAAATAAAGTCAGAAAAGTGGCAGGATATAAAGATCAACATTCATAAATCAGTCTTTCCTGTACTACAATAATGGATCTGCTGAGAAAGAAATCAGGGAAACTATCCTGTTCACAATAACCTCAAAAAAACAAAACAAAACCCTTGGGAATAAATCTAACAAAGGTAGTAAAAGAGCTCTACAGTGAAAACTATAGAACACTGAATAAAGAAATCAAAGAAAAATTTAGAGGCTGGAAAGACCTCCCATGTTCTTGGATTAGCAGTATTTATATTATCAAAATGGTCTTATTACCAATTATTATACAGAGTCAATGCAATCCCCATCAAAATACAAATGGCATTCTTCAAAGAAATAGAAAAAAAAACAATCCTAAAATTTATTTGGAAGAATAAAAGACCCAGAGGATGAATAGAAATGTTGGAGGCATCACAACACCTGATCTCAAATTACACTATAGAGCTATAATAACAAAATAGCTTGGTACTGGCATCAAAGGAATAGAAGACACAGAGACAAATCTGCATAGTTAGTAACCTTTGACAAAGGTGCCCCAAAGAAGGGATACATTTCTCTTTCTTCTTCATGGTGGGTATTGAACATAGGGCCTCACATATGCTAAAAAAATGCTCTACCACTGAGTTATATCCTAGCCCAGTATATGCCTGCCACTTCTGAATTAAGACTAGAGAAACTCGCCCTTCTGACCTTCAGACTACTGTGGGAGGGCAGGCCACCCACACCAGCCTGCTCAGCCTGCTCAAACTGAGGATCACAGTAGGCCTCGGTCCATCCCACCACCAGAAGACACCCACCTGAGCCCAGCTTCTGTCACGGGACCACCCCTTTCCACCAGCGGACTATCTTGGGAGTTCAGGCCTAAACCAGATCTCCCTCACTGACTTGCACAGGACCCAGGTCCAGGATCCACACTGAAAGAAAGAAAGATACATAGACAACATGAAAAAAAAAAGGGAGGAAAGTGCCCCGAACAAACCAGGATACTACAATAACACAACCCATGGAAGCAAAGTTGATAAAATGTCAGAGAAGGAGTTTAGAAGGTTCATGATTAAAATGAATTAAAGAATGACCTAAATGAACAAATACAGGCAAAAATTGATTACTCGAACAAGGAGATAAGAAAATATAGGTAGCAAAAGATTACTTCAAGAGAGAGATAGAGACTCTAAAAAAAACAGTCTGAAATCCTTGAAATGAAGGATACAATACACCAAATAAAAATCTCAATAGAAAGCATAACCAACAGACTAGATCACTTGGAAGAAAGAACATTGGATAAAGAAGACAAAGTATACAATCTGGAAAATAAAGTTGATCACATAGTGAAGATAGTAAGAAACCATGAAGAGAACATCAAAGAATTATGGAACAGCATCAAAAGACCAAATCTAAGAATTATTGGGATAGAGGAAGTGACAGAGTTTCAAACCAAAGGAATGCACAATCTCTTCAATGAGATAATATCCAAAAATTTCCCAAGTATGAAAAATGAATTGGAAAATCAAATACAAGAGACTTACAGGACACCAAATGTACAAAATTACAACAGATCTACAACAAGGCACATTATAATGAAAGTGCCTAGCATACAGAATAAGGATAGAATCTTAAATGGTGCAAGAGAGAGGAATCAGATCACATATTGGGGGAGACCAGTTCATATCTCAGCAGATTTTTCAACCCAGATCCTCAAAGTCATGAGATCATGGAACAACATCTACCAAGCTCTGAAAGAAAATGGATGCCAACCAAGAATCTTATATCCAGCACAACTAAGCTTTAGATTTGATGATGAAATAAAAACCTTTCACAATAAACAAAAGCTAAATGAACTTACAACTAGAAAGCCTGCACTACAGAACAACCTCAGCAAAGTATTCCATTAAGAGGAAGAGGAAATGAAAAACAAGGATGAAAATCAGCAGAGGGAAGTATTACACTAAAGGAAAACCTAACCAGAAGAGAAACCAAGTCACAAAAATAAACAAAATGACTGTGAATACAAATCATGTCTCAATATTAACTCTGAATGTTAATGGTCCAAACTCACCAATCAAAAGACATAGACTAGCAGATTGGATCAAAGAAAAAGACCCAACAATATGTTGCTTCCAAGAGACTCATCTCATAGGAAAGGACATCCACAGACTGAAGATGAAGGGTTGGAAAAGATTATACCACTCACATGGACTGAGAAAACAAGCAGGGGTTTCCACCCTCATATCAAATAGACTTCAAGCTAATGTTAATCAAAAGGGATAAAGAAGGACCCCACATACTGCTCAAGGGAACCATTCGCCAATAAGACTTAACAATTATAAATATATTTGCCCCAAACAATGGAGCGTCTACATTCATTAAACAAACTCTTCTCAAGTTCAAGAATCAAATAGACCACAACACAATAATTTTGGGTGACTTTAACACAACTCTTTTATCACTAGATAGGTCTTCCAAACAAAAGCTGAACAAAGAAACATTTATAGAACTCAATAATACAATCAATAACTTAGACTTAACTGACATATATAAAATATTTCATCCTTCATCAAGCGAGTACACTTTCTTCTCAGCAGCACACAGGTCAGTCTCTAAAATAGAACACATATTATGCCACAAAGCCACTCTTAGCAAATATAAAAAAGGAGAGATACTACCCTGCATTCTATCAGATCATAATGGAATGAAATTATAAATCAATGATAAAATAAGAAATAAAAGCTACTCTAACACCTGAAGATAAATAATATGCTATTGAATGAACAAAATGGGTTGCAGAAGACATCAAGGAGGAGATTGAAAAATTTTTAGAGGTGAATGGGAACACAGGTACAACATATTGAAATCTCTGGGACACTATGAAGGCAGTTTAAAGAGGAAAGTTTATTGCATGAAGTTCATTCCTTAAAAGAAGAAAAAGTCAACAAATAAATGTCTTAACATTACATCTCAAAGCCCTAGAAAAAGAAGAACAAACAACACAGAAGGGGTAAGATAGGAAATAATTAAAATCAGAGCTGAAAATCTATTAAATTGAAACAAAAGAAACAATTGAAAAAATTGACAGAACAAACAGTTGGTTCTTTGAAAAAATAAATAAAATTGACAAGCCCTTAGCCATGCTAATGAAGAGAAGGGGAAAACTCAAATCACTAACATACCTGATGAAAAAGGCAATATCACAACAGACACTCTAGAAATACAAAAGATAATTAGAAATTGTTTTGAAAATTTGTACTCTAATAAAAGAAAATATCAAAGGCATTAACAAATTTCTTAAGTCATATGATTTGCCCAAATTGAATCAGGATGATATAAACAATTTAAACAGATAAATATCAAGCAATAAAATAGAAGACACCATCAGAAGGCTACCAACCAAGAAAATCACAGGAATGGATGGACACACAGCTGAGTTCTACAAGACCTTTAAAGAAGAACTAATTCCAGTACTCTTCAATTTATTTCAGGAAACAGGAAAAGAGGCAGCACTTCCAAACTCATTCTATGAGGCCAATATCACTCTGATTTCAAAACCAGGCAAAGACACATCAAATAAAGAAAACTTCAGACCAATATCTCTAATGAACATAGATGCAAAAATTCTCAATAAAATTATGGCAAATTGAATACAAAAGCATATCAAAAAGATCATGCACCATGATCAAATGGGATTCATCCCAGGGATGCAAGCGTAGTTCATCATATGACAATCAATAAATGTAATTAATCATGTAATTGTTGCATATGTAATCCATATGCAACAAAATGAAATTAAACCCCTATCTCTCACCATGCACAAAACTCAACTCAAAATAAATCAAGGACCTAGGAATAAAACCAGAAACCCTGAGTCTAATAGAAGAAAAAATAGGCCCTAATCTCCATCATGTGGGATTAGGCCCCAACTTTCTTAATAAAACTCCTATAACAAGAATTAAAATCAAGAATTAATAAATGGGATGAACTCACATCAATAGACTTAAAGATAATGATCATCTCAATAGACTCAGAAAAAGCATTTGACAAAATATAGCACCACTTCATGTTCAAAACACTAGAAAAATTAGGGATAACAGGAACCTATCCCAACATCATAAAGACTATCTATCCTAAACCCCAGGCCAACATCATTCTAAATGGAGAAAAATTGAAGGCATTCCCTCTAAAAGCTGGAACAAGACAGGGATGCCCTCTTTCACCATTTATGTTTAACATAGTTCTTGAAACACTGGCCAGAACAATTAGACAGATGAAAGAAATTAAAGAGATACACATAGGAAAGTAGCACTATTTGCTGATAACATGATTCCATACTTAGAAGACCCAAAATATTCCACCAGAAAACTTCTAGAACTAGTAAATGAATTCAGCAAAGGAGCATACTATAAAATCAACACTCATAAATCAAAGGCATTTGTGTATATCAGTGACAAATCCGCAGAAAGGGAAACTAGGAAAACTATCCCATTTTCAATAGCCTCCAAAAAAAAATACTTGGGAATTAACTTAACAAAAGAGGTGAAAGATCTCTACAATGAAAATTATTATATCTTAAAGAAAGAAATCAAAGAAGACCTTAGAAGATGGAAAGATCTTGCTCTTTGATAGGCAGAATTATCAAAATGACCATATTGTTCAATCCTCAGCACCACATAAAAATAAATAAATATATTGTGTCCATTTTTTACTATATATATATATATATATATATATATATTTAAAAAGTAAATAAATAAAAATAAAGTAAAAAAAAATGGCCATACCACCGTAAGCACTGTACAGATTTAATCAAAATCCCAACGGCATTCCTCGTAGAAATAGAAAAGGCAGTCATGAAATTCATCTGGAAAAAATAAGAGACTCAGAATAGCTAAAGCAATCCCTAGCAGGAAGAGGGAAGCAGGTGGCATCACTATACCAGACCTTAAACTACACTACAGAGACAACATGGTATTGGCACCCAAACAGACTGGTAGACCAATGGTACAGATTAGAGGACACAGAGACTAACCCACAAAATTACAATTATCTTTCTTTTTATTTCTTACTTATATGACAATAGTGGAATGCATCACAAACATAATTATCCATTCACAACACCATTTTTTGTAACTATGTATATAAAGTATGTTCATGCCAAATTATGCCATTATACATGATCTCTTTTATTATTTTTTTTTACAAGGTGCCAAAAACATGCATTGGAGAAAAGATAGCCTTTTCAACAAATGGTGCTGGGAAAACTGGAAATCCACATGCAACAAAATGAAATTAAGTCCCTATCTCTCACCATGCACAAAACTCAACTCAAAATGGATCAAGGACCTAGGAATTAAACCAGAAACCCTGAGTCTAATAGAAGAAAAAGTAGGCCCCAAACTCCATCATGTGGGATTAGGCCCCAACTTCCTTAACAAGACTCCTGTGGCACAAGAATTAAAATCAAGAATTAATAAATGGGATGAACTCAAAACTAAAAAGTTTCTACTCAGCAAAAGAAACAATCTGTGAGGTGAACAGAGAGCCTACTTCTTGGGAACAAATTTTTACCCCCCCCCCCACATCAGATAGAGCACTAATCTCTAGGGTATAGAAAGAACTCAAAAAGCTAACCACCAACAAACAAACAAACAAAAAAACCAAATAGCCCAATCAATAAGTGGGCCAAGGACCTAAACATACACTTCTCAGAAGAGGATAGACAATCAATCAACAAATATATGGAAAAATGCTCATCATCTCTAACAATTAGAGAATGCAAATCAAAACTACTCTAAGATTTCATCTCACTCCAGTCAGAATGGCAGAAATTATGAATACAAACCACAATAAGTATTGATGAGGATGTGGGGGAAAAGGTACACTAATACACTGCTGGTAGGACTGCAAACTGGTGCAGCCAATATGGAAAGTAGTATGGAGATTTCTTGGAAAATTGAGAATGGAACCACTACTTGACCCAACTATCCCTCTCCTCAGTCTATACTCAAAGCACTTAAAAACAGCATACTACAGAGACACAGCCACATCAATGTTTATAGCAGCACAATTCACAATAGCTAAATTGTGGGACCTACCTAGATGCCCTTCAGTAGATGAATGGATAAAAAAATGTGGCATTTATACACAATGGAATATTACTCAGCAATGAAAGCGAATAATATTATGACATTTGCAGGTAAATGAATGGAGTTGGAGGAGATACTGCTAAGTGAAGTTATCCAATCCCCAAAAAACAAATGTCAAATGTTTTCTCTGATATAAGGAAGCTGATTCATAGTGGAGTAGGGAGGGGGAGCATAGGAGGAATAGACAAATGAACTCTAGATAGAGGAGATGAGTGGGAGGGGAAGAAAGGGGACATGGGGTTAGAAATGATGATGGAATGCAATAGTTATCATTATCCAAAATACATGTATGACGACATGAATTGGTATGGATATACTTTGTATACAACCAGATATATGAAAAATTATGCTCTATATGTATAATATGAATTGTAATGCATTCTGCTATTGTATATAAATTTTTAAAAATCAATTTAAAAAACTACCTCTCCTAAAAAAAAAGGCTAGAGAAACTCTTCTTCTCCTGACATCAATTAAATAAAACCAGAGATGAAGTCTTAGGACCGGTGAAACTACAGATGGGAAAAAACCCAGAGCCCCAAATTATGACATGGTATGGAGGTGTCAGCCAATTTTCATGTAATGAGAAATAATTTTCTATTATATTTTAACCTTACATATATTTGGGGACATGTTTATTACAATAGCTTAATTTATTCTAACTAATAAAGAAACTTGCTAGAATAATAAAAATATGACATAAAAATTCATAATTCCTTGTAGCAGGATCCCTCACCAACTGGTTTGATATAGACCTTGTTTAATGCCTCTGATTTCTAGAAAATCCCATTCATATGTTCTGTTTAGAACTCTTTGTTGCCCTGGAAAACTTCTCTTTCTACAGAACTGTTTCAAACACCATCTCCCTTATGAATTCTTCTCTGAGTTTTCTACCCTCCCCCTTTTTAAACACAGTTAATAATTCCCTTCTTTGTGCCATTGTACCAAGGAGTTCTATTTTTGCATTTTTATATAGTCTACTTGCTTGCATCTGTGTCTCCAGCAGATGTAAACAGAGAACTGAATTCCATGAATACAGGGATGACCGAGTGTTAATTTTGTACCACTTGGCTCTAGATAGTGTTTGCTCATAGTAGGAATATAATAAAGCCTGTAGTGTGAATGAATGCATGAACAAATGAGTGAATAGCTTTCATATTGCTAAATATTTATTGATTTCATAAAAAATAAAAGGTAAAGAGGATAATTCTATAGTACTGATTTGGAATTTTAAATACTCATGATCCCCACGGTTCCCATCTTGCAGAGGCAATGATTTCTGACTCAGAACAAAGGCAACCCCAACTGGCAGGATTTTCAGCTGGGTATTACAATGTGCCCAAGGGAGTTGTTTGTAAGCTTAAATATGTAATGACTCATTGAATGAAAAACCCTGGGATAGAAGGGACTTGGCAGCATTGGTAACTGGGGATGCTTCAGGTTCCTTTATGGCAGGCTCAACCACTGGTTGGAATAGATATTCACCTGTGCTTGGGAAATATGTAACTACTGGGTTTTCTTGAACTGAGATTGAGCCTCAGGAAAGCAGAGAATGAAAGGTGGGCTGTTGAAGCTGGAAGGAACCTTAGCGATCAGCAGGTCCACCCCTCTTGTAAGAGAATGAAGGTTTGGCCAAATATGATCTCCCTTTTCTCCAGGGACTTCTCCCTACCCTCACTGTGGTTATAGAGGGTTCTGTTAAGATACTCCATGACAGTAATCCTGACCATAGTTTATCGGTACAAGGTGACCCAATTAGAGTCTCTGGAAATTTTGGAGTTGAAGCATCTAACTTTCTCTTGGTGATTGGGCTTGATGAAATAAATATTAGAAATTATCCAGAGCTGTATTTTTTACCTTATGGGATAGACAGAAGAAAAAAATTCATAATAGAGACAAATAATGCAGATAGACAAAAAGGTACATATCCAAGAGATGCAGCAGGAGCTGCCCTGGGTCTGAGTATGTCCCTGAATCCAACAGTTCTACAGGTCTGAGATTGTTACGATTTGGATCTGGAATGTCCCCTCAAAACCTCAAGTGAGGCAATGGAGCAATGTTCAAAGTTGAAATGATGGGATCACGAGGGCTATAACTTCATAAGTAGATTAACTCACTTGATAGATTAATGTTTTGAATAGAGTACTAGGTAGTAATTATAGATTGGTGGGGCATTGGTGGAGGAAATAGGTCACTGGGGCATGACTTTGGGAACTCTATCTGTCCCTGGTCCCTTCCTGTCTCTCCTTCTCTCTCTGCTTCCTGGCTGCCATGAGTTGAACAGCTTTTCTCCACCATGTTCTTCACCGGCAATATTTTGGCCATGAAATTGGCTGATTGTGAACTGAGGCCTCTGGAACCATGAGCCAAAATAAATCTGTCCTCTTCTAAGTGGTTCTTGTCAGGTCTTTTGGCCACAGTGAGCCGAATAACACAGCTATGTTCCTCCCAGAGCTCTAAGTTGCTGCCCTTGTTCCCTGAAACAACTTAGGACCATTGTGATAGGGTCCCTTTTGTGTTTAAGCCAGTTCCAGTTGGGTTTCTGTCATATGCAGTCAAAACTGTATTAACAAGTAGGCTCCAGGTTTTAAAGATGAGAGAAATGATGCTGAAGAAGAGAGATGTATTTCAACATCGGATGTTGGATGTATGTCCTCTCCTGAAAACAAACAATATCTTCTAGATTATGAAAGTATATTGAATATGGTGCATGTTATTCTTCAGAGACTTTGTGATAAAAATTTCATTCAGAGATATTCTATTATTTTTGTCTTTGTGGGAATTCAGGGGCTGGGAATTGTGGACAAATTGGGCTGACATAGAGGCTTCAGCTGTTTTTCTTCCTCCAGTTCCCCATTTGTTGCCTCCCAGACTCTAGTTCTGATGGAGTGGCTGGACCTCTGGCATTGCATACACCCCTTGTGGGGCCACCAAGAAGTCAAAACCCGATTACCACAACACCTCTTTTACCTCCCAGAACTGCAAGGCCAAGGCCAAACACTGATTATAATTCTCTCCAGAATCAATTAAAAGAAAGCAATTTCTATTGTTTATACATCCAAAATGGAAAATTGGGAAATTTCTGAGGTAGAGCCAAATGAATTTTCACATAAGCTTTGGAGTTCTATTCACAGTGCGAGGGGACTTCTTATCAGCTAAAGGAAAATAGGCACAGCTCCTCTTAAAGTAAAATGAAATTTAGGGACACAGGATTAGAGCTGTTCCAAGCTGCCAAAAATGCTATGTTTATAGAGCCCAAATCCTTTAGCCATTCTTCCAAATCCAAGAGCTATGTTTTGCTTCTGATATTTGTGTTGGACTTATTACCGTATCCTCTCTGGTTCCTGCCATGTTCAGTGACTGTACGTTGGAAGAGGCCTTGATGTTTAAAAATTTCTCAAGCCATCTCTTGCTTTAAGTTAGGAATCCTAGGAATCAAATGCCAGAATGCCATATAACAAATGCAAAGTCATTGTAGTCTTCCTTGATATCATTGCAGATGGGTAAGGTGAGGTTCATTCAAAACCAAGCCAACGAACCTCAGTGGCTTAGGTAAGGAATGATAAGAAAATGTGCAGATGTCAGAGCCTATGCAGGAACCTTTTCTGTGCCCTGTGCAACATGCCCTGTTATGGTTTGGATCTGGAATGTTCTGCAGAGATCACTTGTGTTACGTAACGTAGCAAAGTTCAGAGGTGAAGTGATTGAATCATAAGGGCTGTAACCTCCTCAGTGGATATTCGATTTGATGGACTAATCATTTGAATGCAGTGCTGATGGTAATGGTAGGTAATGACTAAAACTGTGCTGCAGGGACCCCAGAGTGGGACATTGCAATGGAAATGCGTGGCCTTCAGGACTATATCTGTTCATTGCCCCTTCCTGTCTCTTTCTCTGCTTCTGGCTGCCATGAGCTGAGTGGCCTTCCTCTGCATGCCCTTCCACCACGATTTCTGCAAAGGAGCCAGCTGATCATGACTGAAAGCTCTGCAACTGTGAGCCCCAAATAAATCTCCCTTCCTCTAAAGTTGTTCTTGTCGTAGTGTATTTTGGTCATAGTGATGAAAAGCTGACTAACACAATGCCTGTGGTTCACCTCTGGTTTTAACCATGGTAGCTATCTCCTAAGCATGTTTTAGTGTCCTAATTCCAGGACCTGTCCCAAAGTTCTGCTTGCCTTGTTAGGATTCTCAGGAGCCATGGAAGTTCATTTGGCCACAGGAGCCCCAAGTAGGCTGGAAGCAATGCTTCTAGGAGGGATGACTCTCAAACAATGGCTGATAGTTAAAAGATGAATTTCCCAACTTCTTGTCTTTTGAAGAGACAGCAGTGAACGGCATTCTACATGATTTGCCAGCAGAACTGAGCCTTTGTTGCCCACATCAGTAACATACAGATTTGGCTTCTGTAGAAGTGGGTTCCACATACGCTGACTCAACCAACTGTGGACAGAGAATATTTAGAATATTTGGGAAAAAATGCCTCTATACTGAACACATATATACTTTTTTTGTTATCATTATTTTCCAAACAGTGCAGCATAACAACTGTACTTAATATTTATACTGTGTTAGGTATTTTTGAGAGTTCCTGAACTTCTTTATGCTAAGAATAAAAACTATCCTCTGGCCTATGCAACTAGCCAAGAAAGCTAAGACTGACTTATTCTCTGGCTAAGCACAGCCTAGCTCAATTTACATATATCTATCACCTAGTTTGTTTCTATAAATGATAGCTGCTTCTGTAGGACCAGTGGAGAAGCAGTCTAGCTGCTTCTCCCAAGTTTGTTCAAATTGCATTAAATTCATTTTCTCTTTTTACATTGTTTGCCTCTTTTTTATGTGGGTAGGAATCCGATTCTGGCCAGTTGGGACACAGGCAGTTTTCTGGCTTGGCTGCGAGTATATAATAAGTAATCCAGAGATGATCTGAAATGTATTATAGGTTATATGGAAATACTGTGCCATATATAAAGGACTTGAGCCTCTGTGAATTTTGGTGTCAGCAGTAGATCCTGGAACCAATCCCTTGTGGATAATGAAGGATGACAGTATTTTACCCGATTTTTCTCTTTATAGAATTCTTCTCATTCTTTTCCTGGTACCTCCTCCAAGATAAACTACTAGCACCCAAGTCCTTAACCAGAGCTGTTTTTGTGGGCTCCAAACTGAGAGTATTAATTTAGCTCCTTGTTTTGTTTTCACTATCTTATTATTCATTTTAGACTCAGTTCCTGCTTTTTGGTAAAATCTGGTTGCCCCAAAGACAAGTTCTTTATAATATGCAAATGTTTATTATTCTTTGAACTTGGAGTCACTAGGTGAACTGTTTTCATAGTCACAAAACTTTCAAGATTTCTTTGACTAAGACTGTGTTGCAGGGACCCCAGAGTGGGACATTGCAATGGAAATATAATAAAACCTTCTGCCTCATATGCTTATCTGGAGTGTCCCTGCAACATAGACATCAACAGTCCCACTTTACAGATGATGTTAAACCTTTCCCAGTCAAAGAGTGGTAGAATAGGAATTCAATCCAGATAAGCAAAGATTCAAAGGCTATGTACTTTATATGGGTCTAGAATTTTTGTGTTTCCCCCATTCTTCCACAAAATTTCCCTGTTTTTTTGTTTGGTTTTCAGTCAATTAGAATACCTTGGCCACTTGCCATACTAATTGTGCACTATGGAAAAGGACATACCCAGTCTTTTTTTGAGAGCTGTTTGATGTAGATGTTAGCTAGCACTGATTCTCAGGAACCTAAAACAGAGTTATGGACTTCTATTAGAGTGGGGGTTGTGGAAATCAGGTAGCAAATGGAATTCTGGCTGAAGTCCATCACATAGTGTGTTCTGAGTCCTTACACCAATATTATAGTTATTTTCCCAGTTCTCATGTGCATAATCAGAATAACATCCTCAGCAGCTGGCAGAATACTCACACTGATTCCCTGTTATAAGGATTAAGAGGTATTATGGAAGGAAGGGCCAAGTGAAAGCTGCTAAAACTGTTCTTTCTCCGTCCTGGACAAGGTAGTAAATCAGAAGGACACATCCCAGGAAGAAGTGCATCACTCACTTTCAAAGACATTAAGAGTGAAATGTGGTGGTCCTTATTATAGTCTCATCCAATTATTGTATGAGCATTTGCAAAGATCAGATGAATTTTAGCAGATGATATTGAACCACCATAAACTTAACCAAATGATAGCTCTAATCATAGTTTCAAGCTGAATGTGGTATCTTACTGGAACATATAAATAGCTTCTGGAACCTGATATGTACCTATGGCACTTGATACTGAGTTCTTTTCAATCCCCACCTGAAAGGAACATCAGAACAGTTTACCTTTACATAGCAAGGACAACAATATACATCTCTCCTGTGATATGCTAACTTTCTATTCTAAGTCACAAAGGAACTTTTTTTTTCTTCTCTCTCTCTCTCTCTCTCTCTCTCTCTCTCTCTCTCTCTCTCTCTGAGGGGGGTATATACCAGGAATTGAACTCAGGGGCACTCAACCACTGAGCCACATCTCCAGCCCTATTTTGTATTTTATTTAGAGACAGGCTCTCACTGAGTTTTTTAGTGCCTTGCCATTTCTGGGGCTGGCTTTGAACTCACAATCCTCCTGTCTCAGCTTTTCGAGCCAATGGGATTACAGGTGTGCACCACTGTGCTGGCCATCCCCAGCCTTTTTAAAAAATATTTTATTCAGAGACAGCATCTTGTGGAGTTGCTTATGGCCCTACTAAGTTGCTGGGGCTGGCTTTGAACTCACATCCTCTGGCCTCAGCCTCCTGAGCACTAGGATTATAGGCATGTGCCACCAAGCCCATCTAAGCTACAGGAAGTTCTATTGTTGAAAGTATTCTTAATGCCTTAATATGAAGCACATATTCCCAACAATCCTTACAAAGATTTAGGGGATAGCACCATCAATGAAGTTTTCAGAGGTTCACTGATTGTTATGATTTAGATATGAAGTGTCCCCCCAAAGCCCATGTGTGAGAAAATACAAGAAAGGTTAGAGGTGAAATTATTGGGTTATGAGAGTTTTTAACCTAATTTGTGCATTAATCATCTGATAGGGATTAACTAGGTAGTACTCTGGGTAGATAGGGTGTGGCCAGAGGAGGTGAGTCTTTGGGGGCATGCTTTGGGGGTATATATTTTTTTCTTGGTGAATGGATCACTCTCTCTGCTTCTGGGTGCCTTGTCTGGAACCACTTTCCTCCATCCCAATATTCTGCCATGATGTTCTGCCTCACCTTGGGACACGAAAAATGGAGCCAGACATCTATGTACTAAAACTTCTGAAACCATGAGCCCCCAAATAAACTTTTCCTCCTCTAATTGTTCTTGTCAGGTTTTTCTGTCACAGAAGTGAAAAAAAACTGACTAAAACAATGATCTGGAGATGCAGAGAGATCCCCTTTAAGGTGAACATGCAGATATCCCATTTCAGGTGAACCTTAAATTGCTGCATCTCATACCTCTTCTCTTGGGAGAGAGGTATGAAATTTGGGTGTCTTCATGGCTTTTGGAGGAAGCATAAATTCCACTTGAGAATACTGCTTTGGATAATTTATTATATGACCCTAAAGACTTCTAGCAAGAGTGGACTTTGGAGGAGACCCAGTTTTTTCAGGTTATATAATCATCAGACCCGATGATGTTAGAGGTATCGGTGGTAGAGCAGGATGTTGTCTAAAATTTCAAGAAAGCCCTAAGAGTAGAGTTTCAGCAGATATCCTAGGGGCTTTGGGGTAGTGATATGCTATCTGCAGCCAGGAAATACTTGCCACCTAAACAGCATCACCTGTATGTCTCTAGTCATCAGTAGAAACAGATCACCTGACCATGGATATCAAGTGCTTATGAAACTGGAATTGCCCAGAATGAACTGGTGTTGCAAGGAGGGTGGGTAGACACAGCACCATTCTAATTTATGTTGCAAAGAAGGTCTACTGGGATTGGGCCTGAGTAGATCCAGAGAGCACAAACTTTAAAAATAGGTGGCCCAGTGATGTGTCTTGGATGTGTACACTGGAATTCACGTGTTAGAAACTTAATCCCCTAAGTTACATGTTAATGTACTTGGAGATATGACCTTTGGGGGGTAATTAAGATTAGAAGAGGAAATGAGAGTGGGGTTCATAATGACATGAGGGGCCTTATAGGAAGAGATAAAGGCCTAAGCTCAATGTTTAATCTGTCTTGCAATTTTGATTCTCTCTGCTGTGTTATGATGCAGCATGAAGGTGCTTGATCTAACTCTTGAATTTCTCAGACTCCGTAACCAAGAGCTAAATAAACCTCTATTTTTTATAAGTTACTCAGGCTCAGGTATTTTGACAATGGACTAAGACATCTTGACCCCCAAGAGGACTGCTACTGTAACTCTGATACCTCAGTTTCACATCACATATTTTGCCTCATGGTGAGGCAGAGGTAGGGGGAACTCTCCATTATGGGGGAGGGAAATTCATGGGATTGATTCATATGGTGGAAAGAAAGCTTGATAAGTTGGTGCTAGCCAAATTGGACAGCTGCTGCGATAGGACCCACCTTTAGGGCTGTCCCTGAAGGATGGCAATGAAGGGAGGACTTCCCAATGTGGAGACCCAAAAGCAGTGCTTGTTCACTTCATGGAAAAATTATCCACTTTAAGGAGAAATGATCTGAAGTAAAAATATTCACAGATCCATTGATAGTGGTGGTCTGGTTGATGAGAGGTCCTGAAGGAATAATATTGGAAAAATAAAGAGAAAGCAGTTTGGGAAGGAGTATGTCCACTGACCTATGGGAGATGGTACTTTGTGTCTTATCCTAGTGCCCCACCCACCTACTCCCTAGAGGTGGGGCTCTTTCTAACCATTGACTCTTCCTATGAATGTCACCTAACTTATTTTTAAGGCTACTCCATTGCTTGTGACGTGGGTTCTTGGGTGGATGACCATGGTGGCAGGGATGGAAGTTTCCTGTGTGCTGTCTTGCAATCTAGGTCTAGCTCCTGTCACTTATTTCCCATCCTGCCAGCAAAAGAGACTGATGCTGCACTGTAAGTTTGGCAGCATCCCTCAAGGACATCAGCCAGCTATTAGATGGCAGGTTGATTATATCAAACTCCTTCCATCCTGTGTTCAGGGAAGCAATTTGTTTTTTTACTTAAATCAACACTACTCTGGATATAGGTTTGCCCTCCTTGAACTCCATGCCTCTGTCAACACCGCTTTCTCAGAGTGTACAGGATGCCTGATTTAATACAGGGGACCCTAAACACTGTTGCCTCACAGAAGAAGCTAGATGGTAAACAAGGAGATGTGACCATAGGCAAATGACCATGGGATCCATTGGTCTAACCAGAAACACGCAGCCTAATGGAATGACAAAATAGTTTATTAAAAGCGCAGCCCTCACCAGCTCAGGGATGCATCTTATGAAATCCAGGTGCTATTGTCTAGGATGCAGTACAGAACATTAGCAAATGGCAACTGTCAGGATGCTATGATCCTGTAAGCAAATTCATGGGTTAGAAAACCAAGAACCGTTTACACGATTGACTCTTTGCCATCACTCCCATTAATCCACTTTGAGATGTTGTACTTCCGGCCTTTTCTTTTCTCTGCTCAGTTAGAAGTTCTGGCATTTAGAAGAGTAGAATGTTTGTAAAGTGGAGCAAAGGAAGGGATTCACTGAACCTGAAGCTATATACCTGCTCATCTTTGGCTCTTTGTGCTGGTGGACCTGCAAGCAAACATCGCAGTTGGTGGGGGTAAACCCTACTTGCCCTAATTACTATGCAGAATTGAGATATGTTGAAATGTCTCTTGTGCTTTCATGTCCAGCTGTAACTGTAATTGTAGTAGCTCATCAAGGGCAAAGCAACCATAGACTTGGTTCCTACAAGGATAATGTCTAGGACACTTCACAAGAAAGGAACATAGACTCTCTCACATACTGTTCGAGGCCTAGGGAGGTCTGCATTAGCAGATCCAAGTGGACCAAGGGATGGGCTGTATTGGTGACTTTGTGCTCAGTTTGTATTCTCTTTGACCTCCTTTTATTCCATCCAGTGATGTGACAACCACCTTCATCTAGGAGTAATCTGAAAACGTGATGTCTCTGTTGTCCCAGTGCTCCGCTTCTGTCTCTCTTTCTGCTTAGGGCACATGGCACATTAGCAAACCTGGAAAAATTTGAAAGTGCTGGGCCATTAAAATTTCATCAGAATACAACAGTTACTAATAGGGCATTATGTAAAATTGTGGATGTGTAACCGATGTGATTCTGCAATCTGCATTTGGGGTAAAAATTGGGAGTTCATAATCCACTTGAATCTAATGTATGAAATATGATATGTCAAGAGCTTTGTAATGTTGTGAACAACCAATAAAAAAAAATTTCATGAGGGAAACCTTGATCAAGGGGGGATGTAAACCCATGGATAAATGCTTCCCTCTTTGGCCCCATAACAGGGATAATTCAGAGATGCATTCAATGCAACTTTTCAAAGAATCTATTGGGATATGGCCTAAGTGGCCTGGAGCCTTTGTTGATTGCACACCTATACTGGTTTTCCTGTTTCACTGTTCTCAGCCCTTCCCCCATTCTCTGGGTGCACTTCCCAACATGAACTATCTGTACAAAGCACTTGTTTCAGGTTCTGCTTTCTAGAAAAAGCCAGTTGAAGACTGAAAATACCTCTCCCCCCACCCCTTTCCCCCATCTCTCTTTATTATGCTGATTCCTCTGTCCCACCAGACTTACAGTGTATAACCCTGGCCCAGTCAATCACCATATTCCCTCTGCATAGACACAGTAATTGTTTGAAGGAATACTCCAGATATTTCTTCATTCAGTGGGTAAGTATCTATTACCTAAGTACTATTACAGGCACTAAGAATTTAATAGTGAGCCAAACAAGAATAGATCCTTTCCCTTCTAGTCTAGTGATAGGAAATAATAATAAATTAAGAAAAATAATGGATGCATCAAGTATAAGGTGCTGATAAGGGCAATAATGAAAGCTAAAGATTAGGTTAGGGGGATGAGGCTGGAGGGGCATAGCCATTTTGGACAGAGTTTTCAGGGACATTTGCTAAGGAAACTCTGACTAGACACCTGAAGTGAATAAGCAAGGGCAGAATATATGGGAAATTATTCCAGGCAGAAAGAATGGCAAGTGCAAAGTCTCCCAGTGAGGGATGGGCTTTACAACTTGGAGGAATAGGCAGGAAGGCCACAGTTAAGAGCTGGGTCAGAGAGGACAAAGCCTGATGATGAGGTCATGGGAAACTGATGGCCAGATCAGGCCTGGCCTTGGCAAGGGCTTGGATTTTACTCTGTCCTAGATGGCAGCCACTGGACATTTCAGAACAAAGAGTGATGTGAACTGACATAAGGTTTGAAAGGATCACTTCAAGTATTATATAAATAATGGTCTACAGAGACCAAGAAGGAAAAATAAGAAGACCAGGCGAAAGTCTCTAGTTGAGGAATAAAGACGGCGTAGAGAGCAGAGGCTGGATAGTAGAGATGGTGCTAATTTATCAGATTCAGGGTCTAACTTTAGGAAAGCTGATATGATTTACCAACTGAGTGGGTTGAGAGAAAGTAAAGGAAGGATAGAGATACTTGATTCTAAGACTCTGGGAACTATTTGGATTGCTACCTGTGAGTCAAATTTAGTCCTAGAAATTTGGGGGCTCAATCCATGCAAAGAATTTCCTAAGAATAAAACCAAAAAAGAAGCCACTGGAGTTGACCTGTGGAAGGGTCTGGATCCAGCCATGTTCAAAGCTACTTTTGTCGCATGGGGTAATACATGCTTGGGTCTCTTTTTCTTAACCCTTTTTGAGTGAATTTGCTTTATTTCCAACCAGCTGAAGACAATGAGTATTCATGTCAAGTTCTAACAACTGAATGAATTATTAAACAGATGAATTATGAAGATTAATAGAGGAGTCAGAATGGCAATTATTAAGAATACCAGTAACAGTAAATGTTGGTGAGGCTGTGGGGAAAAAGTTACACTCATGTGTCCTTGGTGGGACTGCAAATTGGTGCAACCAATCGGGAAAGCAGTATGGAGATTTCTCAGAAAACTTGAATGGAACCACAACTTGATCCAATTACCCCACTCCTTGGCATATACACAAAGAATGTAAAATCAGTATACTATAGCAATGCAGACACATAAATGTTTATATTAGCTCAATTCACAGTAGCTAGGCTATGAAACCAACCTAAGTGCCCTTCAAAAGATGAATCGATAAAGAAAGTGTGGTACATATACACAGTGTAACATTACTCAGCCATAAAAAGAATGAAATTATGGCATTTGTCAGTAAATGGATGAAACTGGAGACTGTCATGTTAATTGAAATAAGCCAATCTCCCCAAAAAACAAAGATCAAATGTTCTCTTTTATAAGCAGATGCTAACTCACAATATGCATTAGGGAGTAAAATATAGAGTTTACTGGATCAGACAAAGAGGAATGAAGAGAAGGGATGGGGGTGGGGAGAATAGGAAAGACAGTAGAATTAATCTGACACCACTTTCCTATGGTCTTATATGAATATACTACTAGTGTGTACTTCACATTATGTACAACCACAAAAATAGGAAGTTATACTCCATATATGTATGATACAAAATACATTCTACTGTCATGTATAACTAAAATGAACAAATAAAAAATTTAAAAAAGAATTTAAGGAGGAACTGTAGTTATCAAAAATCTGTTTAGGTGTGCAAGCATCTTAGCAAATACTACTTTCTCTTTTATTATAGGATTTAATAAGTTAGGACAGGGGATTCTGTACCTACAGCATGAACTGAATTCATCTGACATTGGGCAGTATTTGGCTACTGTGAAACTCTGACACTATTGAAAGGTCAGTTATTTGCTATATCATGACTGCAAAGTTGAGTACTTACAGGTCCAAGAAAGGAGTGATAGAGAAATAAGACAGGTCCTCAGACAATAGAGAATGGTAGGGTCTATGGCAACTTAGAGAGCAATAAATAATGGAAAGGCAATTAGTTTCAAATTTTCTCCCACAAGATGGAGGATTTCTCTCTGTAACTGAGACTTATTCCTTTCATTATAATTGACACCGGATAAATGGTTTTTGAATGAATGAATGAATAAAATCACTGAACCCAAGAACTCAGATTACTAGCTCTGCTCTTGTCCTCAGGATCTGTATGTTGATTCATCAGCTCATTTTAAGAGAAAGATAGGACTTCTCTGCAAAGTTCTTTAATGACAGAGGAATTATAGCACAGGACATCTCACAGAGAAATTATAGCATGAACATTCTTATATTTTCATTTTTAAAATTTTAACATGATTTCAGACTTAAGGAAAGTTGTAAAAATAGTATAAAGTCTCAAACCACAAAGAGGTACCACTTTACATCCTCTTGGATGGCTAGAATAGAAAAGGCAGAAAACAACGTGTGTTGAGGAGGATGTGGAGATGGTGTAGTTCTCATACACTGCTGGTAGGGATGTTGATGACCAATACTTCCTCTAAATTTAAAGGTAGATATTATGGTTTAGATATGAGGCGTTCCACAAAAGCCAGTGTGTGAAACAATGCAACAAAGTTTAGAGGTGAAATGATTAGTTATGTGTAATGTAACTATCAGTGGATTAATCCACTGATATGGATTAACTGAGTGGTAACTGTAGGCAAACAGGGTGTGGTTGAAGGAGGTGGGTTACTGGGGGTGTGTCTTGGGGTTTATATTTTGTCCATGGTGAGGAGAACTTCTCTCTGCTTCTTGGTACCATGTCCTGAGCTGTATTCTTCCATCTCACCCTTCTGCCATGATGTTCTGACTCACCTCGGACCCAGAACAGTGGAGTGGGCCATCTTTGGACTGAATCTCTGAATCCATGAGCACCAGATAAACTATTCCTCCTCCAAAATTGTTCTTGTTAAGTATTTTGGTCAAAAGCTAACTAAAACAGTAGAGTTGCCATATGATATGGCAATTCAATCCTAGGGGTGTGTGTGTGTGTGTGTGTGTGTGTGTGTGTGTGTGTGTGTGTATCCCAGAGAAGTGAAAACATATGACCCCATGGAAATTTGTATGCAAACATTCACAGCAGAATTATTCATAATAGCCAAAACACGAAGACTACTCAAATGTCTAAAAACTGATGAAGAGCTAAACAAAATGTGATATATCTGTTTAATGGAATGTGTTTTAGCAATAAATATGAATGAAGTACTCATATATGCTCTAAACCCTGAAACATGGAAGGCAGTCACAAAAGGGTATATTGTTTGATTCCATTTATATTAAATATCTAGAACAGAAAAATCTATAGAGACAAAAATAGATTTGTCTTTTGTGACATTGGCAATTTTAAAGAGTACATCTCAGGTATTTCGTAGAATCTTTCTCAATATGAGTTTGTCTGATGTTTTCTCATGACTATATGGAGGGGAAGTGGTTGGGGCAGGAAGACTCCAAAATGTCAGAAAGGCTGTTGAGTTTTTCTCAGTGAATACTATTAAGAGACATGTAAAGCTGTGGATGGTGGCACATGACTATAATCCCAGAAGCTCAGGAGGCTGAGGCAAGAGGATCACAAGTCCTAGGCTGGCCTGAGCAACTTAGTTTGAAATAAAAAAATAATTTAAAATGGGCTGAAGATGTAGCTCACTAATAGAGCATCCCTAGGCTTCATTCCTGGACACACACACACACACTATGAAGCTGTCCCATTTTGGTCATGTTAGCTCTGATCACTTGGTTAAGATGGTTTCTGCAAGACCTCTTCACCCTGAATAGACATTTTTCCTTTGTAATTTGTAAGTATTTTGCAGGGAGCTATCCTGAGGCTGGGTAAATATCCTACATGTAGGACATTTTGGTCATGGAATCTCTGTAACCCTACTAACTTTACTCCTGCAGATGAATGGAGTAGACACAACACAAGGCCTCTCTCTTCTGAGAAAGTGAGTGAATGATTGACATGCACTTTGGCTTTCTTCCCAGAATCCATTGCATGTCATAAACTGAATGATGTCTCTCCTCTGTCTGCACCTCTACACACCTGGCCATGCCCATGTCCTAATCCCTGAGACCTGTGAAAGCTAACTTATATAGTAAAAAGGACTTTTCAGATATGATCAAGTCTTAAGATGAGAAGATTATCCTGGATTACTTGGTTGACCTGATGTAATCACAAAGGTCTTCTAAGAAGAATATGATATATCAGAAGAGGAGAAGGCAATATGAGGATGGAAGCAGAGGTTGGAGGGATGCAGCCATGAGCCAAGGAATGCCCACTGCCTCCTAACACTAGAAGAGGCAGGGGACATACGCTCTGTGTTCCTCCTGAAGGAATCAGTCAGTAGATCCTGTGAGTTTATTCCACTAATATGCATTTTGAACTTCTGACCTCCAGAACTGTAAGAAAGTTACTTTGCATTATTTTGAGTCACCATGTTTTGGTAATTTTAGTTACAGTAGTAGAAAATGCATACACATGTCAAACATCACTGAACTATTAAGTGGGCATTCACCTGGCCCTAAGATTGATGCTAAGGTTAATAGCCCTCTGAGAAGCTAATACTGGAGGTAAAAAAAATAGGTTTGGCATTGTGATGACACATCCTATTATTAGAGAAGGAATGAGCCCAGTAGAATTACAAGACCGAGGAAAAATAATCTATGTGTGAGTAATACAGAATTCAAAGAAAAAATTTTTTAAAGAATTTGTCAGCTTTCTTAACTCTGCTATTCATAGGGAAGGCAGATTTAATTTACTAAAAGATAGTATCAGGGTTTCATAACCATAGATTTGTTAACATTCCCACACAGGTATAGTGATCCTATGATATAAAGCCATACAAAGACTCCCTGAAATGCTATCAGATCCTGCCGGAAAGAAAAGAACCTGTTAACTTTGTGCAGTGGGCTGGAGTCATAGAAGAACTCTGGGTAGAGATTATGGCTCTGTGTTGATGGCCAACCAGCCTGTGCAGTGCCCTGTGATTAGATCCAATTGCTATCTTCTGGGAATGAATTGGGAGCCATAGCTCATCTCGGGGAACCAAAGGGGAGGCTGCCTTTCAGCTGAGCTGGGGAAGGGGGTCAGTTTCCTGCCATTGTCCATGGTTCAGATAAGTTGCTGAGGCATTACTGCGTACAAGTGATCTTCACTGACTCGGGACTCAAGTGTCGCTGTGGTCTGAGAGGCCTCAAAGGAGACTTGGATAATGGAAATCTCTGTCCCACCTTCTGTGACAAGATGCTATGGTCAATGAACTATGAGCTACAGGTTTACACACCATTTCTGCCATTGTAGTGAATTTGGGTTTTTCAGGTAGCAGAGAGGGCGGAGAGGGAGGAGAGAATCAGTTGTAGAAAAGGATAAAGGTGTCCAGGGAAGGGAAGGAGTGCTAGGCACAAAATTTAAGAAGACACTGGCTTTTTAGGCCTGGTCCTGGACTCTGGGGTCCAGTGGTAATTAAGAGTCTGTTGCACTTCCTAAGTGCAAGTTCTGGCTGAGTGAATTTAGACAATTTATTCTCTGGGTCTCAATGATTCATTTGTAAAATGGGCCTAAGAATAGCAGCCAACTCATGGGATCTGGGGCCATCAAATGCCAGAACAATGTCTTATGTGTAATGAGTGCTCTGATACTGTCAGCCTAAATTACTTTTATTACTATTATCATGAAAGGCAATTTAAGGATACTTCATTCTGTGTTTTTTATTGGTACATTGTACTAATGCACAATAGTGAAATTCATTATGGCATATTTGTTCATGCACGTACCATAATGTGTTCAATCTCATTCCCCAGTGCCTTCCTTCCCTTTCTCTCTCCTCCTCCCACCCCTATCCACTTGCTCTACTCTATTGAGCTCTCTACTACTACTATTTGTATTATTATTATTTCAGTTTGTGGTATTCATATGTGGACATAGCATAAACTTTGCCAACCAACAGGAGGTTAAAAAATAAAATAAAAGAGGAGATTTTGCCTCCAAAGGTTGGTAGCCAGCTGGCCTTCTTGGGAAACAGAAGGAGGAAGACAGACTGGGCACCTGGGCAGGAGAGGAGGTTCCTGTCTCTTCTACCCTTTTGCTCTATATTTCCCCAGCATTTGAAACCTAGTCCCAAATGCCTTGTTATTTGCTGGGCTCTGCCTTCCTCCTGTCCATCAAGGGTTCTCCTTGGCTCTCCAGTTCATTGTTCTTAGACCTTTAAAATGACTTTATTCTCCAGCCAGTGCTCTTGGGCTTTGAGATGTCTTTACCCTGCGAGTAACTGCTACAGTGCCTACACAATGGGAAAAACAATCAAGAGCACACAGATAAATCGGGGCTGCCAACTTTTGACACTCAACAAGTCTTCTCTGTGGACAATTAGGGCCAGAGGATAAATATTGACACATTAGACTATTTCCTCATTTATTTTCTGTTGATTGCCTGGGCAATCTGATGGGACAAAATTCCACTTTTCTGATAACTGATTCTTGGCTAATAGAAACAAATAAAGTAAAGGCTTCTGTCCACAATGGGTTGGGCAGGCCCATTGTGCAGAACTGCTAATCGGATTAAATGGACTCCCAGCTCTATTTGCAGCCACCAAACTTCCCTGAACATTTTCCATCATGGTGGCTCCCTTACTGTTGAAATCATATGGGGAGGCACAAGCAAAGGCTGGAAATAGCAGCAAAACACATCCCCACGTGAACAAAGTAGGGCGATGAGGAAAAACAGGCCGAATTCTTGCAATTAAGTGGACAGGCAGAGAAAGCCATTCTGGCCAGGGAGCTGCCAAAACTGACTTTCATTTTTACAAATATATTCTTTTCCCCAATTTTCTCTCTGAAAAAAAAAAAAAAAACAACAAAACATCGACAATGAAGGAGAATAGTCGAAGTGTAAACATGATTGAGAAAACGTGAAGTCTTGCAAGAGTCGGTCTTATCGAGCATTCGGGGGGGGGGTTGATGCATCTTTCTGATTTTGCCAATTTATCTAGAAAATATTACAATTTAATCTGTGTTAATAAAAGACCAACAGAGTAACAACGCCTGGGGTTTTTATGTGTCTGGCTGGCTTCTATTAGCATTTAAATCTGCATCCATTACATTAGTCTCTTAAAATAAACACAAACATTTATGCGAGTGACAATTCGAGTTAGCCTTAGTCAGTCTTAAATAATGTCACTCAACTCGGCATTTGGACCGAAGCCTGTGAATCATGAGGTATATTTTTGCCTACAGTCTGATAATTTTCAAAGCTATTGGCAACCTGGGAATTTTCCTTCCTTATCACCAGGGCTCAGCTAACTTCACTAAGACTAATCAGGCTGGGAATCATTCATTCAAGGATTGCATGATCATGTTTTTCTTTAGCTGTGACAGCTGCCTCAGCCACATTAGCAATGCAGATTAGCCAGCCTAATAGGTTAATGCAGAACACGCGAAAATTAGGTTTAATCCCCAGTGAAATAATCTAACATTTTCACATTTCTTGATGTTGGGATAGAGACATTGCTGGTGACTCAATTAGGTGTAATGTAGATCAAAGCAAATTTACCTTCTGGCTGAACCTTCCCAATAGTTTAGACAGAAGAATATAGCAAGGGCCCTTTGCTAATTGGTGAATAGCTGTAGGGGAAATTGCATTAGGAACATGTAGGCTGTGAAGAGAACTCTTTGGGCCTAGGACAGACATTTGATGTTATTTTGTAAATATCCACATCTACCTCTTTGCCATACCCCCTAGTGATGTGGCAGCTCCGCACAGATGCAAGCCCCTCGTGCACTAACCCATTCATCCTTTGGGCATAACTGTGATAAATGAGAATACACACACTCTCTCTTTCTCTCTCAGTCCACACCTTTTTTTTTTTTTTTTTATGTCCTGTCCATGAGTATCACAATTGTGTTCTGAATGGGCCTGTATTGTGAAGGGAACAGAAAGAGAACGAGAGGCTGTCTAATGTTTTCATTCTGGCGAACAGCGTATCAAAAACCCATCTCTTTCAATCATAAAGGCAAGGACACAAAAAATTACATGCCCTCAGTTGCCAAATTATTTTTTGCCTTGACATCTTAATTCTTAATCCTTGTGTGTGGTCAAATCAGCCTACTATAGGCAACCAATCAAGCAATTATTTCTAAATTATATTTGCCCAACTCACATTGATTGGCCATTCTTTTCTTATTGGGTTAGCTCATTAATTCTGAGCAGCTTGCTTATTATGCTTTCCACATCATTTTCCTTCCGAGCCTATCTGCTCCAACCAGCCCGCTGATGTTTCAAGATGCCATACAGGGAGGGGGAAACAAAAAAAAAAAAAAAGAGCGACCAGCGATCTACACATTGTCTCCTCTAGCAATTACAATTCACATTGCTGATTAACTTTGATGTGAAAACTAATGAGATAAGACAAGTTATCAAGGCGGGCCTGATCGTCATTCCATTTATACAGCATTTGCCACCGGTGAATGACAAAAAACTAATGAAGACATATCTGACAGCAGGCTGAGCAGAGGCTGGTTTCGGTTCCCCATCAGCCAGAGCTCTGCCCCCTTCTCATGGTCTATCTGAGACACGTTGGAATTAGCTTAATAATGAAAACACTTCATCTAAATGGACACATGTTTACATTAAAATAACTACATGATAAATAGATGGTGGAGATTTTATGCCTTCTTGAGTCTAAACAACAAAGTAAAAATGTGTTCTAGTATTCACTAAATCATTCGGAGGAAAATTCAATTTAAGCTATTATACTTATCATGGAGCATTCCCCCTGTTTATGGGTAACAAATGTTGGTTTGGGGTGGGTAGGGGAAGGGGTGCAATTTGGGAAGGACAGGAATGATTTACTTTGTTAAGATGGTAATGGGCAGATAGACAGAAGTACAATATTGGCGAAGCTAATGAACACAATGTTCACCCGGTAATAACTTTGGGGTGGGGAGACCCACTGGAATGACATTTCCAGCTACACATTTTTATAAGTTCTTTTCTGATCTCTGACACGGGAGAGCTCCACTTTCTTTCTATTCTCATGTGCATATAGTTCCTTACTCTCCACACATGCATCTAATTACTTTAGAACAAATGTAAAGCTTTTCTCTGGATACACACACACACACACACACACAAATTGTTCTGTGGTTCTCTGTGTGTGTGTGTGTGTGTATACATATTTTTAAACAAGTTAACAAGGAAAGGCCAATATTACACTGAAAATGTAAATTTTCTTTGGCACAAGTTTGGGTACTAAGAATTAAATACTGAGAAAAAGCACACCCTTTATTATATTTGGTTAAATAAAATAGTTAGATAACATTCATATGTTTGCATGTGGCTAAAGGAATTCTAAGACATTTTTGTCTCCGAATCATCCTTACATTAGCCCTATAAATATGAAAGGAAGTTGAATCCTGATTGTTTTTATAGATAACATAGCTTTCTCAGTCATCTTAAATTTTGATTAAATCATTTCCAAAAAAAATAAGAGAAAGGAAGAAATGTTTATGTTTCTAGAAGCTTTACTTCCTGTAATCTGTGTGCGTGTATTCTGTTTTTCATAAATAAACAGCATAGCATGTTATCCCTCTGAAATATCATAGGAAAGCCTAGAGGGAAAAAAGAGTTCTGGCATTTTTTTTTAAGGTGGTAGTTTTTAAAATCTTTTTTTTTTTAATTTAGGCAAATACGATTTGAAATATTTTAAAGCAATTGTCCACAAATATCATTTCCAGATATATATTTTGGAATTTAAAAAAGGAATACATGAATAATATCAGCATTCATAATCAAAATCCCTTTTCCGTCTGTCTCTCACTCTACCCATCCTGTCAGCCCTCACCACAGCAAGAAACAAAACAAAAAATTAACACAAACCGACATATCTTGAGGCTATACTAAAGAAATCTGCTGCATCTGATGAAAGTTAACCAAAAGTACTGGTTTAAGGATGAAGAAACAAATTAGTACTCCAGCGAGGGATTAAGTTTAAAAGCTCTTCTCAGAACTGAAGATAAATCCTATATATTAGAAGCCACTATAAAAGTACTTGCGTAAGAGCTAAAGGCACAAGTGGAAAGTTGACCCCCAAGATGGTTTGATGATGATGTGCTAAGTTTATAAAATTCTCCTGTAATAAAAGGAAGCAGTAAGTACAACCCCCACTGAACACAGAAGCAATTGTACTAGAAAACAGGTTTTCCATTTTGACTCAAGTGACAAAATTAAACCCATCTGAACAAGGGCTGACCGATTCTTCTTGCAAACCCATCTCCCCGCCCCCCATACACTGGCTTCTCTTTTAGCCCATTTCTCTCTTGAATTCTCTCCTGGTTATGTTTACCACTCAATTCTAATGTTAATTAGAGACACACACACATCCGTATTAGTAACCCACGTTTTCATTAGCACAGCCCACCCTGCCAAATGAAAACCCCAGGAGTGTGTCCGCCTGCGTGGTGACAATGCAGAGATGGCCGTATTATTGAACGCACATTTCTAACATTCTTTCCTCCCTGGTGTTAATTTTCCCTTTCTATGTACTCTTATTATGCTACCTCTAACATGGGTGGCGGGTTCTTTTTTAGCTTATTTCTTTAATCTATTTTAATAAATAATTACAGGCAGGCTACAGAATTTATTCATTCCAGAGGGCTACCTTCTTCACATTTTTTTTTTCCAGAGGCGCAGCTCAAGGAGACATGGTGATAATCAGGGGGGCCTGGAATCCCTTCTACACAATGTCATTATGAGCTCCCATTTAAAATGAAAAATGTATATTACACTTAAAAGCGATACAAGGTTAGCGCCTCTTCCCAGGAAATGCTTAACAACAAGGCACACTCAGGTTCCATATTCAGGAAAAAAAGGCTGGAGGAAAAATGAAAGGAAAAAAAAATCACTCCAAAATATTTTTAAAGATATTAAGCAAGACTGCTTGAGAAAAGAAAACCTTCATACCCTTTGTCTTTCCTACAGCAGGAAATAATTATCTTTTTGCTGGGTTGTCTGAGAATTTTATTCCTAAGTCAATTCATCTACTTTGTGAATGTAGTTCTTGGAGTTCTTTAATAATAATGATAATTTTCACAATTTATTTCACGTTCAACAGAGTATACTCTAATCTCAAATGTACTGATTTAGACACACAAGAGGAAGATTTTCCTCTCAGGGCTAGAGTCCCTGTCATCGGCCTTCATGACCCTCATGCTGCAAACAGGTTTGAATAGAGCTGATCCTGGACCTGAATGTCTTTCTTTTTTTCAAAATGTTCCCAGAGATGAACATGAACTTCACTTCTTCAGAATCAAGTTTTACCCCATTTTATTTATGCTAACATTTAGGAGAGTCTACAATGGGAAACTAACTTTATAGTTTAGCTGTAGAGTGGATCTTTAATATTTATCTTTGGAGGACTGGGAATAAATTCCTTCATTAAGTGCTTGCTTGCTTGAAGTGTATTGCTAAACAGTTCCTCCAATATGGATCCTAAAATTTGTTCACTAAGCTCCCTTTACATAAATGATTTGATAATGAAAAAAAAAATAAAGAGGCTTTCTTTGAATTTATATATATTTCAGTCTTGACTAATGTTTTATTTAAGACAGTTACGGTGCACCTTTTGATTTGGAGTTTAAAGTAAATAATATTTGTACATCTGAAACATACTCAAGACAAATGAAAAGCCTCTAGATGCTTTTGTGTGAGATGCTGAAGGGCTCTACAAACTTAAAAGGACAACCTCAATTAAGCTCATCTTCATCTGGAAAAAAAGTAGCAACTGAAAGCTGAATATATTAGATAATACACACTTGCCGAAGAGCATTCTCTCAGCTATTAAAAAAAAAATTTTTTTAAAGGAAAAAAAGAAAGAGGAAAAAAAAGAGAAAAATATTCTTGATAACCAACCTAAAGCTGGCCTGGTGTCTCTCCATGCTAATTTTGTTTGAAATTGTTCAACTAACTCTGAATAGATATCCATATTCAACAAAGACGTAATTAATGGCAGCGTTTCCTTCAGCCTCAAGACATCATAACAAGCTGCAAAGTACAAAAAGATTTTTATGGGAACTAATTTAAGGACAAAGGGTTGACCTCTCGCATTTCATTAAATAACCAGAGGGAGGAAAAAGAAGAATGACAGCGCTCATCCTCGTTCATTTCAAGCAGCCAATTTCAAAATGCAAATCGCAATCTGCAGATGTTGGAGACTGATATAGATATTTTTAAATATCATTTGTTCAATTTAAGGACATCAGACATTTGAATTTTAAATAAAAATCAAAACCAATTTTGGGATTCATTTTTAGTCAGGGAATGAATGTATTCATGGTGCATTGAAGGTCTTTAGGTTAGCTATGTTTTCAAGTGTCTAAAACTATTCTTGTAAACCATTAATTTCATATATTATTTCCAAAACCTTTTAATGGAGAAGCTCCATTAAGATACACATTATTCCTGATTATTATACCAAGTGAGAAGTGGTGCATTTTGAGTACAGAGTTAAGAAGGATAAAAGCAACCATCCAAATCAGACACCTGATTCGTGGATGTATTTTAAAACTATGTGTGCTGGACTCTACAGTTTGCTTCAGGCAGCACTAAAATAAATTCTGAGAGGTTTGCCTTTATAGGACATTCATTGGGCTTGAAAAAAAATTAAGTATATTATTCCCTTTTGAAATCCAACCTTTCCTAACTCCATTCTGACTTCATTACTTTTTTTCATAGTGCTTTTCATTATCTCACTACCATGTATTTTACTCATTTATCTTGTTGTCTGTCCCCACCCCTTTTATAATAAGATAAACATTTTATGAAAGCAAGGATTTTTAATTGTCCATTCCATTCTGAATCCTCTGTCTAGTCCCGGCATTGTCAAAATCTGGTAGTTACTAGTCATATGTGGCTACTTAAATTTAATTGAAAATTAATATTAAAATTAAAAATTCAGTTCCTCAGTCACATTAGCCACATTTCAAATGCTCAATAACCACATGGGCCAGTGGCTGCCATATTGGACAATACAGATAGAATATTCCCACTATCACAGAAAATTCTACTAGGCAGCACTGGTCTTTCAGTGCCTGACACTTAATAAATATTTGTTGAAATTGGATTTGAAGGCCTAAAAAAGGCTATATCCAGGGATAAGACATATCTGAAACTTTTCCCACATGTCACATGTGTCCTTGAATAAGAAAACATGGTTTACCAGAGAGCTTTTAGTATGTTGTTGTATATTATTTCATACGTTCCATTAGTGAAGGGAGATGTATGGTTTATGGTTCTGCTTTGATTTATTTAGATGAGGAAAGACCATGAAGTTCACTCTCACATGTAGGGTTTATGAATTAGGTTATGGAGACAGTGCCAGCTCCATGTTTAGATGGGAAATGAAGGCTCTCAGGGAGAACATTGTGGAGTGACTATGGAGTCCACGCCTTCTTTCTCAGTCCAGAGTTTTCCTAACTAGCATAACTAGCATGGGTACTCACAAACGTTTTGGGGAGGCACTTAGTAAATCTTTCATTGAATTGAATTAGGCAATAACATTAAAAATAATCAAAATTGGCTTCCATTCATTCATTATTACCAGCATCACCACCATTTACTAAATTTGACCATGTGCTGGGCCATGAGTGAGAGTTTTATACATATGTTCTCATTTATTCCCGACAGAATAGTCCTTGTAAGGTAATACCCAAGCTTATACCTGAGGAAATAGAAAAAGAGGAAGGAATGAGAGCCAAGGAAGCACCCTACTAACATCTAGGCAAACAGCACTTGAGGACTTTGAACAGAAATAGGGATGCTGTTATCTACTCGGGTTAATATACTTTTTAAAAGTATTAATTTTTTTAGTTGTAGTTGGACCCAGTACCTTTATTTTATTTATCCAAACCCAGAGCCTCGAATGTGCTAGGCGAGCGCTCTACCACTGAGCCACAACCCCAGCCCCTTGGGTTGATATTTTTCACTTCCTTTCACCTAAAGTCATCTTGTCTCTCCTCCTCCCCCCATAGGCAGGCAGATTTGATGGTACAATCAGACTTTCTGGTGTTGAATGTAAAGTCTCAAATAATACATTTGATGCCAGGAGGTAGGGGGAATTGAGTATTTATTTGGAACCCTGTAGGAGTTTGTGGGTGGTACTGAACAGATTCTGATAGTATGATCACAGAAGAGGCCAGGATTGAAATGCCGCCATCTTCCAGTGTTCTCCATGTGTTCCCACTGCTGGTCATGGGGGAAGGGTTGCTATAATGATGGGGACAGTGAGTGGGGACAGTGACATCTGTAATGGGAGGAGGGTTGTCAACTTATACAAACTTTGACACAATGTACTTCCTTTAAACTAGGCTTAAACTATCCATATTCCCTATGCTACAAGGAACTCTGACAGGATTAGTCTCTGTTTTCTCTGTTATTTTAAGTACCCCACAAGGGCAATGACTATAAAAATAGAAGTTAAAAATGGAGTATGAGCCCATTTAGAAATATAACTCTAAGCTCTTAAGTATCCTAACCTACCTTCTTGACCAATGGCCTTTTGGACAGGTATGGATAGATATGAAATGAATCATCATAAAAACTACCAAGAAAAGCTTCTAATTTATACCCCAAAGAAAGATTTCCCCCACTCACGTTCACTCATCCTTATAGCATGACCAGCAGTGGGAGCACATGGGGATCGCTAAAGATGCCTGCATTCTAATACTGGCTTTGCTTCTTTTGTGGTCTCAGTATCAGTATCTGTTCAGCACCACCCACAAGCCCTTGCATGTTCCAAAATAATACTCATTTCCCCCTACATCCTGGCATCGAATGCTGATAGCAGCAAAGGACAAGAGCTGTGGATTCATGACTCTGGGAATCAAATCTCAACTCCTGGTGTAGTATCCTTTAGGGTTGTTTCTAGATAAAGAAAGTAGAAAGGCTCAAATATTCTTGAGTTCTTATGAAAAGGACAAACTACAAGACACACCTACCACATACTTCTGCCATGGTTACATGTTCAAAGCTAAAAATTATTAGGTTACCTGGTCACACCTGGGCAGTAACCAATTTCTGTTCTACTTCTGAGTGTGAATGACAGGGTGAGATATGGTTTGAATTTCTACTATGTGGTAACTGTTTGAAGAGAACCATTTTTTGTTTCAGAAAATATGCACATTACAAATTTATTTTGCATCTTGCCTTTTTTTCTTTCTTACTAGGGATTGAACTCAGGAGTATTTTACGATTGAGTCTCACCCCAGATCTTTTTAAGTTGCTGAGGTTGGCCTCAAACTTTGGATCTTCTTGTCTCAACCTCCCAAGTAGATGGGATTACAGGTTTGTGCCACTGCACCTGGCATGTCTTTGCTTTTGATTAAATACAAAATCAAACATCCTTAGAATTACTAAGATAGGATCAAAAAAAGGGGTCGAATAGTCCTATATCCAAGTATAATTTATTTCTTAGGCAAGAACTTGGAAAGATCTCCCCTGCTTTTGAGGAGCAGTAGTTTCAAATCAAGGCAATTTTAGAAAATGAGGGATATGCGGACATCATACTTCTTATCAATTTGGAGGTTTATTTGTATTCTATTTCTAGTAAATTTGTGACTTCATAAGGAGAATAACTGACAGAACTTCTGCCAATAAAAAGATATTAATAAGCAGTGTAATGAATATAAAGGATAATGTCCCAATGGTCAAAATAAAATTGACCCCCCCCCCAAATTAAGATTAGATGTTATCACAGAGGTAGATTAAATTCTGTGCAAAATTAGGTTTGCATCCAATCGGGAAGAAAAAAATAAATAAGACCAAAAGCAGAACAGCTAAGTATCTAAAAGTCCCATATTTCTATTCCTTAAAATAGAAGGAATCAGCACTGGTTGAGAGTCTCACCACTGTGCTGGCTCATTAAGTTTGTAACATGTTTCTGTCCCTTTCTGCTTTTGTCACCATTGAGGCTTTCCAAACTTCATGCCACCTCCTAGAAGGGTCCCCATGCTCTCTCCCTCCATTCTGGGTGCATGCTGGGCTCTCAGATCTAGTTGGAGAGCTGAAAAGAACCTTGGGGACACCAATAAACTCCATTCCAAAATAGGTCATGAACAGCTTGTCTCCTGGGAATAAGAGCATTACTGGCAGTCCTGATGGGTCACTTGAGCCACAAACCTACTTGCTCACTCCCTACCTTCTTGCCATGTTGGCTGTTATGTGTCTGCATGCTAACACATACCACCCACTCAATACCTACCCACTCCAATCTCCTGTACCCTTTTCTTTTATTCTTGGTATGCACTACCCTTTATGAGGTTGTGTACTTTATTTCTGTTTGTTGTCTTCCCTGATCCCTGGGGGCAGGGATCTTTGTTTGATTCATGGGTATGTCCTAAGTGTTCAAAACAGAAGCTGGCATATTCTAGACATTCAATCAGTGTTTGTAGAATGAGTAAATGAATAAGTTCCTTGCAACTCCCCAGTATGGTTTGTGGAAGGCAAGCTTGATCTGCTAATCTCTCCATTTCTCAGTCCTGTCTCATTCTCATGGTGTCTCTACCTTCCCCTGTGTTCTCAGATCATGGAGACTTTATCTTCTCTTAAAGAGCATAAAGACTCTGCAAATTCTGTCTCTGAATCTTTCCATCACATGCCATAATTTTTGCCCCCCTCCCTTCCTATTCCCCAGTAAACAATATTTGTAGACCTGGTCTCTGATTCAGAAGTATATGATTCCTCTCTAGAGGCTAGAAAATCTCCTGGATTTCCAGTAAAAGGTTTAAATTATTAATACTATGGACTATTATTTTTAATCACATTAGCTTTAGGCCTATGGGATGCTTCTTACCACATAGAACAAACTCAATGTCTCGTCCCTTGGCTCCTCAAAGTGTAATATTCTCCCCTCTGGCTTCCTTTGACCCTGCTGTAATTATTTCCCTATCCTACCACCATTATTGTATTCCCTGGCCTTTTCCAAGGTACCATTTCCCCTTGCCCTTCTTCCTTGAATATGCCCTATAAAAGCCTGCAAGGATCAGCTCTATTGGGCAGATCTCCCATGTCATATTCCTGTTCCTTCTCCTTAGTCACTCAAAAGTTCTTCCTTGGATCCTCAGCAGAGCAGGCCCTTGTTAAAATTACATAGTTGACCAATCTAATCTTTGAAGATCCCTTACTGACCTCTCACCCCAACTAGCCTTTATATGCTCTCCTTCTTCCTTCCTGTGAAGCTGCCTAATTACTAGAGATAACTACTCTTTGCAACTCCAAGCCTGTTGCCCCTCATGGGGGTATTTGCATATTAAATAAGGCTGCCAGGAAAGGCCAGTGCTGACCAGTCCCATAAAATGGCCTTTCAGGCTGGGGAGTGAGAGGCTGGTGTGGGATCAACAGGGCTTTCTGCATCCTTTATTCTACTTTGGAGCCCTGGTGCTCATCCTCTACAGTCCTATGGTCCAACTGTGACGTAGGTGTGTGGGCTACTTTCATTCAGTCTTTATTTCTATTTGATAAAGAAGAGGAAGAATCTCTGGTTGGCTTCAATAACAAATGTTCTTTGCCTTTCCGAAGCACTCAGTGTTGTGCTTCTGATATGTACTTTCAAGTGTTTGCTGGTGGTGGATTCTCAAGGACACCTTCTGACCACTGAGAATACAAAGGGGTCAAGGAGCCATCACATGGAGCTATTTAAAATAATGAATATTCAGTGTTATACATCTATGCATGCACACATATACCCTTCTGCCTGCAAAAACACATTTTCTGCTTAGGCCCATTAAGAATGAAATCCCACAAAGACCTGAGCCGGACATTTTCCCTTTAGATCTCAAAATGAAGGATTCATTTTAGCAACATAAATTCTTTTTTTTCCCATAATTTTTCTTAAAGCTATTTAATTGGTTTCTTAATTGGTCAACCTGTACTCTTCACCCAGTAGGGAAGTGGGTTCCCTTCTTGCCTCCAACAAAGCCAGGCCTCACCAAGAGTGATGACAGTCCAAAGGGTGGCCATGCTTGCCAGCTCCCCTGCTTCTATCACATGTCAATGGTCCCTGCAGATGTCTCAGGGAAAAATAAATGACTTCCAGATGTGAAGAAAAGAACTGAATGCATTCATGCAGAAGTGAAGGGGGCATTGTTTGCCCTATGTTGGGGTCTCTTGGAAGGTATCAATGAACAACAAATTCATTCTTAATATATCACAGGAAATCTAAAATGGAATGTATCACCCTGCAAATAATTTCCTATTTTCCATGCTGAGAAAACCAAACCTAATATCTTGTTAAGTACCAAGGCTTACATTCTCTACAAAAGCATTTGACTGCTTACCCACTAGTCTGATTTAACAGCTCACCATTCCAATTTAAATTCCAAAACAAATGCAAAGGTTTGCAGGAATGGCTTTACATGAATTTCAAAAACTGATTTTCCTTTTTTAGGTCTGCTCTTTTTTTCTGGGGAAGGTCTGACACCTCCTTGAAAATACTTTCAAAGTGAAAGCCCAGATTCCCTGTGTCATAAATAGATAATGCAATTTTCAGTGCTCAGAAGAAAAGGAAGGACTTTAAAAATTTTCCTTTCAAGGTGCTTCTAGCTACAATTTCCCACTTGGTTGTGTGTGTATGAGATGAAGATGGTAAGGCTAATGTATGTTCCTATGCATATGTTTAAAGAACCGGTAAGAAGCATTTGATCTCATTGGATATGACCCTTTGTGTTTAGAAATGTGGCTATCTCCCATCTGCATCTATTAAGTGAAGGTACAGATGCACCCAGAGAACAGACCGTCAGAGAGGAAAACAATATGACATTTGAGTTGAACTTTCAAAGACTGGAAAGATTCCAAGAAATGGAGAGCTGGGGTGAAGGTTTTGCAGATTGAGGGGATGACACAAGGCAAGGATGGAAGAGTGGCAAGGCCACCTGCCACAAGAACAACCATGAACCAGGGTAGAGCAAGGATGAAGTCAGAGTCCCACTGAGGCCTCCTTTTGATTCCCATCTCAACCATCTATAAACTCCCAGCCAAGGATATAGTCCATATGCCTTGAAGTCTCTTAGAATTATTAGTCTGGATCCTTGATTTTTACACTTTTCTTTTAAATAGAATGTTTTAAATGCATTTTAGTGACGTTTTAAAAAATCTGAGTCATAAAAAGGAAAGGTGTAATTACTTTCATCAAAAAATTGCCTTATGATAAATTTTCTCAATTTACACAAGAAGTCACTAGAATCTCTTGCATATAATTCCCCAGGATGGAGATAGAATAAATGTAAAAAAAAAAAAAAAAAGTCCTGTTATCTAGAACCAGGCAACTGAACTTAGCATTAGATTCCTTGAGGGGATGAACTCTACCACTGGCCTGTTGTCAGCATTGATTTATCTTGTTTTCCACAACAATAAGCACAGGAGTCTTAAAAGGCCAAGGGAAACACTGGCCTGAACGCAGCACAGCTTTTTTGTCCTTTTCTGAAATGACCTTGGTCATTACTGCTCACTCTCAGTGTCCTTCCTTCCATGGGAATGGAAACTCACAACAGAAGGAACTTCGTCCATGACTATATCCTCAGTGTCCAAAGTGGTTCCTGGCTCATCATAGGCACTTAATACTTTTGAAGAATAAATGAACTGAAAACAGTTGTGATTCCTTCCTTTGAAGATCTGGGAAATCCAGGTGACTTTTGATAGTATTGACTAATGACTAAGTAGTTGGCACACATGCAGCCAAATAATTTGGAAATATTGGCCATACAGTGGGATGGGCTTGGTACAGTCACTCATATCTATTTAATAGAATGGAGAGGAAATTAATGTCTTCGTACAAAGGAAATAAGCAAAAGATAAAGTGGCAGAACCCTGGGAGATGTATGTCGGGTTATTAATATTTTAACACTCATACAAATGAATGTTCTTTAAAACCAATTAGGTCCTTTAAAGAAAACAACCTCTAACTATGTTCTGCAAATTAATTCCAATCACATCTTCAAGTCCATTTACAGCCAAGCTCAGCGTCCTCCCCTTCCGTCAGCTGTTGACTTTCTAAGTGTCCCAGGCAGCTGCGTGTCTGTCTGAGGTTCTCTGCGATGATGTGCCAAACCCAGGTTTCTTAAGACTGCTGACTTCTATGGGGTGACCTGACAAAGCCTTCACTCTATGGAGGCTGCAAAGCCAGCCTGTGGCGGGAGTTCAGGGAGTCGGGAAGGCCTCTTTAAAACCTTGTCACGCTCGTGTGACAACTGCTCCTCTGTGCTTATTTGAACTGTCCCTCCCAATTAGCAGTAATAAGTGACTCTGTAAAGATGAGCAAACACTGTGCCTTCATTAGTCCGCGCCAGCTCTCCTCGCCCCTCCCAGTCTGCATTCCCTGCCCTGTGCCAATCAGCCCCAGCAAATCCCCAGAGTCTACCTCCAATAGTGTTTGGAGAAAGCTGAACACGTCTTACTCTGAGTGAACAAGGACCGGCAAAAGGCAAATTAATGACAACCCATTTGAAGAGTTTGCTTGAAATTATTGTATTCTGCCCATCCACCGAAAAATTGATTACTCCCAGGGTAGGGGAAAAAATCCAAATCAATAGACTAAAGCAAAATGGTCAAAAGGCATGCACCAAGCCCATTTATTTTATCTATTTACCCTTCCTGGCTGCCCTCCTTCCCTATTCCCCTCCCTTGCATCCCTCTGCCCCTTCTCCATCCATACACATTTTTTAAAGAAATGAGATATAATTTACAGGGCAGGAGCTGTTTGGCCTTTTCAGATAAAGCGATAATGGCAGCCCGGGGATTGCTGCATGGTTATACATCTCCCAGATGAACTGGGGCCTATGAACACCTCCAGTCCCAGTTTTCACCAGAACAGTGTCTGGGGTCATGTGGGCTATTCCCTCAGGTTGGGCAGAGAGAAATGCAAATGAGGCATTTGGCTTGGGAGTTGGGCCAGGCACATAATATTAACTCCAACCCTGTTTTCTTGAGCTGCTTGTAAGATAGTTACAGAAGGGATGTTCATGGGTGGACTAGGAATCAGAAGGCAGGTGCAGCTTCTGCACACCTGTTTAAATTGCCCAGTGATCTTGGGGTGTCACCAGTGTCTCTGGTTCTCATTTTTTTCCAATGGACAAAAGAGAACCATAATAACAAATTCAGATTTTTGTCCTCCCTTCCTCCTTGAGAAACCAGAAGAGGAACTCTATTTCAGAATAAAATTCCAATTCCTCTACCTGAAATTCACACCTTGCAACAGGCATCTCTTACTCTTTCAGGTGGCAGGTCCCTGCCATTCCTTCATCTCTGGCTCATGTCATCCCCTCAATCTGGAAGACCCTCACCCCAGCTCTCCATTTCTTGAACTCTTTCCAATCTTGAAGGCTCAACTCAAATGTCATATTGTATCCCTTCTCTGATGGTCCCTAATCATTTTTGTCTGTTCTCTGGGTACATCTGTATCTTCACTGAATGGATGCAGACAGAAGATAGCAGTCACATTCCTAATCACAGAGTCATATCTAATAGTGTCATATACTTCTCCTCTATCCTTCTTCAATCACTGATTCAGGGATCCAGACCCGTCATCCAGTTGCCTCAACATTTGATTTTCCTGCCCCATACCAGCTCCTGGTTCTTTCATCTTTCTACCTTATAAGGCTGGGGAATGATGAAATTGGTGCTACTAAACTGCTTGGTAGGAGTCAAATGGCATTTTCCTTTTCATTCATTTGAGCAACGCATAGACCTAGTCTTAAAGGGAAAAAAATTCTTGTGAATCCCTATAACTTATCTTTTAAAATATTTTTAAATGTTGATGGACCTTTATTTTATTCATTTATTTATATGTGGTGCTGAGAATTGAACCCAGGTCCTCACACATGCTAGGCAAGTGCTCTACCACCAAGCTACAACCCCAGTCCATAATAACTTATTTTTAATATGATAAAACTGTTACTGATGTACAAATGAAAAATGTAAAAATATTAACCTTTCAAGATTATAATCTTATGCAAGTGTTAAAGATTTTAAAAAATTGAAGCAAAAAAACAAAACAACAACAAAAATACAAAAACAACCTCTTGTTAAGGTTAATTCAATATCAAGGATTGTCTTGGAAAATCTAAATCTCCACTCAACACCAATATTATACAGGCCACTAGGTGCATGCCACATCCATAGCCCAGTTGTACCAGGGCAGTGGAGTAAGTTGCAGAAAAACCAAAGAAAATGCATCAAGCAGGGCATAGTAGTGCACACCTCTAATCTCAGCAGCTCAGGAGGTTGAGGCTCCTGTGGACCACAAGTTCAAAGCCAGCCTCAGCAATTTAGTGAGTCCTTTAAGCAACCTAGTGAGACCCTGTCTCAAAATAAAAAAAAAAAAGATATAAAAGGGCTGGGGATGTGGCTCAGTGAGTAAGCACCCCTTGGGTTTACGTCCCAGTACCAAAAAAAAAAAAAAAAGAAAGAAAGAAAGAAAGAAAAATTAAAAAAGAAAGGTGCCTAGAGGCAAGATGTAAGATGGATGATTTATTGGGGAAAGCTTAAGGAGATCAGTGACTGCTCCAAGTGGCCAGGGGCTGAATAGAGAGCACTCCATTCCTTATGGTGCTTGGCTCAGCAGTGCCTCTTCTCCCTTACAATTTTGCCCAGTGGTGGCTGGCTGAACAGGTGACATATATCCGTTTCACAGCACTCCCAGTCTTATGCCTGACCTCAGAGAGGTGTTTTATGTTTGGGGTTGCAGGAGCAGTGATGTCATCAGCATTAGCTTGCTTAGTTTGCTTATATGACCAGCATCCCAAGGAGCAAATATCCTGTTGTACATACAAGAAAGTAGTTTTTTTATAGATAATATTAATATGCCCCAGCATACATAAGAGAAAGCCAGTGTCCTTCAAGATAATATGTATCTGGACTTTCTGGCCCAGTCTTATTCTCATTGTTCCTTTAACTTGGCTAGGTTTTGAGAAAGGTAATATTCAGAGATTATTAGGTGTTTAGAAAGGGGGTATTCAGAGACATGGTGTTTTATTGTCTCCCTTTTATTTAGAGATGATTCAGCACATCATCTTCCTTTTCAGCATGACTAAACTAATCTGGACTCCAAGACACCCAAATCCTCGCCACACCCCACTCTTTTTCATTTTGGAACAACTCTCAGTCCCTCGTCGGTCCAACGATGTTGGCAAAATGTATTTGGGTATTTTGGGAGGCATAGGGATGGGAGAGAGATTGGAAAATGAGGATTGAATTGTGGGAACTTTTTATGGTTTGGATGTGAGGCGTCCCCAAAAAGCTCACATGTGAGACAATGCAAGAAGGTTCAGAGGAGAAATGATTGGGTTGTGAGAGTCTTAATCCAATCAGTGATTTAATCAATCCCCTGATTGGGATGAACTGAGTGGTAACTGAAGACTGGCAGGGTGTGGCTGGAGGAGGTGGGGCATTGAGGGCATGGCTTTGGGGTCTATATTTTGTATTTGCAAGTGGGGTCCTTTTCTCTCTGCTTACTGATCATCATGTGAACTGCTTCCCTCTGCCACACTCTACCGCCATGATGTTCAACCTCATCTCGAGCTCCAAGGAATGGAGCCTTCTGTTTATGGACTGAGACCTCTGAAACCATGAGCCCCCAAGTAAACTTTTCCTCCCCTAAAATTGTTATAGTCAGATCTTTATGTCACAGTTGCAAAAAAGCTGACTAAAACAGAACTGTTTAGGAACCAAATGATTAAGATCTCGTCTCAGCTCCAAACTCATTCCCTTATACTCCGCTTGGTTATCTGAGGTCCGGGAGTCTGCAGTCTCATTTCTACTTTGCCACCTGCTTGTTTCTGAGCTCTAAAAATACAGGTTCTCGGAAGGAGGCCTCAGGACTGGAATGAGAAGGGACTTATGCCTTCTTTTGGTTTCCTGTTCACGTGAACATCACCAGAGCCATGCTTCCTGATTTTTATTCCTGTTGTTGGCAGCATCTCCCCAGCCTCACTTTCCCACCACCACAATAGCAGCAATTCCTTCCACTAGAGCAATTTGCAGTGTTATAATACACGTAGACTTAACCTTAATACCTCTGCTGGGACACACCAGCCCAAGCAGGCCAGAGCTTCTCTGTAGAGGTCTGGGCTTCAGCTCCATGGGGTCCTTTTCTACCTGGTTTTTAGTTTCAGTAGTTTCATCCTCTTGATTCTGGATAAAAAGCCCTAGAAGTGGTAGTTGCTTCCTGAAATGGCTACTTCTGTGATTCCATTACGGTTTACATTTAACCTTTTTAGTTGCAGAGTTAACAAGGGTTTAAATTCTCTCTATTAAAACAACAGATGAGGTTTCTGTCTTTTGACTATAGACTGAAGCCATTGTGCTGGTCTGGGCAAGACAAAGACATTAGCAATGAAAATGGAGTCAAGGGATAGAATGGAAAAGGTTTTAGGACAGTTAACAAAAAGGTCATGGAAGCCTAAGGTCATCCTAAGCCTTGGATTTGAATGCAAGCCGTTCACCTGGAGATGATGCTGAATAGTGCTGACAGAGAGAGGAGTGAGGAGGTGAACCAGGGAAGGGGGCTGCTCAATCTTGCTGGGAGCCCTGGGTTTTTCTGTGGAACAAACTTTAGACTTGTCCTAGAGGTTGTCCCACCAAATCCCAATGGACTAAGTGTTGCTCCCATGACATTAACTCCCTGGCACTTCTGACCTGCCCCATGTGTAGAATGAGCAACTTCTAGGGCCAGAGAGGGCTTTAGCTGATAGCTTTCACTGGTCATCAAAGTCCTAAGTGCTGACAATAGGAAGTATTATGGAGAACACCTGCTGGAATGGTGAGTGCTGAGGCAATATGAGTGGCCACAGAGAGTCTCTTCTGCAGAAACAAACATGTCATCAGTTTCTAGCCCCAGAGGGAATGGCTGGTGCATCTCTACCATTATTGCCATGAGGAGAAAGTGTGGCTTTTACCATTGGCATAGTACAACATTTTCCTTATATTCCTAAAGGTTCCCTCTTTCACACAGCATTGTGATTGAATGGAAAGGCTGTGCCAGGGAATGGTATCTTCCTCTGAGTGATTTGAACAATGCTTCCATAGGCTATATCCATAACTCAAATTAGGAATCTGTAATCTATATAAAGTCAAGTGTCTAGGTGTTTTCAAGCTTGCTTTAATGTTTTACTTCTCAATCACAGACATATGGATACTTCATATTATCTGTATACTTCCACCATTTTTCCCATTATATCCAGATGTTTACATAGTTTTTTTTCTTGTATCCTTGCTGGTCAACCTACAGTTTCCCTGTTAAGCCAAACCTTATTGTTTCTTTATTTCTTCTAAAGTAGTATGTGGAAAGTTGTATTTTCCAAAGTGTACCAAAGCCATATTTTTGGCCTTACATGCCCTTCTGGAAGTTTTCCCTCACCAAGAGGTGGTATCCCTTTTTCCTCCTCTTGAAATTTGGCACAAGTAGATTGTGTATGGGGGAAAGTGACACTGTGATTTAGAAAGTCAGGTCATAAAAGATCCTAGAGCTTCCACCTGGTTCTACAGAAGGAATCCTGGTTCAACCTTTGGAACTTGGCTGCCATATTGTCAGGAAGCCCAAGACACAGGAATAGGCCACATAGAGATTCTCTGGCCAATGGTTCCAGTCAGGGTCTTAGCTGATAGCTAGCATCAAACATCAATGTGCAAGTGAACAAGTCTAAAGATATTTCAGGCCTCCAGCCTTGGAATATTAAGAGTAGCTGAAATGTTAAGCATTATGAAGCAGGGACAAGTTGTTCATACTCTAACCCATAGAAACTATGAGCAAAATAATTGATCATTTCATGCCACTAAGTTTGGGTGTATTTATTTATTTATTTATTTATTTATTTATTTATTTTTTTAATGGCACAGTTAGACAAAGTCTTGGTTATCCTTCTGATTTTTCTTTCTTTTAGTAGTAGATGGGCACAATACCTTTATTTTATTTGTTTATTTTAATGTAGTACTTAGGATCGAATGCAGGGCTCACATGTGCAAGACAAGTGCTCTACCACTGAGCCACAACCCAGCCCCATTATTTATTTTTTTAATTAGCTGGGTAGCAATTTCTTCCTGAAAATGGATATGGGTAGTGGATCTCTGTTCTTTACATGCAGAGACAGTTCAGATTATGTTAGGTATTCATGGACCTGACCTTTCCTCATTTCAGAGAATGTATTTGAGCAAATCAAGAAGGGGACTTAAATGAAAGACACAATGACTGCAATGTCCACCTGTTACAAACAACAGAAATAGATTCTGAATAACCTAGGGTGGGGAGTATTGGAAGGGCATGGGACAATTTTCAGGACCCAGAGGAAAACCTAAAGAGTCACATCTTGGGACAGATGTGGATCAGAACCATCTAGGGAATGAGGAGGCAAATCTGCCATCTTTGTGGATGCATCTGAAGATGCTGCACTGCCTGGAATCAATTATCTTCATGAATTTTTCTGTTCTTTTATGTAATCCAAGAATCAATTCCTAGGAGAAATGCTCTGATGGGCCTAGTGTGGGTCATATGCTCACCTTGTGGGATAGTCAGGGCATATCTGGCAATCCTATCAAACTCCAAAATAATGGCCAGAGAAATAATGATATCCACTAACATACACTGAGTTCTTAGTATGGGGCAGACACATGTATCAGTACTTAATCCACACTCTGCTGCGGCTTACCTCATTTTACAGATGAGCAAACTACAGCTCCTAGAGGGTGAGTAACTTTCCCAAGGTCACTTAGCTGGAAAAGTGATATCACCAGGGCTCAAACAGAACAGCTTCTTATTCTGGATTCTGAATTCTTACCTTTATACCTTTTCATAGGCCTTGTGGCTAGAATGCTACTTGGTCATAGTTTCCTAAGGAAAAAGCAAAGGACTACTTACACCCAAAAGAAAAATGGGGGCTGGGCCAGGATACATTATAGATACCCATCACAGATCCTAAACCAGGAAGGGAGAGGGGGTGGTTTGGGGTCAAGACCCAAGCCTTCAGAGAGAGAGTAACCATTAAACCCCAACTGACCTATGCAGATGAAGACCATACCTCAGGTTAGAAGATGTATGTGTCTATTTGATGTAGATGTTCCAAAGTAACTACTCACCTTAGGACCACAGGCTTGAGAAATTGTGGAGAAGTGGTGAAACTGGCTGGCTGGGATACTTCTCTGACTCCTGAACCCACTGAATTAGAGGTTGCCTGCACCAAGTCAAGCCCCTTGCATCCAGTAGGTCACCATGCATATGGCTCTGCCCGTGTCCCTTTGTCCTTCAGATATGAACCTAATATGCAACCAAACTTCCTTTCTTTCAATGGCTTTGAAAGCCACTTACAGATAAAATCCTCCTTAAAGAAACATTTAAAAAAATGTCCAGCACATGATTCAGTGCAACACATATAACAGGTGCTTGATGTATGTTTTCTATTTATCAACACATACATTGTGTTTATAAAAAGACAAGATTCTGGGAAAAGTCATATTGTGATGTGGGTTGTCATACTCCCTCAATCTATAAAGCAATTTCACCAGGAAAAAGATTCTTCTGGAGGAGTTTGCTAGTTTTAGCCTGTGCTCACTTGGTTTAAGCACAATGGGATTCGAGAATTAGTTCCAATGCAAATGAAAGAGAATTTTGTTTAAAAATTTATAATCTCATCTCTCTTGGTACTGGTGGCATCCTTAACAGAGTGCATTTACACGCTTGTTCTAGTTCCCAAAAGACCAGGGTGGGAGATCCTGGGTCACTGATGTCATCTGAATTGGTGTGAGGAGAATTCTGAATGATTTTCTGATTATTTTAAACAGTATATTTTTAAAATCAAAGATGAATGAAAATACTTTTAACTGCCATTTAAATTTGGGAAGAGGAAAGTTTTAAAAGATTTTAAGTGTATACATTCTCCATTTTTCCTTTTCCTTAGCCAAAAATCAGCAGTAATTTAAGGAAACATTATTAAGGTACTTCGCTATTAATGAGATGTGTCCAATCCCTCTTTCATATAGATGCAATGGTTTTAGTTAGGATTCTTTATTATAAAAAATGAAACCAAAGTCTGAGGGAATGGATGGTTCAGTTTGTTCTTAGACCTGCTTGTCCTGGAAGTGAAGGTAGAAATTGCCAAGAACCAAGGCACTTCTGGGGCTATGCTCTTTTAATCTAAGGCCAAATTTGTGACCAAGTTTTATCAAGTTTTTCTTTCCCACCATATCTGAAAAACAAAGACAAAGTCAAAAATCACCTTTGGTGATTTCCCACTACTTAGCAATGATTGCCTAGCCTATTTTCTTCTATATTCTGTTGTTCATCTGGTTCCTTAAAAAGGTGGCCCCAAAACAAAGATTTGTGAGAAAGTGATTTACTGAGGAAGTGTTCCCTTGGCAAAAACAACATGGTAGTGAAAGAAGTAGGATAGGAAAGAAACAAAATCAAGCCAAGAGTTGCTCAAGCAGTTGTGCAAAGGGTACATCTCCAGACATTCCCCAAAGTGAATTCTAGTAGCCTTGGGGCAATTCTGAGAGGAAGTGGGGGCGGGGGGAGCTTTTGTTTGGAAAAGCACATTAAAGCTAGAGATCCACAAAAATAATAAGTGATAAAGGGGACCTAGAAGAGGTGCCAACATTGTCCGTTCCACATTCTTAACTGATAAAGAATAGCTTAGATGATGATGGGGCTAGGAGAGAAAAAGTGGAAAGTGTCCAGGAAGAGCCTAGAATGTAGGGGGATCTCTAAATCTTCATGTCTTTTCCAGAAAATCCCATGTTTATTGATAAAATCTCAATCTTTATCAGATATTTAACCTGAGTCATAGAAAATTGGGAATTCAGCCCTACTGTAATTCAGTAGTGCATGCAATCATTTTTAGACGTGCTTTTCAATGGACTCATTATGTTAGCTCTAAGCAGGAAGGATATCATTCAGTAGGAGCACACTCTTTTTCCAAAAGTCTGCTTCCAGCTGCACAATCCAAATATAGAAATCATTATTAAGCCACTGGAAACTGTTCACTGCTGATTTGAGCACCCACCTTATCCCCTTTAAACTGCTCTGTAGCTACCCAAACCCACAAAACCTCATCTATACATGTAACCTGAGTCATCAGAAACCATAAACAGGGCTGGGCCTGGTGCACACACCTGTAGCTTGTAATCCCAGCAGCTGGGGATGTGGCTCAGTGGTTAAGTGCCTCTGAGTTCAGTTTCTGATACCAAAAAAAAGAAAGAAAGAAAGGGAAAAACCCCACAAGCAGTGGCTTCATTACATTGCTGTTTGAAGTGGAATCTTAACCCTCTATGCCAGGTTGTGAAGACCTTCTTTCTGTCCTTACCATTCCAAACACATTGTGTATTTCCAAATGTCTGTTACTATGCGACCCCACTCCTGGTACTAATTTTTGTTGTATCAAGTCTTTTTTGATCACAAGGAATAGAGACTCACTCCAGTGGGTTAGGGATAAAGGAATTTATTTAAAATGTACAGTTGAACTTAGAGTGATATTGAAAGCTGCCAGGAATTCTTGAACTCTACTAGAATTCCTATTCTCCACTTTATCTCTTCTCTGTTTTTCTCTCAATGGTTGATTCTACTTGTTTATTCTCTCTGTCTTTCTCAATGTCAGAGTGTCTGCTTATTCAGTTTCTGCTATCTTCTCCATTCAGCTTGAATCACCACATCATGACCTTTATTAATACCATAAAATTTCCACTAGGAGTAGTATTTTTCAAACTCTTTACAGCATTTTTGTGATTCAAACAGAGGTTCAAAAGGTGCTGGTCTTCTTTGATTGCTCTTGGAAAACTTTTGACCACTTTGAAAATGAGCTAAGTTAGCCCACCAGATAAGAATGTGGAGGATCCCAAAGCTCCTGTCATGTGAGTGAAACCAGTCAAGCTGATCAAGCCAAGGTCATTCAGCCTAGCTGGCCCCCAGATGACTGCAGTCATGTGACTGAGCTCAGAGAGAAGCAGCAGAAGAGCCACACAGTTGAGCCCAGCTAAGTCCATCAACCCACAGAATCATGAGCTAATACATAATGATTATTTTAAGCCACTAAAATTAGGAGCTTTCTGTTATGCTGCAAAAGCAAATTAGTACATCAAGCAAATCAATGAGCCAAGTGTAAAGTTATTGGATATAATCTTCTCACAAGAAAAAGAAGCATCTACTTGGAAAAAATAATATACCTACCCTACTATCTATTTTCTATATTAGATAGGGTCATCCTTGGTGGATGAATTTGTGACTTGTTTATTTGGAAACCTCTTCACCCAAAACAATATCTAACAAGTAAATATATGTGTTGAAATGTTGGTGAATAAATGTGTGTCACAATGAAAACAGGACATTCTCCTTCAAGCTGCTTATTGTCTAAATACTGAGGTAAGACATGCATTCAAAGACCTATCAATGAAAGCAAGAATACACAGTTCTATGGAAAGTGTCAAGTTTTTTGAGGCAGATGACAAAGAAAATATCTCTATTTGGAGGCCGGGAGAAGAGAGGAAGGAAATCAAGGAAGGCTTCCTGTTTACACTTGGTGTAAAGGAAGAATTTTGAAGTTCTTAATTATGTGAGAAAGATATAAAGGTGCTAGTATTACGAATCCTGCTTGGGATATGGCAGAAATCCTAATTGAAGTGGAATGTGATGTGGAGGAATAAGGCCATAAAGGAAGGGTGTTGGTAGAGGGAGCTGTGTTTTGACACAATGACATTAGAAGTGTCCAGGAGCAGCTAAATGATTCATTATATGGTTGAACAACTGTTGGATGGACCACAGATGCTTCTCAATTTATTGTAGACTTACATCCTCACAAATCCATTATAAATTAAAGTTTTACATTTTCAAAAGTTGAAAATATACTCAATACCCTTGGTCTACCAAGCTAGCTTAGCAACAGAGCACATGGTGGAGTGTCAGTTGTTTAGCCTCATGAACTTGTGGCTGACTGGGAGCTGCAATACTTGTCACTGCTCAGAATCTGGAGAGAGTATCCTATCCTATAGTGCATATTGCTAGCCTAGGGAAAGATCCATCTTCACAATTCAAAATGTTTTTGTTAAAATATTTTTTTAGTTGTAGATGGACAAAATATCTTTATTTTATTTACTTTTATGTGGTGCTGAGGATTGAACCCAGTGCCTCAAGCATGCAAGGCAAGCGCTCAACCACTGAGCCACAACCCCAGCCCTCAAAATATGTTTTTTTTATGGATTGCATTATTGTTTGTGCACCATTATAGAGCTGAAAAATTATAAAGTGGAATTGTTGTAAATCAGGGGCCATCTGTACTTGTAACCATTAAGGTTTATTTTTAAGAAATGTTTAATGACATGAGTTGTAGTTAAATGATTTAAGAGTATCAATCTATAGTCAAGTTTAATTAAGATTATATGTAAATTTAATAATTTGTGAACTTTTGACTGAAAAGTTTCTTAAATGTAATTAAGCCAGTTATCAGAAAGGGAATCTGTCAGGATCATTTATTCCTCTAACCTGTGAGGTATAGGACATTATTATCCATAGAGTACATTATAATATTTTGATATCTGTATATACTGTATAGTGATAGAATCAGGGTAATTAGCATATCCATTACTTTGATATGCTATTTCATTGTAGTGAGTACATTCAAGATACTCTCTTCTACCTTTAGGAAATATACACTATATTATCATTAACTATTGTCAGTCTACTGTGCAACAGAACATTGGAAATTATTCTGCCTGTCTAATTTAATACTCCTTGACCAACCTCTTCTCATCCATTTCCTTCCTGTTACCTTCTCAATCCAGAAAAAAATAAATTTTAAAAATGACTTTAGCAAAAGCATTCATGGGCAGTTTGTTGTAACAAGAAGTTGTAGACAGGAATAATAGACAGAGGCTGTTGAAAGAGTCATCAAATAAGAATGCCATCATGTCAATCATAATAAAAATCACTGAATACTTGCTGAGGGCCAAACCCTCTATTTGTGTCATTCTAATCTGATACTCCCCTCCTCTAACAGTCCATGAGGCAGGTACTCTGGTTATTCCCAATTTATCCTTGAGGACACAGATAAAGATAACCAATTGCTTTCTGACCCCTGCAGTGGACTCTAAGTGACTTGAATGCAAGAATCAATCACATTTACATATGTGTCAGTGTTTAGGATGGAGTTGTCACATGGTTTGAGTTAAGAACTTGTTTGTTGAGCTAAAGAGGAAAAGTGATGCCATGGTGAATGGATGACAGTAAGCAAGTAGGAGGACCTCATGATGAAACTAGGCAGCTTGGTGTTTGAAGAATCAGGGAGGGCTAGCACCACATTCTGCAACCAACCTCCACCAAATTCACACACAAAAAGAAGACCAAATAAAGTTTTAACTTACTTGGGTGAGAAAATTAGGGAGTAACCAGGAGTGAAGGTGTTTCAAAGGCCAAATTCAGGGGGTCACACATGTTATCTGAATTTATGGTGGTGTTAGTGGTGGTGCAAAGAAAGAAATTCAGTCACATGGTTTATGATGTAGTAAGAACGCAGAGTTCTTTAGGAGACTTACAACTGTCCCTAAGATTGAAATGAAAAGCAATTCTCTATCCCCATGCACCCTTCCTTCTGCTATTTCTCAGGGCATTCCCCAACAGTGTCCTTATGAAAGATACAAACACAAGTGTTATGAAGGTTTTCATACAATTTCCTCTAAGATACATCGATATTATATACAAGCACCACCTGGCAGAAGGACTGGCAAAGCAAAAACAATTCAGTGCTAGCACACAGCTGCCTGCCACCTGGGATTAATGCAAAGAGAAATGTTACAAAATCAGGCAAAGACTGGATGGTCTAACTGTGAGGCAGTGCTCTGCAAATACTGTTTCTTTTAATCAAACCTTTGATACATATTGAGTGGAAGGGAGTTCAAGGTTGCCTGGAGTTATTAGAATGCAGCTATTCACTATGTTGGCTAAATGCTGACTTTAGTAGACTAGCTGGGAGCGGGGTGGTTGTGATTCTACTCTTGGATAATTCAAAAAAAACCATTTACAATAACCTAAAAAAAATCTTGGGAATTAATTTAACCAAGGAGGTAAAAGATCCCTACAATGAATATTATAGAATACTGGCGAGGCCAGCTCTAACGGGAATACAGGAGGTCATTTTCCTGGCTGCTCCATGGCATGAAACAAAGAAAGCAGATAGGCAGCTTCTAGGCCAGGTGGGTGAAAAACAAAAAAAGAAAACAAAAAAAAAAAAGAAAGAAAAAAGGGACTTTACTGGGAATTAGCACTGAACATTCAAAGCAGATCCAGGACTCAGAAGTTTGGACATAATAAAATAGGGGAAAATCCCCAGCACAACTACCAAGAGCAAAGTGGAGGGATAGGGAATTTAAAGATCTTGCACTTTTAGGAGGCCTGTGGTGTGTCTGGGTACAGGGAGATCAAGGATCAAAGACACCACTGGACTAACCTGAAAGGCATCCTGCACGATATCCTTGTGTGGGAAGAAGCTGCATCTCTCCCAATTGCCCATGGAGAACAAAGGAATGAACTGTTTTGCAGGCATGCCACAGGGGCCAGTAGCTGTGGGAGCTGATTCCTGGCAAAACTGACCTGGGCCCAAAATACAGGCCTGGCAAATCCAACCTCACAATACAGAGGCCTAAGTGACCATGAGAAAATCAGATGCAGAGAGGGGTTTACACAGGAGAATAAGGATTGTGGAAACTCATCTGGCTTCCCCCATCTTCCTTGAGTCCAGCAGCATACAGGATCAGGTGCAAGGGATGCAACCGGCTGGGGATGGCTGGGGATTCAAAAGGGTGGGGTTGGGAGTGATTAAGTTTAGAGACTGAAGCCAGAAGACCAGGAAATGTAGGGTCTGCCAATGATGGGGGGTCACAAAGGATCGGCTCCTCCACTGTATAAGTGGAAGCCAGGGGAGATCCCTAGCATTCAGTCACCCAGTGTGGACCAACAACTGCTGGGTCCCGGAGGTGCGCTGATTTAAAATCTTCAGACCAATTGCCTTTCAACAAAGAACCTGGAACCTAAGCCCTGCCTCTAGGAGCTCTGTCTATGGGATTTCCTCTCATACTCCAATGACCCCACACTGAGGGTGGAGAAGACATCACACTCTACCCCGCCCCTCCTAACACTGCTCAGAAGGTAAGCCAAGAATTTTTTGAATTCCAACATAAACAATTCTCTAACTTTCATTGAGATTTTTTTGCTTCTTCTTCTTTTCTCTGTTTAATTATGAGCTGAATGGTCTACGGACACTTATACATATTTGTCTCTTTTTTTCTCATTTTTATGACTCAGTTTTTGAGTGCTAAGATGTTTGATCAGCATATTTTGGTTTTGTTTTGTATTTTTTAATTTTTTTCACTCAAAAAATTTTATATGTATTTTTCTCTCACTTATTTGTTTCTGTTAGTTCTCTTCTTCTCCTTTCTTCTGATAAAAGCCAAACTATATTGTTCTCTCTTTCACTATTTCTCTCTTTAATTTTTGCCTTCTATTTTCTCTCCTTCTCCCTCATAATCATCATATCTTACATCTGTTCTGTTCTGTCCATGTTCACGATTTAAAATTATGAACCCTTTTGCAAACTTTCTGTTTTTATGTGAGCAATAAATGATCACATCATTTCTGTGACAATTAACATGCAGATGTCATAGCATGGTTTAATGCTGTGTATTGTTTGCATTGGTTATTAATTATTTGTCTCCTCCTAATTGTGAGATACTGGGAAACTTCAGGGACACTATAAGCCCACAGGGTAGAGACTCATACTGTTAGATGGATAAAAACACAAACAACATGAAAAATCAAGGGAAAAAATGGCTCCAAACAAACCAAGATACTTCAGTAACAGAATTCATCAACACCACAGTGGAAAAATGTCAGAGAAGGATTTTAGAAATACATACAAAATTGTAAAAAACCCACATTAAGGCATTTTATTATGAAAATGCCTAATATACAGAATAGGGATAGAATTTTAAAGGCTGTCAGAGAAAAATTACAGGTCACATTTAGAGGGAAACTAATCTGAATGTCAGCTGATTTCTCAACCCAGACCCTAAAAGCTAGAAGGTTGTAGAATAATATATACCAAGGTCTGAAAGAAGATAGATGCCAACAAAAAATACTATATCCAGAAAAAATTAAGCTTCAGAATTGACAATGAAATAAAAGCCTTCATGATAAAAAAGTTAAAAGAATTCACAACTAGAAAGCCTACACTACAAAACATATTCAATTTAATATTTCACAGATAAAAATAATATTTCACAGATAAAAAACCAGCAAATAGAGGAAATATACTAGAAGAATAGTCAACCAAAAGAGAAAATAATTCAAATTAAAGATCAGAAATAAATCAAAATGACAGGGAATAAAAATAATTTCTCAATAATAACATTGAATATAAATGGCCCAAACTCATCAATCAAAAAACATAGACTGGCAGATTAAATTAATAAACAGGACCCAACATTATGCTGTGATCCAAAAGACTTGCCTTATAGACAAAGACATCCACAGACTGAAGGTAAAAGGATGGGAAAAAACATATCATTCACATAGATCTCATAAACAAACAGAGATTTCTATCCTCATATCAGATAAACTGGACTGCAAGCCAAAATAATTCCCAAAGACAAAGAAGGCCATTTCATACTCTTTCAGGGAATTATACATCAACAAGACAACAATAAATTTTGTATGTATTTATGCCCCAAACAATAGGGCATCTATATACATCAAACAAACCCTTCTCAATTTCAAGAAGCAAATAGATCACAACACAATAATACTGGGTGACTTTAACATGACTCTGTCATCACTGGATAGATCATCCAAGAAAAAACTAAATAAAGAAAATATACAACTAAAAAAATACAATTAATAATTTAGACTTAACAGACATATATAGAATATTTTATCCATCAACAACTGATACACTTTCTTCTCACCAGTACATGGATCATTTTCTAAAAAGAGATTATATCTTAGGCCACAAAGCAACTCTTAGAAAATACAAAAAATAGAGATAATACCTTGCATTCTATCAGATCACAATGGAATGAAATTAGAAATCAATGATACAAAAAATACAAGCAACTCTAACACCTGGAGACTAAATAATATGCTATTGAATGACCTATTGAATGAAAAAAATCAGGAATGAAATTAAAAAATATAGAGAGGGAAATGAGAACAGTGACACAACATAACAAAATATCTGGGACATTGTGAAGGCAGTTCTAAGAGGAAAGTTAATTGCATTGAGCTCGTTCACTAAAAGAATAGAAAACCACCAAATAAATTACTTAACATTACATGTCAAGGCCCTAGAAAAAGAAGAACAAATCAATACCAAAAGTAATAGAATGCAGAAAATAGTTAAAATCAGAGCTAAAATCAATGAAATTGAAACAAACGAACAAAAACAGTTCAAAAAATCAATGAAAAAAAGTTTGTTCTTGGGTGAATCATAGTGGCATAGGGAGGGAGAGCATGGGAGGATTAGATTAATTCTAGATAGGAAAGAGGGGTGGGAGGATAAGGGAGGGGGCAGGGGATTAGCAAGGATGGTGGAATGTGATGGTCATCATTATACAAAGTACATGTGTGAAGACTTGAATTGGGTGTCAACATACCTTATATACAAACAGAGAAGAAAAATTGTGGTATACATGTGTATAAAGAATTGTAATGCAAAAAAAAGCACAAAGTACATGTATAATGGCATAAATTGGCATGAACATACTTTATATACAGAGATACAAAAATTTGTGCTCTATATGTGTAATAAGAATTGTAATGCATTCCAAGGTTGTCTTGTATTTTAAAAAATAATAAAATCAATAAAAAATAAATTTAGAAAAGTTTGATCTTTGAAAAAAAATTGATTACTCAGCCAAGCTAACAAAGAGAAGGAGGGAAAAATTCAAATAACTAAAAATCCATTGTGAAAAAGGAAATTCCTGTATTTCAGAACACTACTAAAATATAGATGATAATCAGAAACTATTTTGAAAACTTATACTCCAATAATATAGAAAATCTTGAAGACATGGACAATTATTAGAAATACCTGACCTAGCCAAATTGAATCAGAAGGATATGCAACATTTAAACAGATCAATTTAAAACAATGAAATTGAAGATGTCATCAAAAGCCTACCAACAAAGAAAAGCCCAGGACCAGAGAGATTCTCAGCTAAGTTCTACCAGACCTTCAAAAAAGAACTAACACCAATACTTCTCAAGTTATCCCATGAAACAGATAAGAAGGGAACCCTTCCAAACTCATTCTTTGAAGCTAGTATCACTCCCGTGAAAAAACCCAAAGATACGACAAGGAAAGAAAACTTCAGACCAATATCCCTGATAAATATAGATGCAAAAATTCTTAATAAAATATTGGCAAATCACATAGAAAAACATACTAAAAAGATAGTGCACCATTACCAAGTGGGTCCATCCCAGGGATGCAAGATTGGTTCAACACATGAAATCAATAAATGTAATTCATTACATCAATAAAATTAAAGACAAGAATCACATGATTATCTCAACTGATGCAGAAAAAATATTTGACAAAGTATAACATCCATCCATGTTCAAAACACTAGAAAAGCTAGGGATGGACAAACTTCAACAAACTTCAACATGGTAAAAATTATATATGCTAAACTCAAGGCAACATCATTCTAAATGGAGAAAAATTAAAAGCATTCCCTCTAAAAACTGTAACAAGAAAGAGAAGCCCTCTTTCATCACTTCTATTCAACATAGTCCTTGAAACTCTAGTGAGAGCAATTAAGTAAAAGAAAGAAATTAAAGGGATACAAATAGGAAAACCAGAGTTCAAACTATCCCTATTTGCCAATGGCATGATCCTGTATTTAGAATACCCAAAACACTTCACCAGAGAACTTTTAGAACTCATAAACAATTCAGCAAAGTAGTAGGATATAAAATTAGCACCCATAAATGAATTGCATTCTGATACACCAATGATGATCAGCTGAAAGAGAAATTAGGAAAACTATTCCATTTGGAATATCCTAAAAAAAAAATGTAGGGACTCAATCTAACGAAAGAGGTGAAAGACCTCTACAATAAAAACTACAGAACACTAAAAAAAAAATTGAAGAAAATCTTAGAAGATGGGACAATCTCCCATATTCTTGAATAAGCAGAATTAGTATTGTAAAAATGGACATACTACTAAAAGCACTATACAGATTTAATGCAATTCCTATTAAAATACCAATGATGTTCTTCACAGAAATTAGAAAAAGCAGTCATGAAATTCATTTGGAAAAACAAAATAGCCAAAGCAATCCTTAGGGAGAAAATTGAAACAGGAAACATTACAATAGCAGACATTAAATTATATTACAGAGCTATAGTAACAAAAACAGCACTGGTGTATTGGCACCAAAACAGGTATGAAGACCAATGGTACAGAATAAAAGACACAAATACAAAGCCACAGAAATACAGTGATCTCGTACTAGACAAAGGTACCAAAAACCTACATTGAAGAAAAGAGAGCCTCTTCAACAAGTGGTGCTGGGAAAACTGAAAATCCATAGGTAGCAAAATGAAATTAGATTCCTATCTCTCACCCTGCTCAAAAACTCAACTCAAAGTGACTCAAGGACCTAGACATTGGAACAGAGACCCTGCGCCTATCAAGAAAAAGTAGGCACAATTCTCCATAGTGCCAGCTTAGGAACCAACTCCCTCAACGAGACTCTTAAAGCACAAGAAGTAAAATCAAGAGTCAATTAATGGGATGGTATCAAACTAAAAACTTCTTCACATCAAAGGAAACAATCAAGAACATGAAGAAAGACCCTACAGAATGGGAAAAAAAGCTTTGCCACCTTCACCTCAGACACAGCATGAATCTCCAGGATATATAAAGAACTCAACAAACTGAACATCAAAAACAAAATAACCCAATCAATAAATTGATCAAGGGAACTAAACAGGCACTTCACAGAAGAAGAAATACAAACAGCCAATAAATATATGAAAAAAATGTTCAATGTCTCTAGCAATTAGAGAAATGCATATTAAAACTACACTGAGATGTCGTCTCACTCCAGTTAGAATGGCAACAATCCAGAACACAAGTAAGAATAAATGTTATGAGGATGTGGGGGAAAAGGCACACTCATACATTGCTGGTGGGACTGCATATTGGTGTAAACACTCTGGAAAGCAGTATGGAGATTCCTCAGAAAACTTGGAATAGAACCACCATTTGACCCAGTTACCCCACTCCTTGGCATATACCCAAATACTTAAAATCAGAATACTATAGTGATGTAGCCATCAGTGTTTATAGCAGCTCAATTCAGAGTGGCTAAGCTATGGAATTGACCTAGGTGTCCTTCAAAAGATAAATGGATAAACAAAATGTGGTATATAAACACAATGGAAATAAAAAAGAATGAAATTCTGGCATTTGCTAGTAATCTATCATTCTAAGTGAAATAGCCAATCCCCCAAACCAAAGACCAAATGTTCTCTCTGATTTGCAAAGGCTTACCCACAATAAGGGGCAGAGGAGGGAAGAATAGAAGTTCATTGGATTAGACAAAGGAGAATGAAGGGAAAGGAATGAGGATAGGAATAGGGAAGACAGTGAAATGAATCAGACATAATTTTCCTGTTCATATCTGAATACACCAAAATGAATCTCCACATCATGTACAACCATAAGAATTAGAATAAATTATGTCCCATGTATGCTTACTATATCAGAATACACTCTATTGTCATGCATATCTAAAAGAACAAATTAAAAAGGAAAAGAAAATTATAGGTCACTAAATAAAGAAATTGAAGAGGGCCTTACAAGATGGAAAGAGTTCCCAAGTTCATAAATATGCAGAATATCAAAATGGCTATACCATTAAGGCAATGTACAGATTCAATTCCATCCCCACCAAAATAACAACAACATTCTTCACAGAACTAGAAAAAAAATCCTTAAATTTATTTGGAAGAATAAAAGACCCCAAATAACCAAAGCAATACTTAGCAAGAAGAGTGATGCAGAAGGCATTACAATACCTTACCTGAAATTACATACTACAGAACTACAGTAGCAAAAAACAGCATTGGCATCAAAATATACATGAAGACCAATGGAACAGAATAGAAGACACAGAGATAAATCCACATACTTAAACCCATCTGGTACTCAACAAAGGTGCTAATATATATATATATTGAAGAACCATTTTAACAGATTGTGCTGGGAAATCTGAAGAGACACATGTGGAAGAATGAAACTAGATCCCTATTGCTTGCTTTGCAAACAAGTCATAACAAAATGGATCAAAGACAGGAATTAATTAGACCAGAAACCTGCCAGTAGAAACTGCTAGATGAAAACATAGGGTCAACACTATCATATTGGTACTGGCACTGACTTCCTGAACAAGACCCCTAAAGATCAAGAAATAAAATCAAGAATCAGTAAGTGGGATGCCATCAAATTAAAAAGCTTCCGCACAGCAAAGAGATAAGAGCATAAAGACAGAACCCAGAGAACAGAAGAAAATCTTTGCCAGCTGCTTCTCTGAGAGGGGATTAATATCCAGAATATATAAAGAACATAAAAATGCAAATAACCTCATCAACAAATAGGCAAAAGAACTGTACTAAACAAACATTTCTCAAAAGATGAAACACAAATGGCCAACAAATATATGAAAGCCTCTAGCAATCAGGGAGATGCAAGTCAAAACTACACTAAGATTTCATCTCACTCCAGTCAGAATGGCCATGATCCAGTAGGAGTAGAAGAAGGAGATTGAGAGAGAGGGAGGAGAGATAGAAAGGGGGAGGAAATGTGGAATGAATTTTTTAAAAATCATGCTACATGCATATATAAATATACAACAGGGAATTTCACTTTTATGTATATGTAGAAAAAAACAATCAAAAATAAATAAATAGATGAATGAAAGAAAGATCAGTAGAGAAAAAGAGAATGAGGACAAGGAAGAGAAGAGGGAAAAGATGATGGGAGGGGATATGGACTGAAATCAAATTTAATGAATGTACCAATTTGTTGAGATGAACCCAACTACTATGTATAATGCTCTAATAAAAAATGCTTTTTGTAGATTTATTATAAGGAATAAATTTGATTGGCAATGAAAAAAGTTTTTAAAAATTACCAGTTTGGGGCTGGGGTTGTAGCTCAGTGATAGAGCACTTGCCCAGCATGTGTGAGGCACTGGGTTTGATTCTCAGCACAACATATAAATACATAAAATAAAGGTCCATTAACAACTAAAAAAAATATTTATTTTTAAATGACCAGTTTTATCCAAGAGGAAAAACACATGAATTAACATTTGTGAGTGAACATTGATTGCGAGTTTATTCACAATAGTCTCAAAGTAGAAACACTCCAAATATCCATCAATAGGAGGATAGATAATCAAATATTTGCTCATACAAGATTCTACTCAGCAATGAAAGAGACAAACTATTGATATATGCAACACAATGGGTAAATCTCAAAAGTATTATGTTTAGCCCAAGAATCCTTTGGCCGAAAGGGGCATGAGGGAGGTTTCTGGAAGATGTTCCATCTCGATAGGGATGCTGATTACACGGTTGTATATATTTGTCAATACGCATTCAGTCATTCACCAGCTGTAAAATGTTCATGCGGCTGTCTTTCTTTGGATCTCTGGGAAAGCTGAACCTGAGATGAAGACTTGGAGGCAGGTGGTTTATCTGGGAGGTGAGCAGAAGCAGAGAGCAGGAGAGTGAGCCAGGAAAGAGACTCAGCATCATGAGGCCATGCTGGAACCACCAGAGACCAGATTCTACAGGAGCTCTGAGAAGGGCACACAGTTCCTCCAAAAATTTTCCAGAAAGGAGGAGAAGGTAGAACTGTATTGCCAGCTCCAGTCTTGGCAATTTTAGCACTACCATCATGCACCCTCCCTTTCCAGGCTGTGCTGTAGAATTAGGCTGAGCTTTCCTGCCACTTTGGGAAGTTAGAAAACCAGAGAGACATAGAGCCCAGAACGGAAGGTGAAATGCAGTGTGACTTGATCTTACAAGGGGTATGAATCGCATCAGCTGCTGCTGAGATGGGAAGCAGGCTGACAAAATGCAACGTGGGGTAACAAAAATGTCTGCCAAAGTTACTGCATGGGTTGATTTGCTGCAAGGAGATGCCAGTTCAACTTGGGGGATCAACTAAGCTCAGATGACAATGTTGGTTTTAGAATTACAAATCTACAATTTGTGTTTTCATACCTAATCAGAGGGCAGGGTTGATTTCCTATAAGGGTCACTATGACTATATAATCTTAACATCTATGTATAAAAGATCACTTTTTGGTCTGTATTTATTTGGTGGGAAATGGACAAGAATCTAGTTAATTCAAAATCTAGTTAATTCAAAATTCATGTTCAATCATTCAGTGTGAAAACTCAAGAATCGGTTGGCAGTGGAGGGGGAAAGGAGGGAGGAGAACAGGTATATCTGTGCTCTGCCCATCTGCAAAGACAGTGTAATGTCAGGTGCAGCCACTTTGCCCAGGAGCTGTAGCCAATATTGCTCAGAGCCAATGACTGACTATTTTGGTGGTATAAGGTGGTCCCCTTATTTAAAAAGGAGGAACTGACTGTGGAGTAGAATTCATGCTCTGGAGACCAACAGATGAGATCAAGCTGAAGCTCATCTATTTTATGACCACAGCCTTTTTCAGTTCCTTCCCTGATCTTTCCTGCTTCCTTGTCTTTAAAGAACATGTCCTCACCATATTATGTGAACAAAAATCCTTGCTTCATGCTCTGTCTTTAGGGAAAATGACTTATATCAGATGGTATTTATAGACTGAATTGTGTCCCCCTAGAAGGTATGTTGAAATTCTAATTTCTAGTACCTGTGAATGTGACCTTATTTGGAAATAAATTCTCTGCAGATGTAATCAGTTAAAATTAGGTCATTAGGGGTTTCTTGACCAATATGATTGGCATCCTTCTAAGAAGAGGAAAATGCCATGTAAAGGCAGATTCACAGGAGAAGATGACCATGTGATAATAAAGGCAGAGATTGGAATGATCTGTAAGCCAAGGAACACCAGGGATTGCTGGCCATCTCAAGTTGGAAGAGGCAAGAAAAGATTCTGCCCAGTCTCAGAAAGACTATGGCCAATTTATACATTGACTTCTAGAACTGTGAGTGAATATATTTCTGATTTTTAAAACCATTGTTTTTTGGTAGTTTGTTATGGTGTCTCTGGGAAACTAAAAAAATGGATGATTAACCCAACCTCAACATTTGGAGAGTTTTAAGGTTCTATTTCAGCATGTGCTTCACTAAAATGCAGAAAGGTACTGAACATAAACAGTACCCTGCTCTGAATTCATGACTTTTTATGGTCTTCAGCCAAAGGGGAAACACAGTCATGAGATTAGGAAGAAACCCCTGTTTTTGACTAATTAGGGAAGTTTGATGGTGGGAGTGAGTTTGGGGTACTCTGAATCCTCCCAAATCTAGTCATATGCTATAGCATCCTTCCATTTCTCTGGGTTAGTAACCTTTGGTTAAAAACATAGTGAAAGGGTAGAATTTGAATCCCACTAGCATGATAAGAGAGTTTTGCTTTGTTGAAGGGGGTACTCAATATTTACTTAGGGATGTGCTTATTTTCTGATTATACCCACTCTCATCAGATAATATAAGGAACCTGAATGGACCTGAGATCCATCTAGCTCTATTAGTAGAAATTAATTTTATTCTATTACTAAAAATTTAATTCATATAAACCAATAAACTGATCCTTAAGAGGAAAAGAATACAGTGTCAATTGGTTTTTGAAACTATGTATTTGTACTCTCAGTATTCTCAAACATCTCTACCAGTGCTCAATATGCATGGGTTTTAAATGGCCAGTGAGGAACTGTTTTTAACCTTCCTTGTGTCCCTCCTTAATAAGTAAACACACAGTGACATCATTCACCTTGATCTTCATTTGCTGTTCAGGGCTCAATAGGCCTAAGTCTGGGTCTGGGAAGGTCAGTGGGTGATGTCAAAAGTAGATAAGAAGAGAATCAATATCCTTTCGAAAGCATGAATGATAGGGTATTATGGTGTTTGTGAAATAGCAAGTAGAGTCTGAAGGGAAAATTAATTGTTGCAACCCTTTAGTTGATGTTTGGAAACATCTACTAAAATGAGCATACATATATTCTATAACCCAACATTTCACTCCTAAGTATATATCCATGACAACTGAACACCTCTGTTGACCAAAAGACATGCACAAAAAATGTTCAGAGCAGTTTTTTTATGATAATCCCCTAAACATAAGTAACTCAACTGTATCTGTCAACAGGAGAATGAGTAAACAATTAGAGCATATCCATACAGTGGAATATGATATAGCAATGAGTATGGATGAACAATGGCTTCATGCAGCAACATGGATGGATCTTGTAAGCATGATGTTTGAGTGAAAGAAATTGGAACAGAAGAGTAGACAATCTATGATTCCATTTATATAAAATTACAAAACAGGAAAAACTAATATGCTATGGTGTTAGAGGTAAGAATAATACCTTTTCTTGGGTGGTGGTGGTATTATTGGGGTATATAGAAGGCTGGAGGCTATATGCTGAGAATATATGTGGCATGTTCACTTTGTGAAAATTCACTGGGATGTAAACCTGTAATTTGTGTACTTTTTAATTACAGTAAAACAGAAGTTCACAAAAAAGCAAGTGAATTTTCTTTTACACATACACAGGCATGCACACTTCTCTGTTACTTAAACATGCTGTAAAAATAAAGAATACAAATAAATATCTTCTAATTTCTGATTTTTCACAAAAAAATTAGAAAATATATGTTAAGTATCACACTCCTGTTCAGTACTAAGTCTCTCTCGGAAGAATTTGGTAATATTTTTTCCTCAGGTGGATGTTATAAACATTTTTTTCCACTTAAAAAGTTACATCAAAAACAGAAACAGCAGGAAAAAAACTCCAGCTTTATTATTTTAGAACATTTAGAAAGATGAACTAGAAAGGAGTGTTGAATTGGCTTTCTTAAAAATTTGGCTGAGGTTAGCCAGGAGATTTGCAGAGCGATGCCATCTACCATGAAAGTAAAATGAGGGTCTTTTCCCACCTCATTCCTCTAAAAAGGATTTTTATAGTAAAAATAGACAAATCCTAAAAACTAGAACAAATTTTCCTTTTCTCAGGACCAACAAGTCTGCTTTTTCTTCCCTTATCACATCTCAATATCCACCTGTTTGAGACCCTCCCAAGCACTGAGCTAAGTTTTGCCAAAATATTTGACCGACAGAGAGATTTGAGAGGGATCACTGGCTAATGTTTTTGCTTCTGAAAATTTCCCCTGCCCTTGTTGTGAAGGGCAGGAAGCTCTGTGAAATGGAAATGCTTCTGAATAAAATATCCAAGCTTTGATTCTTTGTATCAAGAAAAACATGCATTCCATAAAAAAAAAAATATGAAGGGCTGGGGATGTGGCTCAAGCGGTATCGCGCTCGCCTGGCATGCGTGCGGCCCGGGTTCGATGCACCACATACAAACAAAGATGTTGTATCCGCTGAAAACTAAAAAATAAATATTAAAAAAAATTCTCTCTCTCTCTCTCTCTAAAAAAAATATGAGATGTTTTTGGTTTCTAGGTGTAGAAATCCTGGGAGACTGAAAAGATGGCATTCTAGAAAACTGGTAGAAAAAAAAATGAAATAAATCTCTAGGAATGAAAATGTAAAAAGTGAAAATAAAACCAAAGGGGAAGACCTGGTGTTTTGGTTTAGATCTTGAATGTCCCCCAAAGGCTCATGTGTTGACAGCTTGGTGGTGCTATTGGGAAGTGGTGCTATCTCTAGGAAGTGGGGCCTAGTGGAAAGAAGTTAGGTCACTGCCCTTGAAAGAGATATGGGGACTGTGGCCTCTTCTCTCTCTCTGTTTGCTTCCTAGCGGCCATGTATTAAGCAGCCTCCTCTTCCACTTCCACGTACTCCGCTATGGTGTGCTGCCTTGCTACAGTCCCAAGCAACAGGGCTACCAACCATGGACTGAATCTGTGAAACTACATGCCAAAATAAATCTTTCCTCCTTCAAGTGGTTTATCTTTAGTGTTGCAACACACTAATGGAAAGGTGTCTAACACAATTGGCAAATAGTGGGGATGGTCTCCATGCAAGCTGACTATGAAAATCTTCTCGAAGGACACCACAGTATTTGGTTCAGTGAATATTTCTCCTCTGAGTATTCTCTCTCCAAGGCATGCTTTCAAATGAATAACTGTCAAAGCTCTTCTCTCAGGGAGAAAACCTCCAAACCGCCGGTGTACCACATTATTACTTTTGACAGATTAAAACAATGAATAGATCATGTTCATTCAGGGAACCTTAACAACCGAGGTCATGCAGTTGATTGGTGGCCCAGCAGAGTATGAAATGGGGCTTTTGGGTTATAAACAAAGAAACTATTTCTGAGATGCTTCTACCACCTCAAGCCTTCTGTGTCTTTTAGTGTTTGACCGTAAATCAGTTCTTGGTGAGGAACTGGACCTATAATTTACAAATGACACTCTGAGAACCAATTCTGAGGCTTTTATGAGACAATTTCTTTGATCCCTTTATTGAGTAAAACACACATATAGAAAAGAACACATGAGCCTATATCCAAGGCTGATGAATGTGTACAGTGTAAACACTTCCATTGTAACCAAACATCTGGTTCATGAAACAGTACACAACCACCCCCAGATTCCCCCTTGTTCCCTAGCCCTGCCATTTGCCACCCTATCAAGGATAACCACTCCTTTTACCTAGTTTTGAACTTGGAAATATACAACACGTGTTCTTTTGTGTCAGACACCTTTTTGTCAATATCGTATTTGTGAGTTTTATCCAGGTGGCCAGGAGTAGTTCTGGTCTACCTTCTCATCACTGCAGTCCTATGTTGTATGGTTATGCCACGGTTTGTCTGTTCTACTGCTGGGAGACATGTGAGTGGTTTCCAGATAGAGACAGTCACCAAACAGTGCTGCTGTTATGAAAGTCTAGGATGTGTCCTTTGGTGAGCATATGGCATATCCAAAATTCTAAGTCTTGACTGGAATAACATAAAGCTTCCTAGGAGACTGGGCCATGCAATGCTTAAGGACATCATTTCCTGCTCAAACTGACTCAGTTTGAGCCTTGGAGATGTCATCTACTAGCTGAATGATCTTGGATATTTTGATATGTTGTCCTATGTCTCATCTCAGTTTCCCTGTTTATAAAAGGAGATGATACCAATAGCTACCTCACAGAATTTTAATGACGATTGATTGAGTCAATGACAGAAAAAAATATATATATATATATATCTGCAAGCACTAGTTGAGAGTTCTCTAATATTGTTATTATTCTGATATCTTGACCTGTATTCACTAATGTAATTTTTTCTTGGATTAAAAAAAAATGCTGTGTGGTAGGAGAAAGAACCCCAGTGGCATACTGCCTCTCAGGACTCTGCCTGGCCACCATGCTTGCCCATGTGGGTACCAGCCTGAGGAAGACATCCAACCCTGAGTTCATCGCCTGTTCAGAGTCGCATCTGGGACCTAGCTGCCTCCCACCTCCCCACATGCTTGCCCTCCCCTCCTCTGCCGGCTGCCACTGCTTTGTGCCCTTCTAATGTTCTCCTAATTCCTTACCCACTGGGGATGTTTTTACCCTGCATAGAATACAGATTCTTTCCTGCATGACGCCATTAGCAGAAAGAAACCCAGATCTGTAATAACTGACTGCTTAAAACGGCACAGCTGCCTAAATCAGAGGTCACCACACAGACCAGAAAACAAGGCAGCAGTTTATAAAATATAGTTTTATTTGAATAAGACCAGTCCACATGGGATTAATTAAATACATCCACAGTGAGTAAAAGGATGTATGTTGGTGGATTTGCTCGTCCGCCTTTCCTATCACGGCTCTGGAAGGTTTAGCTTCTATTGCTTTTGTCTGCATGGGATTAAGAAGGAGGAGGTTGGATGGGGTTATTAAAAGAAAAAAGAGCATGCCTAGTGACCTAATTCCTTCCTGCATCTTTATCATGTACTGGGATGTACAAATCCCCATATGGGACAACAATGCAAATGAGGTTTACTGGCGAATAAAACATTTGAGAAAAAAAGAAATAAAGAAACATGAGTTTGTCATACAATATCACTGCAACTAATAATGCTCAGACTTTTAAAAAATGACATTCTATTATGGAGGTTTATTTCCTGTCCCGGTGGGCAGCCAACGAGGCATTGCAATTCAGAATTCAAATACTGTACAAGGATATACAGTAACTGCGGTTCTCTGAGGATTTGAGCAAATGTCAGAAAACCAAGCCTCAAGTCAAATTTATTACTTGGTGTAGATATCTAACAATTTTACATAGACGCTGATAAGGCCATCTGGGAATCCCTTTCACCATTAAGTGATTTAGAGGCCCCTACAGAAATTTTCTTGTCTGCTACATCTCACTAAATGCCCGCCCCCAACCCTGTATAGCTCACCCTGTTAAAACAGCAGCATTAGTTATTTACTCTTTCCAGTGAACATATATTTTTTAAAATGCTTTTTTTTTCTATAAGGCCCAGAGATAGAGGGATTTCTCCTGAAATCTGTCAAAGTCAGAACGAGAGATGTGAGTACAATTTTAAAATTTCAGCATGAGGCTAGACAAAGAATAGCTCTCTTCCAGACTCTTGCTTTCCTCAGGGCATGCTGCCAAGTCGTCACTACAGTTCTGGGGAAGGGAAGTCATTACCAATGAATAGAAGTTTCTGATTCTTCTGAACCAAGCTAGGCTCTTGAAGAAAGTGGTGTGGCGTGCAAGGCTGAAAGAGGCCTGGGTATCAGTGACCAGGTTCAATCTGGACTGGCCCCTGATGGGCTGGATGCACTTGGACAAGGAGCTCATCAATCCAGGGCCCCATGTTCTCAACTTGCACTGAATACTTAGACCAGTGGTCCATACCAGTTCCTCCTGACACCAAGGATTTTGAACCTGGGATCGATTTCTCATCTCTCTCTAGCAGTGACCCGTCTCTCCTGCTTCTTTCAGTAAAACATCTACACTATGACCACTCTAGTATTGTGTACATATTGTTTCTGCCAACCCAACCCCAGCAATGCCATGAAAAAGACAAAAGTGACCCCGCCTCCAACACATACTACTACTCATATCCTCCACACTTGTCAAAGTTTGAGATTATCTCAGAATTTAGAAATAATTTTGAAAAGTTGGTTCAACTTTCAGCTTTTGATTAGTAATAGAAACAGAGTAGGTTTTGGAATGTCAAGGCTGACTTCCTTTTTTTAGCCAAATGGAACTTAGTGCAGGCCTGTTTAGTCTGGGAGAGGGCCCATGGCTCATGGTCACATCTGATAGAAACTCCTAATGAGGGTTTTAATGCCTTCAGGGGTAATTCAAAGGTGGCTTCTTGTTCAGCCTAGCTCTTAACCAGGAGGAACTGATCAGGTAACACATCTGAGGAAGTACAGTCCAGGCATGAGTAAAACAGCAGATGTTTTCAGAGAGCTATAAGTAGCCAGGCAGTTTAGGGGTGTTCATTATAAGTGGCAGGAGAAGGGTGAAGAATTGTCAGTTATGGAGTCTCTTAAGATACTGAGGAACTTATATTTATCTTGTACTTTCCAGAGCACGGGAGTTGTTCCAGAGTTTTCAAGAATGAAGGAGATATAGTATTGATTTTCATTTATTTTACATTGTTCTACTCTGATGAGTAAGTAAAGGGCAGATTTGTGAGGAGTGGAGAGAATGGAGACCACCCTAAGAGCTAATGCAATAATCCAGGGGGAAGGATTGCAATTGCGAACTGGAGTACTGGCAGCAGGAGTAGCCTAGTCATCAAGGGTATGCTTGTCAGCATAATAAACAAATCTCCAAATTTCAGTGGCTTACTACCATACAATGTTGTTTCTTGTTCACATAACAGTCCAATGGAAATGCGTCTCTGATCCATTGGAGGGGTTTCTTCCAGGTGGAAGTGCAGTAGCCCTAGATCCTTTCCTTATTGTAGATCCACAGTGAGAATTTCAGAGTCATCTGAATCTAGGCCAAAGGGAGAACAGGATGGAAAAGGCTCACACACTCTTGATGTCCTTGACCTGAAGAGGCATTTTCATAAGTGAGAACTAGTCATGCAGCCCTCTCAAGTGCAAGGTCAGCTTGGAAATGTAATCTTAGCCTGGGTGCTGCTTCCCAATACTATGACCCAATACTTTTGGCTGGGAAGGTTGAAGTTTTGTAGGACAATTAAATGTCTCAGCAACAGATGGAGACGAAGGATTGACAGCAGGAACATGAGTTCTATTGTTAGGATCTGGGGAGCAGTTCCATTTGGTTGAAAGTAGTAACTAAATAGGGAAGGGCTGACATCTTTCTGATGCAGACAAACGTTAATAATTGAGAGTTGAAATATAAAAGAATTATGTTTTGTGGGAGAAGGGGTATGATGCATTTTTCTTAGTGCATGTCTTGGACCAGGTTAGTAGAAACAGAACTTGAGCTAAGGATTTGTGTGCACGTGCCATATTAAGAAAACGTTTCCCATTTTTTAAAAAAGATATGTAGATATATAAAAGTCATCTACAAGCCAAGGAGAGAGGCCTGGAAGAGATTATTTCCTCTCAGCCATTGGAAGGGACCAATTCTAGTATCTAGAAGAGTGAAACAATAAGCTTCTGAATATTAAGTTTAAAAAAAAAGAGAAAGAGAGAAAATATTTCCAGGAGCAATTCCTAAAGGAATAAGGAAAGCAGAACAGGGAAGGGAATAGTCCTGGTAGGGATAAGATACCATATGAAGTCCCATCCTCAGCTTGATCTTTCAAGGGGATTCTAATACTTCTGGTTCTCTGTATCCTCAGGCAAAGTTGTTCAAGCATCCTGAGGGTTATCCACCAAAGAGAGTCACCGGTGTGGACAGGTAGAAAGAAATACAACCCCAGTGGAACTGGAGAAGGAAAACACAGAAGTAATAAAAGGGGTCTGATGACATTGGGCAGAACCTGTAATAGTGTCATCTACAAAGTTCCCTGGGGAACATATATCAGGATATGCACGGATGATGATGGGATGTTTGCATCTGAAACCTTGGAAAGTTCAGGACTGAGGATACAGATCTAAAACACCTGCACACTAGGTAGCGTTTAAAAATCATAGCAGTAAGTGAGACCATCATGGGAAAGAGTGAAAGAGGAAATAATGAAAGTACTAGAACTTTGAGAATGCCAATGCTTAAGATTTGGGAGAAACAAGAGTCAATGAAGAAAGTTGAGAATAACAGAAGAACCAGCAAAATAAGGGGTCACTTCTCTCAGAGGAGTTAAGAAAGGTAATAACCAGAACCAAATCGATTTTATTCTACAAAACACCTATTCTTTATTTTTTTGAACTTTTATTATTTTTACATTTTATTTGACAGCATTAGGATTTGTGTCAAAATATGATAAGTAAAGGGTTAAATAGTACTTTGGCTTTTTGTTAATACTCAGAGGAGCTCACTTTCTACTCACTCTCACACCTAATATATTTTGTCATCCTGTGAGGTAGGGGCTCCTCATTTCAATTAGTGGAAAGCTCACCATTAGCTAACTAATTAAGGCTATTCTCACACATCTATTTTCTAATTACAGTCATCTCTGAGATATTTTCACCCAAGTGGCCAGCAATGCTGTAGATTTATTTTAAATTTAGTTTGACAATAACAAACAACTAATTAATGTTTATAAATATAATAAAATCCCTCCTGACGAGTTGTGGGTATTGCATACACTAGCAACCAGTTTATTAAAACATTAATTGCAGTTGGATTTGTTTTGGGATTCATGCATAATCCATTTAGTACATAGCAGGACTAACTCATTTTGAAGGGATTATGAAGGAAATCCTCCACAAAGTCTTTCGTTTAATTCACGTTGTAGTCAAGGAAGGAGAAAGTTTGCTTTCATCAAATTCTGTGGCTCTGCAGGGTTCTTCAGTGTGACACTTCATTCATTTATTCGTTTATTTATCTGTTTAGTATTTATCAAGTAACTGTTGCGTATGAAGCTTTGTGAAGATACCCAAAATATGTTCATGGGTTATACAGATGAAAAGTGCAATTTCAATCAATGAAATTCATACAGTCTGGCTGAAGTCAATCATTGTGAAAATGGTACCCCCACTTTGGAAAACTGAAAATATCTTCTAAAGTTGAATATATGCCTGTGTTACAACAATTCTGTATAGGCATATACTCAGCAGAAATATGTCCACATGTTCACTAACAAGATATGTACTAGAATGTTCATTGCATCACTATTTGTAATAGCCACAAATTGGAAACCATCTGAATTCCCACCAATGACAGAATGGGTGAATAAGTTGTGGCATACTCCCCAAGAGGAATGTTATATAGCAATGAGAATTAACCATCTGCAAAGCTCATAAGCAAGTAAAACTGATCTTTGGTGCTTGAAGTCAGGACACGGCTTATCCTTGGATGTGAACAGCAAATGCAAGCTATTTGGGTTCTGGTAATGTTGTCTCCTCTGGGTTCTGTGTTCAGTTTGTGAAAATTCATTGATTAATTATGATTTATGCACATTTTATGCCCCTTTTATTTTAATAAGATTTGCCAGAGAAAACCCAATCTGTCAGCTACAGATTTGCCATTGTTTTTGTGTGTTTATGCTTATTCAAATGTACATACTCATGTGATGATTTTAATTCATTCATTCATCACACAAGCATTTATCGAATACCTAATTAATTTGTAATATCATTGGGTAAGTATGGATGAAGACACAAAAGCACATCAATACAGCCTCTGTCCCCAAGGTTTTTACAGGACATGGTTGAAAGAATAATGTAAAGCAACTATTAGAAGGTAGTATGATCAATACCAAGGTCACAGAGGAAGGACATTTAAGTTAGGCCAGGGGATCAGGTAGATGAGATATTCAGGAAAGGAGTAGAAGACATTTGCTTCCTTAGGTTTCTCAGCATCCCCTCAACCTGTTTAGACATTTGCCCCTGAGTTTTATTTATGAACCAAGTATCACTCTTTGGTCCAGGTGAGGCCCAAGCCTCTGGCCTTAGGACCAGAACATATGACCTAGGTCAGATCAACCAGAATATTCTTTCCTCTATCTACATTAGTTAAGTGCTGAGTATGTAACGTAAGACTGTCTGTTGCTGGTGAACTGCAGGAATTACTTAAGGGCTGTTGAGGGGGAAATCTCCTGAAATTGAGAAGATGGGTTAAAGCAGCAGGAGCCTTCCCATCCTCCTTATCTGGAAGAGGAAATTACATGGAGATAAACAGGTATTGGGTTCAGAGGACAAGAGAGGGCCCCCTATTCTAACAAAATGTATTAAGCCTTGGTCAAACTGAGCCTGAGGCCTATCCTACATTGGAATTTGAAGTTAAATGAGTCAATAATTTCTCTATTGCTGAGGCCCATTTGAGTTGAATGTTTTGTTTTAAAAATGTAACTGAAAGACACTTAACTGATAACTGAAAGTTTCCAAAGCAGAGCTGATGTTCAAACAGACCTGTGAAGTTAAGTAAAGTAGGATGATGAGAAAGGGAAGGATCATTGTAAGAAAAATGCGGCATCATTCCAGAAGGCAGGAGTGCTTGAACCAGCATGAACAGGTAAAGAACCCAAGAGGTCTGATGTGGTTGGTCATGTTGGACCTGAGCAATGAGGATGTGTTGGGCTTGAGTAGTAGAAGAGAGTTAGGAGATGCACATGGGAGCTGGCTCATGTCGCCTCTGGCACATGCTGCCAGGGCTCTGTTCAGAGCCCCCAGAACAGTGTCTGATATGTGATGACTTCCTTTGGCAAGGACCTGCCTTCCTCTGACCATGTGCATAGGCTCCACTCTCACCCATATGGATTGAACACCCCAACGAGTGGTCCTCCCTTCAGGACTTATCGTGTCAGTGGAAAATGCCCAACCTCTTCACTCCCCAAGTGAGACAACTTGAGGCACGTTCAAACCCATCTCCAGAGGCCCCTGGAAAGCCAGACCAGTGGCCTATGAAGTGACCTGCTCAAAATTGCACCTGGATTTGATTTCTTTCATTCATCTATTGCTGTGCAACAAACCAACCCTGTAGGACAGGACTGGCAACAACAATATTCATTCTCAGGCTGAGAAATTCAGGTAGGACTCCATGGGGATTTTGCTACTCCATGCAGATTGGCTGGCTTATCACTTGGCTGCACCTAGCTCCTTGTAAGGCTGGGCAGGAAGGTTCACTCACACCTGGCCCCGTGGTGCTGCTCCATGTGGCCTCTCTTTCCCCTAGTGTTCATTGTTAGTGGTCCAGCCTGAACTTCTTGACAGCTTGGTAATGAGATTCCCCACCCCAGAGAGAAAAGCAGAAACTACTGACAGCATCTCCAAATGTCCAAAACCGCGCTTCTGCCATATGCCATTGGTCAGAACAGTTACAGAGCCTGCCCAGACCCACTCGGAAGCCATAGATGCCACCAATGGCAGGAGCAGCATGCTTTCCCTGGGAGGGGAGGGGGTCGTGGTGTGACCACCTTGGAAACAATTTTAAAGGCCTCCATGCCCCATACCTGCAACTACGCTTCCTGGGGCTGTCTCCCAAATTAACTCTCTGAATAAGGATTGTCCTCAGGATTTGCTTCCCTAGAAGCCAACCTAGGGTAGCATGCGACTATTCCTTCCAAAAATCATGCTGAAATTTAATTGCCATTTTAACAGTATTAAAAAGGTGGGGCCTTTAAGAGATGATTAGGCAAAGGGGCTCCACTCTTATAGATGGGATTTGTACCATTATAAAAGGGCAATTTAGGGCTGGGGATGTGGCTCAAGTGGTAGCGCTCTCGCCTGGCATGCGTGCGGCCCGGGTTCGATCCTCAGCACCACATACAGACAAAGATGCTGTGTCCGCCAAATACTGAAAAATAAATATTAAAGTTCTCTCTCTCTCTCTCCCTCTTTCTCACTCTTTCTTTAAAAAAAATTAAAAAAAATAAAAGGGCAAGTTGGGGAATTCCTACCCTCTCCTCTTATCTTCTGTGATTATGCAGCAAGAAGGCCTTTGCAAGATGCCCAAACCTTGATATTGGACTTCTTGGCCTCCAACTGGAGCCAATACATTTTTTTTCATTATAAATTACCCAGTCTTAGATATTCTGTTATAGCAGCAAAATATGAACTAACACATAGCTCAATTTTGTTTTCAGGCTTAGTCTTTATTTTGCTGGTGCTTATGCCCAACTTTGGAAGGGATATATTTTTATAAGAATCTAATTCTAGCATGATGTACAAGCTCTCAGGTGAAGAATATGCTGTGACCTGACACACCAGGAGGCTGAATTTACGACCTGCTCAATGCTAGTCCCCAGCTGCTGGGCCACCTGGAATGTATCTCTAAAGCAGCTCCCTAAAACCTCCATTTCCTTCCAAGAGCATTTAAAACATAGTGAGTCTAACTTTCTGATGGTAGGAATCCATATTTTCTTGGTAAAGGTTCATTGATTTTTGTGAGTCCTCAAGTGGCTGGCTCTGAGCTTTATGGTCTTTCTACTTCCAGTGATTTTCTTCTTTTGTCTTTTTCTCTACTTTGCAGTTCTTTTTCTGGCTTTTGGAGATGGTAGTTTAAATCATAGCATTTAAGCCTTCTTTTCTAATATATAATTAAGGGCTTTAGGGATGTCCTGTAAATTTGATATATCTTGGTTTATCTTAAACAGCACCAAAAGAAATTTAGGTCTCCCAAAGCAGTTTTCTGTGATTTAATTATTTCCACTTGGGATCCTAGAGTTCAGAGCTGGTGGATCATCAACAGAGATTTCATTGACTTGATTCTGGAATGGTGGAATATAATCAAGATCACATCTCACCAGTAAGATCCCATTTACTTAAACATAAATGATGACACCGCTTTTCCTTTATACAGTGTTCCAGTGTTCTGGTTATTCTCACATAGGCTTATTGAACTCCATTTTACTTGCTCTTTTTAATAGCCCAGCTCCTCCTGACCACTGGCCAATCCTGTATAATTCACACCTCAACCTGAGTTGCTGCTCTAAGGGGATATTTTGCTGGTCTTGAGAAGGGCTCTGGATAACGTTGGCGTATTATGGGCTTACCTCATCTAGAGATGACCTATGGCTGTCCTTTATCCTTGTGATGACACCACTATGATGATACTGCTTTGAATTGCCCTATTTAAAACCCTGCCTCATGAGCCCAGCCCCCTGTACCTCACACTTTGCCAGAAAAAAAAAAAAAGATCCCAATGTTCCTTCCTTTTGTTGTATTGCTTGTTGGTGTCAGACAATAACAATATTATAAAATAGATAAACCAGGAATTAAAACTCTCTTTTAGTTTGGGTCCTTGAGAAGCAGAGCCTGAGACAGGAATTCTTGCACAATTGAACTGCTGAGGCAGGGCCCACAATAAGGAAGGAGAGTGAAGTAGGATGGTACCAAGGGAAAGAGTGAAGCAAGAATTCGGTCTCAGGTAGGAGACAGGGGCTTTGGAGTAATAACTGCTCTGCATAATTGTCTCTCTTGAAGCTTAGGGTTCCACTTTCTGTTTGCCTGAGTCAGTCACCCACTAGCTGGGGGCTGCCCGGGTTGGGAGGAGAGGGATGTAACTTCCAGGGTACAACAGATTCACCAGCTGAGGGAAGTTTTTTATTAAATGTAGGTAGCTGTGAGCAGTGGGGCAGCCCATACTTGGAACAGCATGGAGGGTAGACACTAGCCCAGTACTGGGAATATGCAACATCTACCAACAGCATGTACCATATACACCTTTGCTGAAGAGCAAACCAAAATTTCAACAACCACCCCAGTCACAAGGCGAGTAACATGCACAGTCAGAGGTAGAACCTGTGCTTTTGGAGTCAATATAGCAGCACACTGCTTTTCCCATAGCACTGGGCTGTGGATAGGTCAATTGCTTCATTCATTCTGAATATATAATCTCACCCTTTTAGTAGTATGCATTGCCAAGCCATGTTGGTATTTGTTAAGTGAAATGTCACTTTGAATCCACAATTAATTGTAACCTGATTGTCCCTAGGTCTCACTGGGCTGTAGGTACAAATGAGGTGATATTGACATTAGTAACCAATTAAGATAACTCATTAGTCCCCATCTCTTTAATGGCACTAGTCAGTGCCAAGGTCAGTTATTTCTGGGGGATCCCAAGGGGTGTCTCATATTGGCTTATTAAAAACTCCAGCCTGCTCAGCTCAATCCTCTCAGCTGTGCCTGCTCGCTTCATGGTCGTAGGGCCATTGCCTGACCCCACTGCCATTTGTACCATCATCAACTCACCCTCCTTCTACACCTCAGAGTGCCAATAATGTCACTTTATGGAGAAGGGGGAGAAAAAAGCCTTTACCAAAGCCTAAAGATATGGAAATTTCTCCTTTTTTTCCTAATAAAACTATGTATTTTAATATATAATTTTAAAATTTCCTTAAAATTTTTAAAATATAACTAAATTTATTAAATTTAATTAAAACTTAAACATATTTATGTCTGACTTTGAAAATACTAATTGTGGTAATTTAACATAGTTTAATTATACATACATGCCTCTTTTGGAAAATTCTTTCTTGCTTTTTGTTAGCTTTTCTTTGTTTTGAACCAGAAGTAGACTGATAAAATGAAGTATGTGTTTATATGTATGCAGTTTATTATAAATTTTGCTAGTATCTTTATATTGTATAGCACACAATTGATAAATTATAATTTAATAAATAATTTCTGTTATTGTAAATAAATGTAAATTAAATATTACCAAAATACTGTAAATGAATATAACCAATTGATGTTTATAGACTGTTTTTGTTGATTTTTGCTAAAGTGTTTTATTCTTAGTATTTTATTAGTATTTTATTCACTTTTAGTTACAACTGACTAAAGAGTGTAGACATTTTTGTTTAAGATGAAAGTGACACAAGACATTATTGAAACTTCACTCATTTATCAGACCTGAGTGACTTCTTTGCTGAATCAAATGATAGTTTTCCAGTGACAGAAGAATATGTTCTTAATTTATTGTACTATTCACAATATCATAGCCACAGACATACTTTTAAGTTAATTTCTGAATTATTCATATTTTCTTCACTGATTTTTAGAGTCTGAGTTCCAATGTGAACTGCAGTATTTTCCCTCTTGACTTTGAGTATTTTATCAGGCAGACGTTTTTCCATTATTTTCATTTCAATTTTTTCTCTTAACAGTTTCTGGGTTCATCTCTTCTAAAGTTATAAAGAAATCCTCTGGTGTCTTTTCTAATTATTTTAGGATAATTTAAAGTTTTGAATTTTGACTCAATGGCAATTCATTTTGTTATACACAGAGTGAGGGATGGATCAGATTTTATTTATTTTCAGAGGGCTATTTAGTTGTTCCAGCCATTGGATAGATTGCTTATTTATTTTCACTGAGTTGAAATGCTTCCTTTTTCATATATTATTTTCTGTTATATCTTGGTGTCTGATACTGAGTTTTCTGCTCTGTTTTATGAGCCAGTTCCACACTATTTTAATGATTGCAGCTTCATTAGAAGTTTGATATCTTATCCTCTATAATCTTCTAATACTCCATAATGTAATTATTTTAAGATTTTTCTATTTTAAGCATTATATTCCAATATACATTTAAAATTAGATAATCAGTTTTTTGACTCTTGGTATTTTATTGGCTTTGTGTTAAAGTTCTAAATATATTTAAAGAGAAAAGTCATCATTATGATATTGACATTTCTAGTCCAAGGACATGATGTGTCTCATCATTGTGAAGTGCTGTCTTTAGCCTACAATGATATTTGAAAATTTCCTCTGTATAGAGGTGCACATTTATATGTAAATGCTTGATTTTCACTCATGTTTTTATACCAGGATCTTCTCTTATGTTTTTTTTATTTGATTGCTGTTTGCATTTAAGAAAGTTGATGGTTTCTATGAACTATTTGAATCCTACTTCTCTGCTGAATTTTTGTATTTATTATAGATTCAAGTGATTCTCTTAGATTTCTTAAAGAAACAATAAAACCATCTATTAAAGAGATTTTTCTGCATCACTGAGTGTGATGTAAAAGCCTATCCTAAAGGTTTATCCTAAATAACAAATGTATAAAATATTGTAAAACAGTAACATGATATGAGTGTTAGGCTAGGAAATACAATGCTAACCCTGTTGTAATCCCAGTGAAAAGAAAAAAAACAACATTGAAGAGTTTGTTCTGGAAGGAGAAAAAATAAAAGTAAAAACAACATTCAATATCTTTAGGCTAATTATATTGTTTAAAAAAAATAAAAAATAGCCAGATGCAGTAATCCCAGTGACCCAGGAAGCTAAGGCAGGAGGATCACAAGTTTGAGGCAAGCCTCAGTAACATAGCAAGGTCCTCAGAAACTTAGTAAGTTCCTGTCTCAAAATGAAAAATGAAAGGACTGGGATGTAACTCAGTGAGTAGTAAGGCAACCGGGTTAAATTTCTAGTACCAAAAAAAAAAAAAAAAAATCAAAATGACCAAATACAGAGTTCAAGGCAAGTTCTTGTATCAGAGAGATTTTACACAAGAAATTCAACTTAAGGGCATCCTGAAATCAATACAGACTCCACCAATCTCCTCTGAATTTCTCAACAGTAGTGCAGATCAATAGAAGGATGGCTTGGAATAATTTCAAATCACCAAGAAATTAAACAAAACATCAAGCTCTATTACAAGAAGTTGACTCGATGAACTAAAAAACTGCTTTTGGCATTTCTGTGTTGTGAACTCCATATGTTTATAAGCAAGAAAGTGGACCCTGAAAGATTCTCAACTATCAAGGAAGAAACATGGAAGGACCTAACTCTGTTAGCCAGAAGACCTCATATAACTAGAACACCGCACACCCTAGCATTCTGCAGGATGAGACTGCATTCTGCACTTGTGTGCAGCAAGCTAAGTGAGCAATCCAGGCAGCCCTTGAATCCTCCTGTGCTGGGATGTTGTGTGCACTGGCAGGAAAGATGTTTCTTTGTCCCCTGACCTCAGGACAAATGCTATGGAGCTGTGTAACAAAACATTTCCACCTGTAAATTAAAGTAGCTTGCAAAAAAAAAAAAAAAAACAGAAGTTTTTCATACTTTTTTAAAAAAATTGGTTCATCATAATTATAAATAATAGAGGGATTCATTATGACATATTCATTCTTGCACATTAAATAATTTGGTCAATTTTACTCTCTAGTACCTCCCTTTTCCCTCTTCTTTTCCCTTCCCCTGATCCTCGTCCTCTATTTTACTGGTGTCTCTTCTATTGTCATGAGATCCTCCACCTTTTCTCATTTTTTTTTTCTCTAGTTTCCACTTATGAGAAAAAAAATATGACCCTTAACTTTCTGGGTCTAGTTTATTTTGCTTAACATGATCATCTCCAGTTCCATCCATTTACCAGAATATGCCATCATGAGGTAGCCGGGAGAAACAGAGCCTATGAAAGAGTTTCCTTAAATTTTAATGGACCTTCAAAAGGACCATCATAAAACAATGATAGGAAGGTCTTCAGTGGGAGATGAACATGGTCTCAGGTAGCACAGGCCTCATGGAACGAGAAGATGAATCGGAAGGAGCTTGAATTTGGGATAAGTGTACCATTGATGAAAGACAACGTTTTAACTGGTCTCCAGATTTGAAACACAATTTTGGCATCAGACAGTTTGGGTCCAAATTTGGGCAGGCCTTTGGGAGACATGCATGTTCCACTACCTTCTGCCCTTGGTGGCCAGCCTGCTGGCTCAGTGGCTCCTTGTACCCTCCTTATCACTCCATCATAAATGATAAGGACAAAGACAGAAGCTGCTGTACCAGGTTCCCCCTCTCTATCATTCTGATGCCTTCCTGGACATGGAGATGGGTTCCAGAATGTAAATGATCTCTGGGGCACTGTTTATTTTTCTTCATCATTTTTTCTTTTTGCTATTAGAGTGGATAATCTCAATTGTCCTGTCCTCAGATATTTAACTGACCTTTTTTTCAACCTGTTCAAATATGACTTTGAATCTCTCTAGTAAATTATTTTTATTTTCATTGAAATATTATTCTCATACTTTTCTTTAGCTCTTTGGACACATTTAAAATATCATATTTAAGCCTTTCTCTAGTAAATCCAATGCCTATGCTTCCTCTGGGACCATTTGTATTGATTGCTTTTCCCCCTATGTATGGGTCATACTTGATTTCCTTTTTCTTTGCATGACTTATAATTTTTGTTGAAAACTGGAAATTTCATATAATGTTGTGTGGAGACTTTGGAACTTAATGTCACCCCCCATTCAGGGTTTATTGTTATTGCTAGTTGTGGTTGTTTATTTGTCTAATGAATTTATAAACTAATTCTGTGGTGTCTTTGTAATAAGTGGCAACTGAAATCTCTATTCAGTTTAGTGGTAAGCTAATTATCATTTGGAGAGTTCCTTAAAAGCCTAGAGAAAATGAGTTTTTTCCTGAGGTCTATGTGTGTGTGTTGCTATGTGTTGTCATCCTTCAGAAATTCTATCTTAGTCTTTGCTACTTGTTTGCACAGAATCGGCAGATCAGTCAGATGAGGGAACTTCTCAGTTCTTTCTTGAGCATGCTCACAGCCACACTCAGTACTTAGCATAAATACAAACTTCCAGTTTCCCAGGAAGATGTTGGAACTTTTCAAAGTTCTTTTGGACATTTTATACTTCAGCCTTTACTTTTAGGTTTTTTGCTTAGTCTACTGTTTGCCTTAACTGTTATCCATCACTTCAATTAACTGTGATGATAAAACATTTGACAAAAGCCATCTTCCTATCTTCTTCCCTTTCCCTCTCAGAGGTGTTGAATCAACATGTGGCTTAAAGTGAGCTCAAATAAAGGCAAATCTTCCAGAGAACCACCAGGCCAAATATGGTAATTTTTTAAAGTAAGGTCCATTCTTCTCCTTCTGATATCAGGAACACAGATTTCTATTTTTCAAGATTATCACCAAGCTGGGAAGTGGGGAGATGCGACTAAAGTAAGTTCAAATGCCACAAGCTCACTTTTACTACCAAGATTAAGCCATAATGTTTGACTATATGCTTCCAAGGATGCTAAAACTTTTGGCTAATTTCCAAAGTTCTGAAAAAGTTGATTCTGACTGTTGCCACTTTTTAAATTTCTTTTATGGAAGGCTAAAAATTTAAAGGTCTTTATTCAGCCATTTTCACTGAAATCACTTTTATTTCTACCATTTATGTACCTGCCCTCTTGATTGTTTCATGTTACTGCCAGCAGAGCTAATGATCTTATTGTTCTTGTGCCAGCCTTTCCCTAACTGGATTAATTGGGTGTCTTAATTTAAATTGATGTGAAAGAAAATCAGATAGATCATCCTAGCTAACAGAACAATTCCACTACATAGCTGTTCCTGAAATTAACTACAAAGCCCCACTTCTATTGAAAGAATTTTTGCTCCTTTCAAGGGAAGAAGAATTTAATAAAAATTTAAAATTTAGGTCACTTCCTTCTAATGTACCTGAATGGTCCTACTCCAATGCTGCCTTCATCTTTGGATGTTGTTTACATTTCTTTCCACCTGCTTTGCATCTGAATCTTTTATCTTGGTCTTGGATTTGTGTAGTCTTCCAACACCGTGACAGGTTGTCATATCCTCTTGATTTGGAGTTATGTCCCAGTTTTCCTAAAATTTCTGATCTAAGTCTAATGTTTGTTGCTCTTTCCATGGCCTAACACTATTCATTAATTCAACAAACCTTTCCCTAGCAAAGTATTCAGTTATCAGAAGAAACATATGAAAGGCAAAGTGAATGGTTTATCTAGATAGGGTTTTGGTTTGTGTAGCAGATAATCTTAATGTTCTGCCCACCATCCCGCAGGTTAATTCCAGAAATTACCTGTAGCTTGAATACACTCTTCTTAAAAGGTGGAATGATGTTTCTCAAACACCTGAGTTTCTTTCTTTTTGAGGTTTTTCTCTGGTCATTGAACATTCCTCACCTGAAAGAGGTCAGGTTGGTAGTTCAGGAGAGTGAAATCCTCAATGCGCAGCCTTCAACCGATGATAGTTGGAGGTTGATGAATAAGTGACCCAGCTTTGTGGAGTGAGACAACTCTGAAGTGTGGGCTTAAGAAAATCTCCCAGAGCTCCTGGTGCGATGGAACCCCAGTTATTCACAACATTATCCTGCTCATTAATACCCTGAATTGATTCTTTCCTTTCTCTTCCTTCCTAGATTCCTCACAGTACTTTATGAGCTCATTTAACAAATAAAATATATGCTCTCAAGTTCTTGTCTAAGGGTCCACTTTTGGAAAAACCCAAACTCAGTTAAATAAATGATTTTCCTCAAGCTCACTGAAGACCATGATGTTTGGTAAAAGAGCCATGGTAGAAAAAGGAAGCTATGATTACTTCTTTTCCCAGAAACACCTCTGTTGGATAATTTTACCCATTTTCCATTATGGCACTGAGTCAAGGAGACATCATACCGAAGTTAGGAGAGAACCCAAGAAACCAAGATTGAATTATAATCACCTCACAAAACCAATAATAATACTGCATGTCATGAGAGCTTGCTTGAGATTTAAATCAGGCAGAAATGGCAGGTTTAGCGATCTCATATCAAGAACCCTGCCTCTCGAACAGAAAGTCTTTATTTTCTTTTAGAGGAAGGGAAGAGGCACTGATGTGGTCTCACCAAGAGCCACATTATTATCACATTCAAGTCAACAATCACTTAAGAGTCCTCATGTCTTTGTAAGAGCTTGAAGTTTGGAAGGTGATGGTAAGAATAACTTGACTAAATACCACTTACTGCCATGGTGAGTTGTGAGGCCAGCGAAGGGTATTCCCCTTGATCACAATGGCTTATTAAGTACCTAAAGTTGGAAGAGTCACACAGATCCATCCAGGTGTATAATGGGGTTATGACAAGCACCCGTGGCTTAGAAATTACAGAAGCTTTACAGAAAATTATCTGGGTCCTCAGAAACACTCCTGATGGAGCTAATTGAAAGTTATTGATATAATTATATGTGCTCAGCTCCATAATATTGTCTTCAAAGGAGAGATTCTGCAAATACATGTTTGTATGTCTGAAGAAGGAACTACAGCAAAGATTGAAAAGAGAAGAAACATTGTTATCCTACTAGTTTCCAAGAAGTAGAGAAATACATAAGAATAAAAGAGAAACCCTATGTCAGATATCTTATTTACAACCCAGGTGTTGAAGTCTTGGTTAGTTATTGTCTTATGTTAGGCATGCATGCTATTAGAAAGAATAAAGGGTGATTTTTTTTTCTATAAGTTTACGTGTGATTGCCTAAAAGATACAGATTCTGTACACTACTATTCCCCATTTTATTGATAAGAGAATTGAAGTTCAAAGAAAAAGCATGACAACCAAGATGTAAAAAAGTACAAGTACTAGCCACCACCTGGAATTGTAGCCAATCTATAAGGTGGGCTATAATTGTCCAGAACCTGGAATTACCTAACACAGCAAGAGAATTAGGTCCTGCTCAGGAATGGCTGATTTTACAGGTGTGGTGAAGGCCAGCCCTGCTCTGCTCCTCTCCAATGCTGGACCCTCCATAGCTGGAATTCCAGGTCACTTTCTCAGCATTAGCCATTTTACCTGATCCTGGTTCTGCTGATGTGTTCTAACAATCAACATGGCTATTTTTGCTTTATGATCTCTCATTCCCTTTTACTTTAAATATTTTATACTTTCTGAAGTAGATTTAGAAATAAAAATGCTTTAAATTCATAAATATCAGAATGGAAATCAGATTCATCTTTGTCTTCCTCCCCCTTCCAAAAGAAGTAAGGCCTCCCTAAGATCAAGGTGTTTGAATCACCCAATTCTTTGCTTCACCTCCCACCATACTGTAGAAGCTGAAAGTCTAGACCCTTTAGCCTTTCCAGATTTTTGCTAGTGAAATTCACTCATGCAAAATTTAGTTAGTAGAAGGAATGTGGATACCACCTTTCTGCAGAGACAGTGACTAATGGGTAGCCTCTGATTTCTCTCTGCCTTGCAGGGGATATGTGTGAGGACTCTGTGGTCATAGCACTTATGAGGATAGGAGCAGACCTGCTGATGCAGTGGTATGACACAGTAGTGGCCCTTCACCCATACAACTTCAGCTTTTCCATGGATTCTGTAATCATGCGCTGAAGTGTCTTAATAAAAACATTTATGGAGGACTATCCTCCACCACCTTGCGGGAGTCCAGGCCCAGGACTACCGCCCTAGCCCACCTGGGAACCCAGGCCTAACCCACCCCCATCTTGGAACACTTCAGCTGTCGCCATAGCCCTCCCCACACGGTAGCCTCCACTTTGAAAAAACAAACAGGGCCTGGAAACAGTTGTATCTCAGAACAGGCATCCCAAAGCCAGTGTAAGACCCACCCTTTCAGCACCATCTCTGAAATGGTTGCATCCATCTTGGGACATCCCCACTGCTATCTCGAGTTATCTCTACTCTTGCTGCCACCATCTTTAGTTGCAGTAGCATCCATCGGAAGACACAGGCAGAGGCTGGAAGACCAACACCAAGGTGAGGTACAGATAATATGTATGGCTACTACAAGATTATAGAGTAGAAACTGTAATACCTCAGATCTGCACTGCAAGGAAGGAAGACACATAGACAACATGAAACAAAGGAAGAACGTACCCCAAACAAACCAGGATACTACAATAACAGAACCCATGGACAGCGCAGTTGATAAAATGTCAGAGAAGAAGTTCAGAATATATATAATTAAAATGATCTGTGAATTAAAGAATAACTTACATGAGCAAATACAGGCAAAAATTGATCACTCCAACAAAGAACCAAGGGAGCACATATAGGTAGCAAAAGATTATTTCAAGAAAGAGAGATTCTGAAAAAAATCAGAAATCCTTGAAGTGAAGGAAACAATAAACCAAATTTAAAACTCAATAGAAAGCATCACCAACAGACTAAATCACTTGGAAGACAGAATATCAGATAATGAAGACAAAGTGTATAATCTGGAAAGTAAAGTGAAGATGGTAAGAAACCATGAACAGAATATCCAAGAATTATGGGATAGCATCAAAAAACCAAATCTAAGAGTTATTGGGATAGAGAAAGGTACAGAGATTCAAACCAAAGGAATGCACAATCTCTTCAATGAGATAATATCAGAATGTTTCCCAAGCATGAGGAATAAATTGGAAAACCAAATACAAAAGGCTTACAGGACACCAACATGTACAAAATTACAACACATATACACCAAGGCACATTATAATTAAAATGCTTAGCATACAGAATAAGGATAAAATCTTAAAAGCCACAAGAGAGAGGAATCAGATCACAATAGGGGGAGACCACTTCCTTTTTCAGCAGATTTTTCAACCCTCAAAGCCAGAACATGGAACAACATATACCAAGCTCTGAAAGAAAATGGATGCCAACCAAGAATCTTATAGTCAGCAAAACTAAGCTTTATATTCAATGATGAAATAAAAATCTTTCATGATAAACAAAAGTTAAAAGAATTTACAACTAGAAAGCCTGCACTACAGAACATCCTCAGCAGGAGGAGGAAATAAAAAGCAACAATGAAAAATCAGCAAAGGGAAGAACTAAACTACAGGAAAGGCCAATTAGAGGAGAAACCAAGTCAAGTTAAAAACCAAAAATAAACCAAAATGTCCGGGAATACAAATCATATTTCAATAATAACCCTGAATGTGTATGGCCTAACTCATCAATTAAAAGACATAGGCTGACAGATTAGATTTTTAAAAAAGACCCAACAATGTGTTGTCTTCAAAAGACTCATCTCTCAGGGAAATACATCCACAGACTGAAGGTGAAAGGGTGAGAAAAATGTACCGCTCACATGGAACATGTAAACAAGCAGGGCTTTCCATTCTTATATCAAATAAAGTGGACTTCAAACCAAAGCTAATGAAAAGGGATAAAGAAGGGCATTACATACTGCTTAAGGGACAAGACATAACAATCTCAACAATGCTCAACAAGACATAACAATCATAACTATCTATGTCCCAAACAATGGTGCATCTATGTATGTCCAACAAACCCTTTTCAAATATAAGAAACCAAATAGACCACAACACAATACACTTTAATACACCTCTTTCACCACTGGATAGATCTTCCAAACAAAAACTAAACAAAGAAACTATAGAACTCAATAATACAATCAATAATTTGGACTTAAGAGACATATATAGAATATTCCATCCATCAGTGAGCACTTTCTTCTCAGCAGCACATGGATCCTTCTCCAAAATAGACCAAATGTTATGCCACAAAACAACTCTTAGCAAATACAAAAAAATAGAGATATTACCCTGCATTCTATCAGACTATAATGGAATGAAATAAGAGATCAATGATAAAATTAAAAGGAGAAGCTACTTCAAACAATATGCTATTGAATGAGAAGTGGATAACAGAAGACATCAGGGAGGAGACAAAAAATTCTTAGAGATAAAAGAGAACTCCAATACAACTTATTGAACTCTATGGGACACTATGAAGGCAGTGCTAAGAGGAACATTCATTGCATGGAGTTAATTCACTAAAAGAAGAAAATTTCAACAAATAAATGACCTTACATTATGGCTCAAAGCCCTAGAAAAATAAGAACAAAGCAACACCAAGAGTAGTAGAAATCAGGAAATAATTAAAATCAGAGTGAAAATCAATGAAATTGAACTAAAGAAACAATTCAAAAAATTGACAAAACAAAAAGCTGGTTTTAAAAAAATAAGTAAAATTAACAAACACTTAGCCAACAAAAAGGAGGGTGAAAACTCAAATTATTAAAATTTGTGATGAAAAAGGAACTATCATGATAGACACTATTGAAATACAGAAGACAATTAGAAACTATTTTGAAAATTTATGCTCTGGTAAAATAAAAAATCTTGAAGACACCGACAAATTTCTAGAGGCATATGATCAACCCAAAATTAATCAAGAGGACATTCACAATTTTAACAGATCAATTTCAAACAAGGAAATAGAAGACACTATCAAAAGTCTACCAACCAAGAAAAGCCCCAGACCAGATGAATTCACAGCTGAATTCTATAAGACCTACAAATTAGAATTAATACCAATACTCCTCAAATTATTCCATGAAATAGTAAAGGAAGGAAACCTTACAAACTCATTTTATGAAGCTAGTATCATCCTGATACCAAAACCAGGCGGAGACACATCAAGGACAGAAAATTTCAGGTCAATATCCCTAATGAACATCGATACAAAAATTCTCAATAAGATTCTGGCAAATCGCATACAAAAGCACATTTTAAAAATAGTAGACTATGATCAAGTGGGGTTCATTCCAGGGATGCAAGGTTGGTTCAACATATGTAAATCAATAAATGTAATTCATCACATCAATAGATTTAAAGATAAGAATTGAATCATATGATTATATCGATTGATGCAGAGAAAGCATTTGACAAAATACAGCAGCCCTTCATGTTCAAATCACTAGGAAAACTAGGGATAAAAGGAACATACCTCAATATCGTAAAAGCTATTTATGCTAAGCCCAAGGCCAACATCATTCTAAATGGTGAAAAATTGGAAGCATTCCCTCTAAAAACTGGAACAAGACAAGAATGCCCTCTCTCACCACTTCTATTCAACATAGTCCTTGAAATTCTAGGCAGAGCAATTAGACAGATGAAAGAAAGGGATACAAATAGGAAAAGAAGAACTCAAACTATCATTATTTGCTGATGACATGATTCTATACTTAGAGGATAAAAAAAAACTCCACCAGAAAACTTCTATAATTAGTTAATGAATTCAGCAAAGTAGCAGGATATAAAATCAATAACCATAAATCAAATGCATTTCTAAACATCAGTGATGATTCCTCTGAAAGAGAAATTAGGAAAACTACTCCATTCATGATTGCCCCCTCCCAAAAATAATAATATTTGGGAATCAACTTAACAAAAGAGGGGAAAGACAGCTATAATGAAAACTACAGAACATTAAAGACAGAAATTGAATAAGACCTTATAAAATGGAAATATTTCCCATGTTCTTGGATAGGCAAAATTAATATTGTCAAAATGGCCATACTATCCAAAGCACTATACAGATTCAATGTGATTCCAATAAAAATCCCATCATCATTCCTTATAGAAAATTTAAAAAGCAGTCATGAAATTCATTTGGAAAACTAAGAGACCCAGAATAGCCAAAGCAATCCTTAACAAGAAGAGTGAAGCAGGAGGCATCACATTACCAGACCTTAAACTATACTACAAAGCTATAGTAACAAAAATGGCATGGTATTGGCACCAAAATATGCAAACCAATGGTAGGACTAGAAGACAGAGACAAACCCACACAAACACAGTTATCTCATACTAGACAAAGGTGCCAGAAACATACATTGGAGAAAAGATAGCCTCTTCAACAAATGGTGCTGGGAAAACTGGAAATCCATATGCAGCAAAATAAACCCCTGTGTCTCACCATGCACAAAACTCAATTCAAAGTGGATCAAGGGCCTAGGGATTAATCCAGAGACCCTGTGTCTAATAAAAGAAGAAGTAAGCTCAAATCTTCATCATGTCAGATTAAGTCCTGACTTCCTTAACAAGACTCCTAAAAAGTTTCTTCTCAGCAAAAGAATCAATCAATGAGGTGAAGAGAGAGCCTTCATTTTTGGAGCAAATTTTTGCCACCTGCAAGTCAGATAGAGCTCTAATCTCCAGGATATATAAAGAACTCAAAAAACTTAACATCAAAAAACCAAACAACCTAATCAATGAATGGGCTAAGGACCTGAACAGACACTTCTCAGAAGAAGATATACATTCAATCAACAAATATATTTTAAAAATGTTCAACAGCCCTAGTAATTAGAGAAATGCAAGTCAAAACTACTCTAAGATTTTGTCTCATGCCAGTCAAGATGGCAGTTATCAAAAATACAGACAACAATAAATGTTGGCGAGGATGTGGGGGAAAAGGCACACTCATACATTGCTGGTGGGACTGAAAATTGGTGCAATCAATCTGGAAAACAGTATGCAGATTTCTTAGAAAACTTGGAATGGAACCATCATTGGACCCAGCTATCTCACTCCTCAATCGATACCCAAAGCACTTAAAATCAGCATACTATAGTAACACAGCCACATCAATGTTCATAGCAGCTCAATTCACAATAGTTAAACTGTGGAAGCAACCTAGATGCCTTTCAATAGATGAATGGAATATTACTTGGGATTAAAAGAGAATAAAATTAGGTCTTTTGCAGGTAAATGGGTGGATGGAGTTGGAGAATATCATGCTAAGCAAAGTAAGTCAATCCCAAAAAACCAAAGGCCAAATGTCCTCTCTTATAAGTGGATGCTGATCCATAACCAGGGGGTGAGGAGCATGGGAAAATGGAATAACTTTGATTGGGCTAAGGGGAGGGAGTAGTGGGTAGTGGGTATGGGGCAGGAAAGATGGTAGAATGAGATGGACATCATTACCCTAGGAACCTTTATGACTGCACATGTGGTGCGACGCTACATCATATACAACCAGCAAAAAAAAAAAAAAAGGTTGTGCTGCAGTTGTGTACAATGAATCAAAATGCATTCTGCTGTCATATATGCCTAAATAAAATTAATTCATTAATTTAACAAAAACATTTCTCTTGAAATATCTAGACTAGAGTATGCTAGTCAGAATTTCCTCACTGTGATCAAAGTACCTGATAAGAATTACTTAGAGGAGGAAAAGTTTGTTTGGGGCTCATGATTTTAGTGGTTTCAGTCCATGGTTGGTCAAGTCCGTGGCTGTGGGCCTGAGGTGAGGCAGAACGTCATGGAGGAAGGGTGTGGTGGAGAAAAGCCGCTCAGCAGGGGGGGGGGAGGGGGGCTGGGGAAAAGATAAACCCTTCCAGAGCATTTCCCCAGTGACTTATTTCTTCCAAATAGGTCCCATCTCCCAGTAGTCCATTCAGCCATCAATGGATTCATCCATTAGTCAGTCAGAGCCTTTGTGATCTAATCATTTCCCCAAATCCCCACCTCTGAGCCTCTGAGACCTTGGGGGATATTCCAGATCCAGACCATAACACAGGTTGTGGTGTAGCACTGAAAGCGGGTTAGAGAAGGAAGGAATTTGTCACTGAATAACACAATCAGTATGTTTCTGGGTGAAATTAGTTTAGTGGTATAGCATCCCCCACCTCATTTAACCCCAAGGTCAACCTTACCCTTCTCAGCACTTATAATAATACCTGCTTACCTGTTCTGGTTGCCACTGGTATACAACAAAATCAGTCCAAAACTTAGTGGCATGAAATATTAATTTTATTATGTTCACAAGCAAGGCATTATGGATATGGCTTATATCTGCATTCTGTAGGCTCTGGGGCATCCTGTGCAAGGACTTACTGACCAAGGGTGACTTGGTGAAGATGAAGTCTAGAATAACTTAGAGGCATCTTTACTCCTAGGCTTGGTGGTTGATTCTAGCTAGGCTGGGACTTCAGCCATGATGGTTGCCAAGCAGAATAGGTACCTGTGGCTTCCTCACACGCCTGGGATTCCTCACAAGGTCACCTTGGAGAAATCAGACTTACATGACAGCTCAAAGGTTCCACAATGAATATCTCAAGAGGCACAGGTGAAGCTGCTTGATCTTTTGTGACCTTGAAAATCTTGCCTTGCTACATTCCATTGTATTCTACAGCTGATTCAAGGAGAAGGGACACAGCTACATATCTAGGTGGGAGAAGCATCAAAAAGTTTAATGGCATGATTGAAAACTTTTTAACTGTTTTTTTTTCCACAGGTATCTCTGAAATAGTTTAATAGTGGGAAGAATATTTAGATACTCAATTTTCAGTAGAATAATGATATACTGTGCTTACCTCTATTTAGTAATCCAACGTTTCAAGTTAGAAATGAAGATAGGCACTTAACAAAAATGTAGGTCTGAAGAATATAACTGCTTAGCATTATATACTTTGAAGAGTTTTTCTTTCAAAGTAAGAAAGAAAAAAAATAAGAAGAAAAAAGAAAATGGTTTTAATATATCACCAAAAGAATATTTTAATAAAAAGGAATCAATACAAAAAGTAAATGTCCTGGTTAGAGGACAAATTCCTTGGGATCCCCATCTATTGGGTTAACCTATTGTAGTTTCTTATGGTACAATGAGAACTCTGTACTTGGTTGTCATAGCATGAATCTCAGTCTATAATAAATATTTTCACAAAGTTTTCTATAAACTTTTTTATTTGGGTAATTTAAAACATGCAAAATTAGATAATATAGTATCATGAACTCCAAGCCATCACCAGCAGCCTCAGCATTTTATTAACTCCTGAGAAATCTTGTTTTATCTATAGCCCTCATTCCACTTCCTCTCTTTTGTAAATTATTTTGAAGAAAATCTAAGATATTATAACATTTCATCTGTAAATATTTCAGGAGGTATTTCTAAACAAGAAAGCCTCTTTTAAAAACATAACCACGATACCACTATCACATCTAGAATAAGAACAATAATTATTCAAAGGCAAATATTCAGTCAGTTCCAAATTTCCAGTTACTTCATAAATGTTTTCATTTTTATAGTTTGAGTCAGGATCTATAAGTCATATATTATAATTAGTTTATATATCTTTTAAATCTTTTGTAATCTACAGGTTTCACTTTTCATCTCTTTTTATTTTCTCCAATTGCAATTTGTTTGTTGGGAGTAGTTTGTCTCATATAATTCTTACTGGATTTTGCTAGCCACTTTTGTGTGGCACGATCTTTGTTTTTCCTGTAAATTCAGAGGTGAATAGGAGACTTGTATTTGTCAGTTTTCTATCACTATAACAATTCCCACCATGGCAACTTATGAACTGAAGGGAGCCTTATTTTGGTTCATGATTCTAGTGATCCAAATCCAAGGATGAGCAGCCCCACTGGCTCAGGCCTCTGTTAATGATGACATATCATGGTTGGAGAATGTGTAGGAGAAAACCACTCATATCATGAGCCAGGAAGAGATTAGTGTTTCACAATCCCCTTTAGGGGCACACCAGCAATGACCAAAGGACCTATCTCCTAAAGTTATACAGCATCTATCAATAGTGCCACCCTAAGGACCAAGTCTTCTACACCTGGACCTTTGAGAGACACTATCCAAATTATATGTCAGATGTATCTTGTGCCATTCCTTCAAGTAGTGTCTATCCTCTTCTCCAGACTGTGGACTTTGTGAAGGTAGAGCTCATGAATACTTTTCTCGCAATGGAAAATCTAGCATTTGGTATGGTATATTGTATATGTCAGACACTCAATAAGTATTAGCTGAATGAATGGATGTATGGATGAACATGGACACATAGGAACTATGAACCCAACCCAACCCAGGAGTAATCCACTACAACCTCTAGACAATTAACTCAGATGTTCCTACACTTAGAGCATAGAAGGTATTTTCAGAGTTTACTGCATTCTCATTCATTGATTCACTGAGTACCTGTCACGTGCAAGGCACTGCCCTAGGCATATGGATACATTGGTAAACAAGGTGGAGTCACACCTCTGCCATCCCAATAATGTGGACCAGTTGATTTCCTTGATGACAACAATATAGAAGGGTCCCACGAAGCTCCTGGATGCGTAGCTGCCATTTGAGCCAGCCAAGGGAGACTTTGGGATTCATTCATTTCATTTGGGATCCTTGCTCCATTGTTGGCTAACTGTGTGCCTTGGTAGTTAAATCCTCAATTACCTCATCTATACAATAGCATAGGACTGTTGGCTTCATGGGGTTGTGTGAGGGTGTGGTCAACTCTTATTGTGTTCTGCTTATATCATCTTACCTACTCCCATGTCTTTTTTGTCTGAGGGTGTCTTCTGGCCCAGCTAAGATGGCAGACCTAAAGTGCTGAAGATCTGATCCCCCGCCCCAGTTCCCACAACAATCTTCAAACAGGGGAATTAAGAGAGGTAAGTGTTACAAAAAACTTAAAACACACACATACACACACACACACACACACACACACACACACACAAAACCCAACAACAAATAATTCAGTAAATGGGCAAAGGAACTGAATAGTCACTTCACAGAAGAAATACAATCAGTCAACAAATATATGAAAAATGTTCAATATCTCTAATAATCAGAGAAATGCAAATTAAAACTACACTGAGACTTAATCTCACTCCAGTCAGAATGGCAATTATCAAGAATACAAGTAACACTAAATGTTGGTGAGGATGTGGGGCAAAAGATATACATTGCTGATGGGACTGCAAGTCGGTGCAACCACTCTGGAAAGCAGTATGAAGATTCTTCAGAAAACTTGGAATGGAACCACCATTTGACCCAGTTACCCCACTCCTTGGCATATACCCAAAGGACTTAAAATCAGCATACTGTAGTGACACAGCCACATCAATGTTTATAGCAGCACAATTCTCAGTAGCTAAGATGGGGAACAAACTTAGGTGCCTTTCAACAGATGAATAAAGACAATATGGTACATATACATAATGGGATATTATTCAGCCATAAAGAAGAAAGAAATTATGGCATATGCAGGTAAATGAATGGAACTGAAGACTATCATGCTAGTTGAAATAAGCCAATCCTAAAAAACTAAAAGCCAGATGTTCTTTCTGATATGTGGATGCAATAAGGAGGGGGAGAGAAAACAGAAGTTCATTGGATTAGACTAAGAGGAATGAAGAGAAGGGAGGGAGGATGGGAATAAGAAAGACAATAGAATGAATCAGAAATAACTTTCCTGCATTCATATGTGAATACACAACTAGTGTAACTCCACATCATGTACAATCACAAGAATGAGAGGTTATAAACTATGTATGTATAATATGTCAAAATACATTCTACTGTCATGTGTAACTATAAAGAACAAATTCAAAAAGAAAGATAAGAGTTAGTGGATAAATACTCCAGTTTCCTCACTCCTTGGTAGTACCATAACACTGTCCTGCAGAGGGTCCCCAGTGAAATAGTGCATTTGTTCTCATGGCAGTAACCACCCATCAAGCATTTTTCATTGGTTTCATTCCCTTTTTTCCTCCTTTCAAACACCCTCACGGTGCTTCATGGAGTCACCTCCCAGGGAACCACGTTCACCCAAATCTTTACTCTGGCCCCCATTGGGGACACAAACTAAATGAAGCATTAAATGATTAAGGCATGTGCAATAGTTAGAGGCTCCTTCTGTTAAGGTGCCATCCAGCGGGTGTGTTATCTTCAAAGGATGGGCAGAAAGTGAAAGAAGCAATAGAAATCCTAAAATCAGAAATAAATTCAAAATTGCAGTGATTGGCAGTGATTCAAAGTAGAAGCAAACTTCCCCATCTGCTTCAGCCTCTCCCATAGAGGGGGACCAAAATAAGGTACAGGTCAGGGATCTATAGGCATAACCACAATCCTGATCATCAGGTATGATTCTGTTAAGATCACTAGAGTCTCTTGTAAAAGACAGAAGCAGTGTAATGCATTTAAGACACATTTTCTTTAAAAATGGTTAAATTAAAAAAAATGTTGCATTTTCAAAGAATGATAAGATACTATTGTTTTGGAAAATTCACTAGTAAGATCAGCTCATTCCTGGATAATGACAGATAAATGAGCCTTGATTGTTCCAACACCTGCACCACTGTTTGTCTTGTCTCTGACAAGGTGTGGCTGGGCACTGTGTATGAAGAAGGCTCCTCATTATCTGGGCTATTGTTCCAGGAACCAAAGCTATCATCAATGCATATAGTGTATTCCACATAACTCAGCCACAGTATGAGGAGAAGTGAGAAAATAGGTGATAGAGTGAATAACATGTTCTTGGGACTGCATTTCCCAGTTGATTCTTTTTATTTTAATTTTTTATTACCAAGGTAGTATATGATCATCATAAAAACATGAACAAGAAGAAATGTATAAAGTGAAAGCCTCTCTCTTCCTCTCCAGCCCCACCACTATGGGTGTTGTGTAAAACACTGAAGCACATGCACGTGTTTGCAAAGTGGCACTCCTACCTGTTATTATGTCTTTTCCACTCCCATGTATTCTAGCCATCTCTATCACCAATATTTTGTTCTTGAATGATGCAGAATTTCACAGCATGGATGTCCTATATTTTACTCATTCCCCTTTTGAACATTTAGTCTGAACAAATAATTAGTCTGTGAACATCTGTGTCCCTTGTTCACTTATGAGACAATTTCTGAAAAAGAATGACTAGATTTGGAATTACCAAGTTTAAGGGCAAACACTTTTTTTTAACCTTTTAAAACCTACAAAGTACCCTCTAAATCAGGCCCCCAAATGTATTTCATTGTTGCTTTAATTTGTATTTCTTTTAAAATTACTTGTAGTTGAGCTTTATTTTCCCTATGTTTATCGACAACTTCTATATTTTTCTATGAATTGTGTGGAAATAGATTACCCAAATGATAATAAGAAATGGATACTTATTCAGAACTTGTGTTAGCAAGGGAGTTGGTCATCATCACTTGCATTTGGTAGAGACCCAAAGGTATGTAGGGGAGTTGGAAAGCTTTCTAATGAAAGAAAAGGATCCTTCAGTTAGGAATGCCCTGACGGGAGGCCATTGGCATGAAGAAGCTAGAAGTAAACTCACCAGAGCAAGCCATTCTGTGTGAGTGGTTAGAGAAGACATATTTGGCTTTTTTAAAATGGTCCTGCATAGAACCCTGGGGGGAAAAAATAAGCAAAGCTGTCAGTTATTGATTAAGTCCTGGTTGTTTGGGCCATTGTAGTCACAGATTGTGGATTAGAGTTCTTTTGTATACACGGTCCATCCATTTGTCCATTAGCATAGATACTCCCCAATTTACGTAGTTCAATTTATGGGGTTTTCCACTTTACAATGGCTTGAAAGCAATAGGCACTCAGTAAAAACTGTACTTGGAATTTTGAATTTGGATCCTTTTCAGACTAGCCATATTCAGTGCAATCCTCTTTCAAGATCCTGGGCAGTGACAGAGAGCCATCACTTCCAGCAATGAGGAGAAATACTGACATTGTATAGCATTCTCTGTTGCTAAGTGAGGATGCTCAGTAGGTTAGGTGTGTTCAATGCATTTTTGACTTGTGGTGAATTTATTGGCACATTCCTCCATTGTAAAATTGGTAAGCAAGGGTGTATTCACTCTCAACTGCTTCTTGATTTCTGTTAGACTCTTGATCTTTTTTTCCTCCTAGTTTCTAAACCTGAAACAGATGCACCAATGCTGGGGCTTCCATTTTTGATATTTTGTTACATAATTAAATGGACTCACTCACATGTGCACATCTTTCCTACAATGCAGTTGTATTGCACACCTTTTTTTAAAAAAAAGAGAGAGAGAGAATTTTTTAATATTTATTTTTTAGTTTTTGGCAGATACAACATCTTTGTTTGTATGTGGTGCTGAGGATCGAACCCGGGCCACATGCATGCTAGGCGAGCACGCTACGGCTTGAGCCAAATCCCCAGCCCATATTGCACACCTTAGTAAAGAGAATTTTAACCTCCTAAAACAATGTTCAAAGCAAAATAGTTTTGCTCTTGTATGAGATATTAACAATTGAGGGTTATGTGGTAGGATTTGGGGGCAGAGTTTATGAGGCTTTACAGAGTGGAGAAGAATCATATCTTGTTAATGCGACCCATCATGAATTCTCCAGAAGGAAGATCCACATGGCTGTTCTTTGTACCAGTCATGTGCTCTGCACAAAACTTACATTTAGAGGTCAGCAAACCCTCATCATGTTTAAGATAAGAATTTAGAATATTAAAAACTCATCAATTTTTAATCTTGGAAGAGATCACATACAATAAAAAAAAAAAATAAAACAGTCACCATAAAGTCCATGGGAAGCCAGAATTTAAAAACAGATAGTGAGCATAGATAGATAAATCGGGTCAGATGGAAGAAAACAGATCAAACCGGTTTGGGTCCAAAGGCTGGAAACTACTCGTGGGAGATTGAAATGTGAATGTTCCCAAAGCCTGGCCTATGCTGCCCATCCTAAATAATTGTTAAAGAAGCAACTCCTGAGTAGACAAGGAACTGCTAATTAATTCACCCTGGGTCCCCTTCCTCCCTGAACTCTCTGTAGGTTGTGCCCAAGAGGGTACCTGGATTGGCTTACTCCTTTGCTCTGTCCTGCTTGTCCTACTCCTTAATAGTCTCCCTTGAGAGTACCTCCTTAATAAATCTCTGACATATCAGTCACTGTTTCAGGTTCTGTTTCTAAGGAAACCAATTTAAATAGTATCTAACACTATCACAAATTTGTTATGGGACTTGGGCAAGTCCTACCTCCTCCAGACCAGTATGCACAACTAGAAAAATAAAATATGGACACAATTATTTCTAAGGTCTTTTAAAGAGTCAGAACTCCATGATTTCATTTGAATTGTGGTTACATATTGTCTCAGTCCATTTTGTATCATTGTAACAAAATACCCCAGGCTGAGTAATTTGTAAAGAAAAAAAGGTTTATGTAGCTCACAGCTTTGAAGATGCAATGGCATAGCCCTGGTGAAGGTCTTATGGAGGATGACATCACAATGTCAGGGAAGGCATGAGAGTGGTGAGTGGTTCATGTATGAAAGAGATTCAGGGGGATGCCAGGCTCCTTTACAAAATGGATTATTGCAGAAACTTATCAAGTCTCACAAGACCTGTGTCAAAACCTTCCAAGGGTGGAACCTGCATGACCTAATTACCTTCCATTAGACCTCAACCTCTCAAATGTTCTACTCACTCAATACTGCTATCCTAGAGACCCAGTTTCCAGCACATGAAACTTTGAGGGGCAGACACAAGCCATATCTAAATCACAGCACATGTTATACTTCCTTTAAAGAGAAGCTTCTGAACCTGGAATTCTTACATGGCTTTTCATGATCAGTGAGGCCTCAGGAATTTTATGTAAAATTGTGAATATAATTTTTGAGGAGAATGCCCATAGCTTTTATTAGATTTTGGAGGAGTTTATAACTCTCCACTAAAGTTAGCAACCACTCTTTATAGCTTGTTTATAGATTTCAGACTGTTTATGGGAATATTGTCACAAATCCTAACAGGAATCCTTTGAAATTAATAATGATTTGATTAAAACCACTTCATATTTCTTTTCAAATAACAGAAAGAAGTAGGTCCTGATGGTAGTTTCCCAACAGAGCTACGCACAATCCTTCTTGCTTAGTCTTTGAGATTTTTTTCTTATTAACTTGGTCTTTTGTAGGTTCACCTTTTTTTTTCCTTTTATTTTTATTTTGGTACTGGGAATTGAATGCAGGGGCACTTAACCACTGTGCCACATCCCAGACCTTTTTTATATTTCATTTGGAGACAGGGTCTCTTTAAGTTGCTTGGAACCTCACTAAGTTGCTGAGACTGACTTTGAACTTGCAATCCTACCTCAGCGTCCTGAGCCGCTGGGATTAGAGGCATGTGCCACTGCATCCGGCTGTAGGTTCACTCTTTCAAACTTTTCTGTGAGAGTTGAATATAAACTGCATTTTTCATTTTCTTTTTTTCTTTTTTAGACAGATATTGGGTAAACCAGTCTGGCTTAACTAAAGAAGAAAATGTGTTTGGACTCTGATTAATGAAGACTATGAAATCCACTTACTTGAATTTCTTTCTGTTCTCTTTTTTGTATACAGATTAACAGACAGGCAGACAAGTAGATACACAGACATCCACAACCATAAGTACCAGAAACACATCCCAGAAGCTTTCATCAAATACAGAATTTGAAATCTAGTTTTGACAAAAATAGCCCCAGCTGGTTATATTTAAGTCCCACTTGTTATGCACACAGTAGGTCAATAAATTATGAGGCAAGCAGCTGCTTCGACTTTTAGAACAATTAGGTCCCACGAGTAAAGCACATGGCAGGGAGGAGGCAGGATGCACAGAAGGCTCTCCTTCAGAAATGAAACATTTCCTCATGTGCATCTGGGTCAGCCATGGGTAGTTCCTCTCATAAAGGATATTTTATGAACCTGGATAACAAGAATTTATATAAATACACATTCACAAACTCACATGATACATATGGAAGAAATAAAGAACAAGTAAGTAATGGTGAATTAAGTGCATTGAAGGGTTCAGCCAGCCTTTTAATCAACCACAAGAGGGAAGTTTGGGTACTCATGATGTCACCTAGATGCCAAAGGGTGTTTATATCTTTAAACAAAGCTTTCATGGGTAGGACCTAAAGGACAAAGAGTCTCAGTGGAGGCATTCCAATCTAAACAGTGATATAGGATGGCTGGACACGTACAATCATGATTTCACTTGCTCACTTTTTTAGCTCATTCATTCATTATTCAAAATGTGTTCAGTGAATATCAGGCCTTATTGGTGGTGCTGGCCTAGCATGCCAGTGATCCTAGTCTTAGGGTACTTATGGTTTGGAAGAGAAGACAAAAAATAAACTAATAAACACATGACTACCTGATTACTGACTGTGATACATATTAACTCTCTGAGGGCCAGAAAAATGGAGTGGAAAGATGGTCAGAGAAGACATTTTTGATGGCTATTTTATGTCAGCTTGACTGGTCTAAGGGATGCCCACATAGCTGCTCAGCCATTATTTCTGCATATGCCTGGGAGAGTGTTTATAAAATATAGAAGCATTTGAATTGATAGGCAGAATAAAATAGAAAGCCCTCCCCAATATGAGTGAGCATTATCCAATCTTTGAGGGACAAGATAGAACAAAAAGATGGACAAAGGGTAAATTCTTCTCTCTCTTTCTCTCTCTCTCTCTCTCTCTCTCTCTCTCTCTCTCTCTCCACTCCTGTCGTCCCCTCAGATCTGAACCATCCATCTGCTCCCTATCTTGGACACCCCAGGCTTTCAGATTCAGACTAGGATGTATATCAGTAGTAGTCACTAGCCCTGATTCTCAGGTCCTTCCACCTTGTACTGAATTATACCACCGTCTTTCCTGATTCTCTAGTTTGTAGACAACAGATCATGGGACTTATCAGCCTCAATAACTATGTGAGCCAAGGCCTATGATAAATTCCTTATTACATATGTATATCTCTAGATATTCTGCTGGTTCTAATTCTCTTTTGAACCCCGGCTGACTCATCTTTCAATGAGATATTCTAGTACCAAGACAATTGCTGCTTGTATATCTGAAATTCAAACTTAATTAGACATCTGTATTTTATCCAACAAGGCTGCATCAGTTTGGGTTGGCCATGTGAATTGCTTTGGTAGGTGGGACAGCAACAAAGGTTCAGAAGGTCCTTACACGTGGGGGCTTACATTTTTGTTGCTCTGGAACCCTCTGAATATTACGTGAGGAGAAGCTAAGACCAGCCTGTTGGAGGATGAGAGACATGTGATCCAGTGGGTCCCATGGTCCCGATAACCAGCTTGTCCACACTAGATAGGTGAGAGAAGCCATGCTGCACCTTCCAGCCACCAGCTGACACAAAAGCTGACTACAGGTGCCAGAAAAGCTGCCAGTCCTCAATGGTTTGGTTCATACTTCTGTCTCAGTTCCTTGTTGTTCTAATAAAAAATATGCCACAGACTAGGGGGCTTATCAACAATAGAAATTTCTCACAGTTCTGGAGGGTGGGAAGTCAAAGATGAAGGCACTGGCAGATTCACTGTCTGGAGGGTGAGAGCTTTCTAGTTCATAAATGGTGACTTCTTCCCATGTCCTCTCTTGATGGGGGGACAATGCAGTTCTCTGGGATCTCTTCTATGAGGGTATAATCCAATTCATAAAGGCACTGACTCAATAACCTAATCCCGTCCCCAGATCTTCATCTCCTAACCATCACACTGGTGATTAGGTTTTAATATAAGAATTTGAGAGGGGAACATAAAAGTTCAGAACATAGTGACTTCTTTTTATTTTTTATTTTTGGATTTCTACTCCTCCCTTTCAAGAACCCATTGATTCCAGTCTTAACCTATTGATGGATTAAAATGTTCAGATTCCAATGAAGGTTCTGGACATGCAGAATGCAAGGAAATAATGCAGCTGAGTTTACAATTTCTGAAAGGTACGGAGCCAGGATGGCAATTTGATACATATATTTCTTCTCCCTCTCATCAAAGAGCGTAGTTTTGGAAACATCCTCAGGTTAGGAGGGTCTCAGTTCTAGCTCATCTCACATGCAGGCAATGGTCCTGTAAGCTTGAATGTTTTAGGAAATTGATCCTACTCACAAATTACAAATGGAATAGTTTTAAGGTTGGTGAACCAATTAATCAAGCATGAGAAATGGTTTCTAACTAAGTAAAAAGAGAAGAGTTTACAGGGATATTTAAATAGCTAAGGAATGATAAATTCTCAGCTGCATTCCTCTGAGGTGTCATGAGTGTATCAGACATCAGCACCCAAGGAGCCCAAACCCAGGAGGGGTGGGAGAGAGCAGAGCATCAACAATAACAAAGCCCTGGGACCCATTCCAACAAGGCAGGCAGATCAGATAATACATAAAGGAGGATAGGAAAGCAAAAGACCCCCTTCTATTGTCCACATGCACAGTCTGCATTATTCAAAGACAGATTTTTAAATATGTATCAGCATTCCAGTAAACAGGGCAAGCCTGCTAATAACAGTGCAATTCAGCAATCGCTACTCCAAATAAATACATTAGGAATGTCATTACTCTAATCAGATTAACTGCTGTCCTTCATATTATGCTTTGAATAATCATTAAAGTTCTTCTCTATACTTGTGAACTTGGCAAGTATTCTTCCTAGAGATTCATGGAAGAAATGTTGGCTTGTTAGTATTTTTCCTCTTTAAAGAAGTTTCTTCAACATTTTTAATAAATGCATTGATTTTTCTCCCACAGAGGTGACTTACTATGGTAAAACTTACTGTGTTTGGTTTCATGATTTCTAATACCAGACCTAATTTTTGTATAGGATTTTATTATTCATTACAGCAGGTCATGTTTCTTTATGAGAACAATTACTATGATAGTTTAAATGTCATTATTTTCAAAACTATCCTTACAGATTAGCTGCCACATCACTCTCTGAATACTTGCACTTGAATATCTGAACCATAGTTCATAATTGTATTATTCACTGAGCTGATTCTTCTCATTAATAATGCCTATAAATGCTTTTTCAATAGCCAGAAATCCACTCCTGTGAACAAAACTGTCTCCACCCATTTTTGGCAGTGGGCAACAGCTGGGATCTTTTGTAAATAAATTGAGACCTAGTGATGAATTTATTTCCTATTGTGGTTACATTCATGAATTGAAAGCCTTTGAAATTCAGAGCTGTGCTATCTGATGTTCAACATTTTTTAATTCATGAGATTCAAGAGGGAGAAATATTGTAGTTATTTATTAAAATAATTTTCCTATCAAAAATAAATTGCTCTTTTCTGGCACAGAATGCTTAGAAGAATTAATATCTAATAATTAATAAGTAGACTTGTTGAACTTAGTTTTAACACCTCTCTAGTAACCACCTACCCTCTTCCAAAATAAAAGCGGACACTTGCACACACATTAATAATCCTGCTGAGAAGGGGATCTTAGGTTCTAAATTGACAATTTATTTTATGTGCTTTATTTCTTTTTTGCAATCACTTTACCTTTTCCATCATGTTTTTCTATTTTGAAAGCATCAGAAGTCATTTAGATCCACTCATATATAAGGAAAACAGAGGGAAATAGTCAAAAAACCAGCCAACAGCAGATGTTCAAAATAGAAACAGATCTCATGGGCCTGCCCAATTTTTCTATCTGCAAAATTCACCTCTCTATCCCTATGTACTTTCTTTTCTTCAGCTTGAACAACAGTATTTCTTTGTAATTGACTTTCTTAGTTACTTGTGTCTCTCTTGGTCACAACTGTTCCCCATAGGAATCCCTGCCATCTCATAATGTCTTCAAATACAGCAAGAAAAATTTCTGTTTTCAAGAGAAATTAATGTGGATTGAGAGCCTAGGCCATCACCAAATTTACAAAGTAAAGTGAGGGAGGGAAATTGGGTCCCTCGAGTGAATTTCTGACTGTAGATATGGGTAAAGTTCTTTCATAAGCAGAGGAATAGTTCCCTATGTTAGTCAACTTTTCATTGTTGTGACCAAAATACTTGACAAGAACAACCTAAAGAAAAGTTTACTTTGGCTGATAGTTTTAGAAGTTTAGTTCATGATGGGCCAACTCCATTGGTCAGGGCCAAGATGAGGCAGAACATCATGATCCAATGGTGTGGCAGAGAAGTACTGCTCTGCTTGTGGTGCCAGGAACAGAGAAAGAAAGGGAGCAGGGCTTCAGGGAAGATGATCCATTCCAAGGCACCCCTACCCCCACCCCATGACCCACCTCCTCCAGCCATACCCCACCTGCCTGCCATTACCACCCAGTTAGTTCATTCAAACCAGGATGAACTGATTAGGTTATAGCTCTCAGAATCCAAACATTTTGCCTCCGAATATCCCTTCATTAACACAGGAGCTTTGGGGGGACCCCCTCACCTCTAAACTATAGCACATACTTCTTGACTTGTAGTGCCTTAAAAAAAAATCCTGCCTACTCTGGCTCTTTTGGAATATTTAAAATCAATCTTTGGATTGACCAAGTATTCTTCTAGATTTTCTAGCATAAAGAAGTATTTGTGGAAAGGAAATCTAAAGCTCATTTATTCCACTTTTATTTATTTTTTTAAGTTTAGCTCACATGGAAATGATGCTCAATTCAGCAGAATGAGAACTCAACCAAAAATGTGGGCATCCTTAAGTGCAGTTCTGCTCTCTTACCTGCATCACAATCTTTTGCTCTTCTTCTCTTTTCTTCTTGAAGTCTGTAAATCATGAGGACTGTTGTCAAAACCTAATTAATCCAACAGGCCCGTCCTTGGGATGTCCCATGTGCCTACATGTGTGACCCACAGGGATGAAGCTCTCAGCTGCCATATCCACAAACCCCAAATGGAATTGACATGATAAAGAGGGTCTTGATAGTGCTCTTGGCAGCTCCAGTGCTGCTGCTTCAACAACTTCCCAAAGGGTGGGTGACGGTTCTCACTTCTTTTCATGAAAAGCTCATAGAATTTGCTGCTTCTTAAGAGGAAGCAACAGACAGCGCTCCCAGATTCCCTGGGCTTACTCTTGGAATTTTTCTTTCCTTTTCACAGGAATTGCCTAGTCAAGTGGATTCTCATAGCTGCCAATAAACATCATTTCAGAAAACCTGGTCTCAGACAATATCTTCTGTTCCCTTATTTTTCAAGCTATATATTTCCTGACCTTAAGTAGAATATTCCCATTTTCCCCAAAGCTTCAAGTTTTCTTGAAAAAAAAAGTGGGTAGCTGACTTATTTCTGCAAGATGTAAAGCAAAGTTCTGTACATCTAATCCTTATTCCATGACTCGAGACCTAAAGATGAAACAATGAACCAAAATCATAACTCTAACAAAGAAAGATGCTTAATTGAATCTTTATTATCTCCAGTTAACTTGGCTTAAAGTCATATTTTTGCATATAGGCTAAAATAGCATATATGTGTCCATAAAGGGCAAAGAATTCTTTTATAGAATTATTCTTATATTCAGTGGGAAATTACTGATCATCTGAGCCACAAGTTAGGGCTAAAGCGGGGGGGGGGGGGTGGGGGGGGAGGAGGGGTGTCCATAGTCCCTGACTGTCTGAAGCTCCCAAACTAGCAGGAAAGTACACATAAATCTCAAGAATCCTGCAAAACTACTCACCCATTAAAGCAAATAATGCCAAAAATATATTGCTGATCAAAGGACAATTTCTCTGAACTCAATGGAAACTACCCAAACACTGACTTTACCAAAACACATTTATTTCAGTAAAAAAACAACAGGTAGAGTTGGAAAGGAATTCCTTTTCTTGCAGTGTGTTGCTTATGGGGAAATTCAAATGAAAAGTTGAAAAAAAGGAAAACCATAAATCAGCTAAAAGAACCAGATGTATTAAAAAAATAAGAAAACAGATACAAACCTAGAATTTATTTGCTACTAAATTACAGGGAGATCATGATGTTAATCATAACTAAGAACAAATATCATTGTGCGTTTTTTGACCCCAGAGCTCAGCACATACATTTTGCTGAACGCCCACCTTGAGTATGGCTCTGAATGTGCCAGCATCTTGCACAATCAAAGTGCCCCTAAAATAGGCCTGTAATAATGGCATCACGTTCCCTGTGTAAAGGACCTTGCAGTTGAAAGAGATCCTGATGTGATTCTTCTTGCAACATAAAGAAACCTTTTTGAAGCAAGTACTTAATCCTTCATCAGTGAGAGAAAGCTCTCTGACAAAACAAACAATCCTCAAATTTCATCATCTTAATACAGAGTTTATTTCCCACTCACATAATGGTTCATGAGGTGGTTCTGAGACATGTCTCCTTTCAGTTTTGGGTTCCACTATCCTCTAAAATTTTAAGTTCTCTCTTAAATCTTGTTTCTAGCTGGCAGGTTGGAGGAGGAGAGACTGGAGAATCCAGCTGACGTTTGCTTTGGGGGCAGCCCTGGAAGGGGCAGACATTTCTTTAAAAAAAAAATTAAAAATTTTAGTTGCAGATGGGCACAACAATTTATTTTATTTATTTATTTTTATGTGGTGCTGAGGACTGAACCCAATGCTTCACACTCACTAGGCAAGTGATCTACCACTGAGCCACAACCCCAAGGGGAAGACATTTCTTCGGCCATGTTTCATTGGCTAAAATTTATGATCAACTGAATCTCAAGGAAAGCTGGGATGGGTGGTCTAGTTATTTGCTAAAGGAAAGGGAGACTGAGTCACTAGTCTGTGCCCAAAGTCCTGAACATCTCTGGTATTGTTTTCATAAGAGAAAAAATGCATACTCTAATCATAACAGGAAAATTAGTTTATTAAGTATCCCATTGGAAATTGTCTTGCTCTTTAAGATTCTTCCTTGATTTAATCTTCAAACAAAAGAAAAACCAGAAAGATTGGAAAATAACTCTGACCAAATTACTTTCATGTCCTCTTGTCACTTCATTACTTATTATGAGAACATGGCCCAACTCCATTACCAAACACTGCTACTACAGAACTTTGATTTGTAAAACACAAGCTTCTTTAGAAAAAAAAATTCAGTGAATCAAATGATAAACAAATAGCTGGTATAAGTAGGGTTAAAGGATTTACCGGAACCATCTCCAAGATAGTATTTTTATTATTTTTTAATTACAGCATTATAGTTCTATATAGTAGTTGGTTTTATTTTGACAAAGTCATACATGCATGCAATTTGATTTACTCTTTTCAGTTCATGGTACCCCTCCTCTTTTCATTACTCCTCCTATTCTCCTTCTCTATTGATCTTCCTTTTATTCATTCATTTATTTATTTTTATTGGTGCTTTATACATATACATAAGGATGGCATGACAAGAGAGCCTATAGAATGGGAAAAAATCTTTGCCAGCCACTTCTCTGACAGGAGATTAATATCCAGAATATATAAAGAACTCAAAAAGCTTAACACCAACCAAACAAAAGACCCCAGATAACCCAATTAATAAATGGGCAAAAGAACTAAACAGACATTTCAAGTGGAGGAAAATTTACAAACAAAACAGAAATTTACAAACAAAACAGTACTAGTACTTTTCTAGTACTACAGTCATGTGTCACTTAACAATGGAGATGCATCCTGAGAAATGAGTCATTAGGTGATTTTTCATTATGCAAACATCATGGGATGTATTTACACAAACTAAGATGGCCGTGATGTCACTAGGCAACATAGTCTCATGGGACTACCATCATATATGTGGTCCATCATTGACTGAACAATTGTTATGCAAGCATATGACGGTACTTGTATTAGTTTTTAATTGCTGCATCAAAAATTACCACAAATATAGCAGCTTAAAACCACATAAAGATATTATTTCAAAGTTTCCTTAAGTCAGGACTCTGGATATGGATCCACTTAGTATCTCACCAGTCAGATTTCAAGGTGCCCACTTGGACTATAGTCTCATCTGACGTTCAGGTTTATCTTCCAAGTTATTGGAAGAAGTCAGTTCCTTGCTGACTCTAAGCCAGGGGTCCCTCTCAGCTCTTATGAACTACCCTCAGGTCCTAGCATGGGGCTCTCTGACAACATGGCATCTTATATCTTCAGAGCCAGTAGCTATGGTGGAGACGTATGTAGCCCAACCTAATCAGGGTAATGATAGCTCATCATTTCCCTTGGTCCTTCCCACATCAAGAGAGGATCATATAGGGCACATGCACTAGTGAACAGGAGCCCCAGGGGCTATCATAGAAGTTGGCAGTACACACTACTGTTTCTTTTCAACAAATAGGATGAACATATGCTGTTTATACATGAAGTATATCTGCATGAGTATAGGAGGAGCTAAAACAAGGTGTGTCTCTAGAGAGCAGAACCAGAAGATTAGGAAAAAAATGAATGTTTCTATGTCTTTGGCCCTGTTTCGATGATTTTAGCATATTTGTGTATTACCTATTCAAATGATGCCATTAACAAAAATAAGAATAGAGGAGGCAAAAATGCACAATAGTCTTTCCTGGAGGTATTACTGCAGGCTCAATGCATGGCCCTGACCCTGGCCTTTCCAGGTGGATGTCTGTCTGAGCCTGGTAAGCACCTTCCCTGGGCAGGCCAGGAAGGAAGTTTCACAGATAGTATTACTGGCCCAGTTCTTTTTTGCCTGCCTTACAGTATGCCAATCACTGACACAACAAGTTTTGAAAAAAGAGGGTTTATTCTTGAGGCACCATTTGTGTGGAGATGAGAGCTGAGCCTCAATTCTACTTCTCCAAGGATAGGGTTTAGGGGTACTTATGGGTTAAAGAAGTAGGGTAGGTTAAGACACAGGGAAAGGCATTGCAAGTGAGGAAGAATAAAGTAATTATTCAGTGGGCTGCGCAAACTTCATGGCTCTTCGTAGGGTACATATTCAGAAAATAGTGGCATTGATGTGATCTGTGGGTGGAGTTTTTGATCTGATAATATCAAAAAGTTACCCATCGAACACTTGGGCCTGCCCAAGGGGTTTGAGCTAGACAACCATAAATTGGAGGTATTGTCTATGGCAAAACTAGCAGGGATCTATTACTTTATTGTTTAGTTGAGCAACTTATAAACTCAGTGATGAAAGCAAGTAACTAGAAGTAATTAAAACCAGAGGGTTTATTCAGGTTTTCCTTCAGTTTCACTGTGAAGTACCCTCCTCTGGAAAAAATTCTTCCAAGTCCTCATGTACTGTAGCCTGATATCCACAAATTAAAAACATTCTTCATCTTGGCTACAATTCAATCTTTTGCTTGTTTTAAAATTAGTAGGCTGTTTTTTAAGAGAAGTTTTACAGAAATGATTGCAGAATCTTAATAGAATCCTAGCAGGTTTCTAGAAAATTTGATCAGAAAATTCCTAATACCCACCCCTTTCCCTCTTCTACATGAATGATGAATTCTGCAGGCAAGTCCAAGCCCCATTTAGGAATTGTTAGTGTGGTTTATTTGTTACAACTGATTACCCACTATTGATACATTATTCACTAAAGTCCACATTTTAACATTAGGGTTCACTCTGTGTATTATACCTTCTATGACAAATGTATAATGACATGTGTCTATCATTACTGTACCATAAAAAAATTGCAGTGCTTTTTAAAAATTGTTATTTCGGGCTGAGGATATTCATGCTAGGCTTGTCTAGTATGCATGAGGCCCTGGGTTCAATCCCAGCACTGCAACAAAACAAACCCAAACCTTCTATTTTTAGCATTTCATGCAATTTGTGCACCAGGACCCCATGAAGTTTGAAAGCCAAATACAAATCCAGTTCTTATTTGTCAAGGAAGAAATCAGCTTGAAGTTTCCCAACACAAAGAAATGATAAATGTTTAAGTGAATAGAAATACTAGTAACCTTTATTTGATCATTATGCGTGTGTATATATGTATTATAAATATGTACCATTATTATGTGCCAATTAGAAAATTTTTAAAAGAGATATTTTAACAGCAATGAAAAAAAGTCAAGGAATCAATTGTTTTGATTGAAGAGACTACCCTTAATTTTTCCAGAATTGCCAGAATAGACACTTTGCAAGAAATCTTCCCCTTATGACAACTCTACCAGCAATAGCGGGAGGAGAGGTGTTCAGTTTTCTGTTTTAACCAGGAAGAGATGATACAGGCCAAAGGCAAAGCCTGTGTTAGGAGGTTCTAAGGACACCATGGTGACACTGTGAAGAAGTGGCAGAGGGCATGGTAGCCTGTGTGAGTCTGTACCTGAGCAGAGTCGGCGACACATGGCTGCACCAGTCCTGAACGCGGAGGACCCCCAGCACTCTTTTCTCCTTAGCCTGCCAATCTGGAAGGGGACACGTACACACAGCTGTCAAGACAAATCCCAGCTGCTAAGTCAATCATAAAATAAGTCTGTCAGTCATCCTGACTGGATGAGACGTGGCCCCAAAAGCACCACATGTCACCATGTCACTGCCCGATAACATCCACCGAGTTCTCCTGCTCGGTCCTCCACCACCTCTTTTGACACCTCTGTCACCTACACCACCCTCTTATCAGTGCCAGCTGCTCATTGCAATTCTTTTTAAAGAAAAGTTCTCTTTTCTTTCGTCCTAAGCAAGAATTTGGGGTTACAAGTGGTTATTGCTATAGGTATCTCATAACTAAATGACTCATAGGATTATACACCCCTGAACTGCATGTCCTTTCAGTCCCCAATTGTCAGAACATCCATACCCCATGAAACCAGACACGTTTTCAAACCACCACGATGAACTCTGCAGGCAAGTCCAAGCTACCAGCTGGAGCTATTTTTAAATTGATAAAGATATTTGCCAGAGGAAACACAGCATGCTGTGTGGGTTGGAAGCAGCACTATTGACTATTCTGGTGGTGGCATAAGTGCAACAATGAGAAGAACTACTGAGAAAGGGGTGGCTAGGGTAGTCACTCTAATTAGTAGACAGGAAATAAGTCAGTGTCACCTCAGTGTCACCTAAGCAGAAGGCTAGACTTTCTAGCAGGGTGAAAAAAAAATAGAGCATGCAAGAATCCAAAAATAAATCCCACCCAGACAATTCTTGGTTTATTTCGTCCTTTCCTTGGGTCTCAATAAGTCATTAAGTTTCTTCAGAGTCAAACAAGTCTCCTCATTATGATGTTCCCGTAAAACCAACTTCCTGTTACTCTGAGAACTGTGGATAATGGCCCCTGATACATGAAAGTTTGAATACACACTGATAAAAATCAGATTTTCTGCATGCGATGGATATTAAAAATACCAAACTTTTATGATATTTGAATGTTAAGCAGCATCCACGGGGCAGAGATGACCTTGCAGTGTGTAATACGGTGAGAAGAAGAAAGACAGGGCAAATGCCCTCACATCTCATATCTTTAATAATTTGCCTGTTCAGCCTTCAACCGGTGTGGTCTTTTCATACAGAGCCTGCCCAGCCACAGTTGTTCGCGTAAATATTCCTTAAAGCAGAAGTTTCCCAAGGGCTTTGTCAGTCCCCAGGCGACTGGCCTTCACTGAACTTCAGGGCAGGCCCAACCCACCAACTTTCATTTGGGGATCCCTCCTGATGCAAAGTTAATCTAAACTCAAGAACAAAAGTATTCATATTTTTCCTTGTATGTCAAGGATTACCACCATTGAAATCGTTCTCTATTATCAGCTTGTCACTTTCTTTGCTACTTAATCTCTTTCTTTCTCTTGCTCAATAGCCTCCTCTTACTTTCTTTCCTACTGAAGCAAGAGGAGGGGTTTCCCCCCTCTCATTCCTTTTAAAGCAACTCACAAAGTTAAAAGGCCAGCTCAGCCTGACCACCTGGATGGACGGGAGGCACTGTCCAACCGGCGCCCCGCCAGCAGCCAGCTGTGACATTGTACCCTGCCAGCTTTGTTAAGCCCTGCTCCCGGGATTGTCCTGACTCTGTTGACAACCACCTCCTGCCTGGCCAGTGTCCTATTCCAATTGTCCTCAACTTCCCTTGTGTAATGCTGTTTTGCAAATTATGAAGCACTGGGAGTCTGTTAATCGCAGTTCATGTCCCATGTAAGGCCACACAGGGGACGCAGAGCTGGGTGGGGAGGCATGCTGGCAGGGCTGAATGTCTTGGGAGGTGGCCCATTCACATCCCTAACGAGATCATTACTGCTAACTAAATACGAGCCTGGCCTTGTGACCCTCTGGGGACTCAGGGAGGCCCCTGTGGGACATCAATAGTATTTCAAACTCCCACTTGGCTGCCTTCCAGCACTGGAAGCTAGACCTGGGATCAAAAGGTCTCTAGCCCTAAGCTTCATGCACCTGAGTGACAACCCTGGTAGATGTCCCCGGGTGGTCTGGATTTGCCAGTTCTTCAGCTAGCTAACTGGACATTGTCTCCCCCTGGGACCACCTGGGAGGCAGGCCTTGAGATGACACCATCCAGCCTTCCCACAGTTCTCTGAGGAATTCGGAGCTGAGCAACCCTTTGTCCCAGATATAAATGCGACACTGCCTGACTCTGAAGTGGAGGAGATGAGCCAGCGGATGAGGATTTGGGTATTGCTATTTACAATCAGCTGACAATTTGAAGACGATGACCACAAGATTCCTTGGGGGTAGTCTGGTGCATTATTCAGATCTCACTGTGCCTAAATCAAGAATGAGGTTCCTTCACTACTTTAGCCATGAAGACGGCCACTTGGATTCACCCTCATAACCAAAGGCAGGTTCCTTTGTGCATATGTGTGTATGTATGTGATAGTTTGTGTTGGTGTGTCAATGTGTGTGAGCATGTGAACATGGGTGCATGTGTACTGTGTGAGTGTGTATAAATGTATATGGGTAAGGGCGTATATATGTGTATGAATGGGTGTGTATATAAGTATGTGGGTAAAAATGTGTGTATGGGATCATATACATTTCAATATATGTGTGTGTATTTGTGCATAAGAGTGACCATGTGTGAATGTGTGTGTGCAACAGTGTGTGTTCACATGTATGTCTGGGTGTGAATATGTTTGTGGACGTGTCAAATGTGAATATGTGTGTGTGAATGTGTAGAGTGAGTGAATATGTATGTATGATGTGTGTATGAGTGAATGTGTGTGAGAGTATGTGCATAAGCATAAACATGAAAATGTGTTTGTAGGTATGCATTTTCACCTGAGAAGCATACATATGAGTGTGTGTGTAGGAAGTGTGCAAGTGTATGTGTGTGAGCCTTATGTGTGTGAGCACGTATGAGCCTGTGTATCAAAGTGTGTATGTGAGAATGTGTACTTGTGAGTGTGTGTGTTTATGTATGTGTGTGAAGCAGGGAAAGTTTACCTGGGTTGTTGGCTGATCGACAGTAATGGGGTTTCCACACAGCCATTCTGCCTGCCTGGTTGATTCTGATGAACCCAGTGTGATATGAGAACCACCGTTTTTGAGGGACGGGAAGGGCTTTGTGATGAATTGTTTCTTATTAGCTATACTTTTCCTTTCTGTCCCTTCTCAAAAGAAATGGTAAAAAATAAAATAAAAATATACCAAAGCAAAGAAATATTTAAAATTACAAAGAAGTACATTTACCTGTTTGCATTATGTTTAGAACAATCCCTTTACTCCAGTGGACAACAAAATCTATGGCTATGCCTATGTAAATCCTAATCAAGTAGAATTGATCCTTCTTAGTATGTTCATTTTGGTTTTCTTTGTCTTTTGAAGGACACGCTTTCTTTGAAGGGGCACACACACACACCCGCAGTGACTTAAGGACTTTGCTTTTCTAAAGAAATTTTTAAGTCTTGAGCACTCCTGTATTTTCATTGTCGCTACCAATCCTACAGGACCCCTGGATACTTAAAGCTGCATTTAAACTCTGTTGAATTTGAATAGAAATCACCCAAGAAAGCTCCATAATCAAGAGAAAAGATGGATGTGGGGTGGGAGGGGACAGCCCATAGATTTTTTTAAAAAAGCACAAAACACAGACAGAGCTGGTGATCTCTCTTGTAAATGACCCCACCACAAACAGAATACTTGGACTCAGACCAGCCACAAGATCTGGGATCCAGGCTTTGTTTGCAGCAAATTATGGAAAACACTCTTTTCAAAAATTGAAGGCAAACAGCCTTCTGTTTGGATTGTTTCTTTTCTTTCCTGTTTGAGAAAGGCACCATCAAGTTCTCAAGTCCCCGTGGGTTTGAACGCAGATGGGCTCCTTCCTCTGCTGAGTAAAACAGCCTTTGGGGCCCTGCTCATCCATCCCTAATGGTTCGCTTCACCTAAAGTAGGGCAGGGGTAGGAACTCAGGAGCTCTCACAGAACGCAGCAGGCCACTCCTGGCTGCAGAGAACAGTTAATTTCCATTTATCAGTTTTCTTTCCATCTCGGGTATGTTGATGCTCAGTGACGAAAAGCTTCTAAAACACACCTGAAAACAACACCTCCTTCACTGATACCTGGGTTTGAGATTCACAAACAGCAGCAATGTTGCACCTCTGTCTCCTGGGTACCACGGCCAGTCCTGTGCCAGCATCCGTGCTCTGGAAGGAGATGTCTGAAGTGCTGTTCCCAGGGTTCCCATCTCTTGAGGCACAGAGCTTGGCATGGGCATAACCCAGGGCATCCTCAGGGGCCTGGTTAAAGTGACGTCTGCCTGAGCGATGGACAGCTCCTCTCTGCCAAGTGAGAGGGTCTGTCAAGTTAAGTGACGCAGGAGTTGTAGAATGTTTGGTCGCCCAAGCTCTCCTGAGCCCTTGTGTAAATTTACAGCCACACATAGCAATGTTAACTTAATGTTTCCTCTGAGCATCTCATTGTTGATGTGCTCCTCTGGCCAGTGATGACCATACAAAGGTGAGTCTTGCAGAAAATGACCTATGATTTGATTGCTTGGGACCAGGCTTTTGCAAGGAGATCAGCAAAGGACTGAGTCTTCCGACTTCATGCATTGGATGGTGGGTAATAGAACTTCTCTCCCTTGTTGCCAGAGAAGAATCCCCAGCACTACCCAATTATTTACCATCACAGCAAGCCACTTAAGTCCCACTATTTTCACTTGGATGACCAAATGTGACAGACCCTAAAATTTAAACCCTTCCTTCCCCAAACTTGAACAGAAGAGTCTTGCTCTCAAAAGGTACAACAGAGCATTAATGGTGGCATGAACCATGAAATTGCTCTCTGGGTCTGTGCTTCTTCACGTGATTATATGATGTTGGGGGAAAATTTTCCAGCAGAAAGTCCTGTTTAAACAATTATTTAATAAATAAGTATTGAAGTTTTTCATCAACCAGAGTAGATTTCACCGCCATGACTTAGCAAAGCAGCGTCACTCTTCAGAGAATGATGGTATTTTTAAAACATTGCGTTTCTTCCTCTCTGTGCCCGACAACCTCTGAGGAAATAGCTAAACCAGAACAGATAAGGGGAAGAGTAAAGGTTTTTCATTAAATCCTTTTCAAGTTTTATCTCAGGCATAAGAATTTTCATGAAGTAGAAACACAATTTTCAGGTTCAGGGAACTGGAATATAATTTTGGTCAGTCTTTTTAAGAATATGGCTTTCTCTGAGTGGGTTTATTATTTTATAATGTACTTCTACTTAATCCTGTGCCAGACTCCTCTTTGTTCCTTTTGCTCTAGCCATACTGGCCTTCTCTCTGTTCCTTAAACACTCCACGGCTGATTTTACCCTAGAACCTTTGAATTTGCGGTTCCCTCTGCCTGGCTCTCTTTCCCCCAGATCTCCATATGGTACAAATTTCTGTCACTTAGATCTCAGCCTAGATGTTTCCTACTCAATGAGGATTTTTTTTTTCAATAACTCATCACAAATAGCTCCTGCCCCACTCCACTTGGTTGACTCAGAGACGTTTCCTGCTGGGTCTCTTACCGAATTATTAATCTTCTTGTTCATTGTCTGTCTCCACCTGATCCTTGTCTCTTATTCTCCTGGAACAAAAATGCCTGGCACATAGTAGGCTCTCAATAAATATTTGTTGGCCAAACTCCACTTGGAAGATAAGAAAAGCCATTTAATATTGTTGTTTTGAGCCTATTTGGATATTTCTTGCTTCAATTTTAAAGACTCTCTCTCTCTCTCTCTCTCTCTCTCTCTCTCTCTCTCTCTCTCTCTCTTTGTTTAAATTAGTTATAAATGACAGTAGAATGCATTTGACACATCATACAGAAGTGGAGTATAACTTCTCATTCTTTTGGTTATATGTGATATAGAATTCCACTGGTCATGAAGTCATATATGCCAATAGGGTAATAATGTCCAATTCCTTCGACTTCCTTCCTACTACCAACCCCTTCCCTCCCCTTCACTCCCCTCTGCCTAATCCAAAGTGCTTCTATTTTTCCCTAGCTGGCCCCCTTATTATGAATTAGCATCTGCATATCAGAGAAAACATTCGACCTTTGGTTTGGGGGATTGGCTTATTTGGTTTAGCATGATATTCTCCAGCTACATTAATTTACCTGCAAATGCCAAAATTTTATTCTTTCAAGATTTTATTTTTATGATGGCATTTGGCATGTAGTATGTTGAATTTACTGACATGGATTTTGCATGTTAGAAATTATATGCAAATTATCTATATATATGCATATATATGTGTGTATACACACACACATATAGGTGTGTATACACACACATATATATGCATATATATAGATAATTTCAAAATATAGATAATTTGCATATCACTCATTTTAGCAACCAAATGTCTGTTGTGAACTCTACCCTCGTGTTTATTATCCATAAGACTAAATCTACTTAAAATTGCTCCTACACTAAGAACCCCTGAAAACATGTGCTGTAAGAGCTTTGAAGAACCATTTTAAAAATCCATTCTACCAAGTTTTCCCTCCTCTCCTCCCGGGTTCTTTTTGCACAAAAGCACCACCTCCCATGCTGAAGTAGGCTTCCAGGGAAATAAAACACTCCAGGCCACAATAGGTTTGGACTAAACAACCATTTCTCTCTTTACCATGATGATGCTATTGTTCAAAGTAGAGTTAAGTTTGTTTTCTGTTTACATTTCGTTTTATGGTTTTTCTAAATTGTTCATTGATTTTTTTGTGTGTAAAAATTAACATGGTTCAAAAGTCTGCCCCAATCACATCTGACCAATTCATTGTTCATCCTGAACCAATTCATGCTATTCTTGTTAATTCCTGATTTATCTACCTTTTATGAAAAAAACTTAGCAAATAAATAATGAATGCTATTTTCCACTTTTTCTTACACAAATAAGACATGCTATATCTTGTGCACTTTTCTTTCTTCACTGAACACTAAAAAATCACTCTGTAGCAGTTCACAGTAATCTTCCTTAGTATTTTTCAGATCTGCCTAGTACTCCATTGTATGAATATACCATACTTCATTCAAATATGCTCAATGATTGAGTCTGTAGGTGGTTTTCAATATGTTTGTAATTATAATCAATGGCATACTGAATTGCCTTGTGTATATGTGTTTTTGTATTAAAGCTGTGTCTTTAGAGTATCTTCCTAGAACTGGTGTTGTTGGGTCAAAGCCAAATGCATTTGTAGTTTTTTTTTAATACTGCCAAGTTCCTTTTTTCAAGAATTGGAGTGACTTGAATTCTCACCAGTGTGTATGAAAAGTGCCTATTTCCCTAACAGCTTCATAATGTTTTCTAATATGATAGATTAGAAATAGTATCTCAGTATAGTTTTAACTTGCATTTGTTTTAATAAGTTTGAACATCTTTTCAAATATTTAAGGGCCAATTTAATATCCTCTTACTGAGAATACTCCATTCATGTCTCTTCTCCATTTTCCTATTTCACTTTTTTCTCTTTAATTGTTAGGTCTATATTAGAGATATTCACCCTTTGTGAGTGATACATGTTGAAAATATTTTCTCCTAGTTTGTTACTCGTCTTTTGATTTTGGTTATGATGTATTCCATCAGACAAACTTATAGAAAAATTTAAATGGTCACATTTATCCATTTTTTTCTCTATTGCCTGTGGATTGTGAGGCACATTTAGAATGATTGTCCTTGATGCCAGGTTATAGAGGAATTCACTGAATTCTCTGCATATATTTTTATGTCTTTAGTTTTTAATTCTGAATTCTAATTCTTTTGCATATTATTGCTGTGTATGGTGTGAGTTGTGGCTTTAATAGTATTATTATTCAAAGATTACTTGATCATCCCAGTGCCATTAATTGAAAGTCCCATTTTCAAAAGGACCATTTGGAGCAAGGAAAAGTAAAGAAAAAGCAGATGAGAGAGGAAGAAAAACAAACCTTTGCATAATTCATTGGTATCTCCCTTGTGCCAGTCAAAGCACAATGGTGAGCATGCCCAGGAAGGATGTTGTCTTAGTCCATTTTCTGTTGCTATAGTAAGGGACCTGAGGCTGAGTACTTTATGAAGAAAAAAAGACCATGTAACTCACCATTCTGGAGATCCAAGAGCATAGTGTCAATATCTGCTTGGCTCTGGTGAGGGCTTCATGGTACATGTCATCACAATGGCAGCAACACATACAAGATTGGCAAGCAGTGCATGTGGAAGAGGGATTCAAAGGAAGTACCAGGCTCACTAATAATCACCCATTCTCATGGGAACTGATCCAGTCCCATGAGACCTGACCACTCCTGGGAGAGCATAAGTCCACTCCTGAGGGCAGAGTCCTCATGACCTAATCACCTCCCACAAAATTCTCCCCCACTTCAACACACACATTGAGGACCAAGTTTCCAGCACATGGCCCTGTAGGGAACAAACCATAGCAAATGTAGTGATTCCCAAGGATCCTGTGGACTTTGCCCACACTCCACCGCAGCTTTTCCTTCTCAGGTGTGAGCTTGAATCTGAGGTCTTGTGATTAAAGGTCAAGCGCAGGTGACCAGCTTTTGATGGACTCAAGAGATCTGGGGTCAGTGGCTCTGGAATAACAGTCATCTGAAAAATGAGTTGTGTCCAATTAGTCCCAGGTGACATTTATTGTTTTCTGGCCCCAGCTGATCACAGCCACTGTGCAGCTGGAGGAGTCAGAAAACCAGCATGGCCCGAGGGCTCTGGGCAGAAGGATGTGCAAATGGACTGTGAACTGTGAAGAGATCTGCATACATTTCTGTCCTTTCTCACTTTGGCATGCAGTCCATGCAAGCATTAATATTAGGGGCTTCCTGAAGTGTTATCATTTGGGGTTCATTCTGTTATCTGAATGTTTCCCACAGGTCATATCCTCATCCATGGTCTCCTCCAAACTTCATCCAGAACAAGAACAGTGAAAGGACCTCACTTCTCTGAGGCCTCAACCCGTACAGATACTTCTTAAACTCTGCTTCCTTTACCCTTCCACAGTCCCATGAGGTTTACTCAGGTAGGCTGCCTTACATGCAGAAACCACATGGTGGATGCGGGGGTTAATGGCAAGGCAGGATTTGAACCTAGCACTCACCTTTATGACTACTATGACTGTGTTTGGATAAGCAAGAAATAGCTGATGGGCTTAAATTGTTAAATTTTTACTTGTTCAACTTGCAAAATGTCAACTGGGACACGTCTGATTTGTGCCCCAGCTCTGGGATCATTACAACCAATACCAGGTCCACCAAATAAGAGAGCCTAAAATAAATGGACTGGGTGCACTATCTTGATCAGGTCTTCAGAAATCACTGCCATGTGTTTTATAAAGGTAATGCAATATTAAATGGGAAAAAAATATTTTCTAGGTAGACTAGGTGCCAGTTATACATTTAAAATGCAGTGTGAGCTAGCTACACTTAAAAAGTCCTGGGGTGCTGCAGACTAGCATTAAATACTAAATGTCCTTCCATCTCTAGCATTCATTTGCTAGTCACATTGTCCGTTAAAAGTAGTCATTTTGAAAGCAGTAATTCATTCTCTACGGTCCTTCCTTAACACAATTTTTCAGCCTGCAATTTAGATGATAGGAAAATTACAACCTCAGTGCACTATATTATGTGATATAAATGTTATTGCAATTAAGCCTCCTAGGAACACACACACACACACACACACACAAATACAACTGATCCATGATTTAGTCTAAGTAACCATTTCCTATAATCCAAGGGGTTTCTGTTAGTCTAGTAGAATATAGGACCAAAATAGGTCTCAACATGAAGTGAAGTGCCCAGATTTGAACAAAAATTGTAGTGGAATAGGAACAAGTGGGAGGTGACTTGAGAAGTTCTGAGTTTTGCCTCTATTGGTCAGGAGATGGATGGAGTAGTACTGACCTTAGTATCACAAGCATTATTGGCTAACCAGCCACTGAAGCTAGAATCTCAGAGTGATCCAAGATGCCCTTACCCTCATCCCCAAAGCTGAATGGCTGCCATGACCTGAATCTCCTAGAGATCTTAATTATGCCCCATCAACGTTGCCCCCATAGCCAATTTCTTGGATCAGCACATCACTCTTTCTTCCAGACCATCATGGTCCCTCTCCAACAGCCTTGTTTGCCAATGATATATTCCCTCCCCATTTATTCTTATCACTATTGTGCAAATGGTGGCTGTCCATTGAAAATTTGGTTAGGCTCTTCTCTTGCTTAAAAGCCTTCAAAGACTCTCAGACACTTTCTCATGCAAGTATCATTGTTCGTTAGTAATGTCACTCCCAATTTACCTTCCTTCAGCTTAAACTTTTCCACGTGGACATCTCTGATCATCATGTATCAGCTCTTCAGACCCTACCTCTTCTGGGAAGCCAGGTTCATTAAACCCCTAAGGAAATAAGTCGCTCTCTTCATCTATCTGTGCTCTTCTTGTATCTGCTAACCATGTTCATTGTGGCACTTAGTACAATTACATACGACCATGTCTGGATACTTCTGGGGACAAGGGCCTATAAAAGAACTAGTACTGTCCATTTTAGGGAATTCCTGGGATATTTAAAAAATTAAGAAATGCCAATATGAGTTTTCAAATCGTGTTGGATATTATATGGTGAATGACTCCTTTTAATCTCATTGGATTAATTCTGTAGTGACATTTATAGCCTCATTTGGAGGTAACATGACAAAGCTAAATCCAAAGCCTGGTAAATTGGGACTTTAGCCCAACAAGTTCTCAGGATGCCTATGCTGACCTGCATGTGATAGGCCTCATTCTTCACACTGCTTGTAAATCCCTTCCCTAGTCTGGTGTATCAGAAGTGATCAGTAAATGTTAATTAAATTGACTTTAAAAGAGCAATGATCCCTTTGAATCCTAGGTCAATAAAAAGAATAACTGTTTTTTTTCATATTCCTTTTTAATGTTAATTTTTAGATCATGGATTTTCTCTCTGGAAAAATTAGTTAAAGATAGCTTCTGTAATAAATAAACTGAAAGGTACAAAATGGTTCAAAGACAATAGAAGTTTTTTTCTCTTCATGCACAAAGTTTAAAAAGAATGATTTGACCATTAAGTACTTGGTCAAGAAGTAATTCTAGGGCCCATGGTCCTTTCATCTCTTGCCCATGTGGCTTGTCTGAATCAGTCAGATAAAGGGTGGTGGGGATTTCCCACTCACACCCCATTGGCAGAATTCAGTCACATGAGCACAACATAACTGTAAAGGATGCTGGGAACTGCAGTAAACCTGCATCCAGAAAGAAGATGAAACTGGTATAGTGAGTTTGGAGTCAGCCTCACCAATGTTTGTTATTAAAAATAATGATATTTTTATTTTTATTTAAAAAATAATACCACTTATAGCAAGAAGCAGTATTGAAAGTCCTAGCAAAGAAAACATAACAATAAGAACTATGATTTTCTGAATGTTGTATATACCAGGCATTGATCCATACATACATTGAACCACATTTTTTTAATATACAAGATAGATATTCTTATCTTTTTCTTAAAAAAAAAAAGAAAAGAAAAACACCTGAAGCTCAGAACTGTGAAAATAATTTGTTTGAAGTCACATAGCAGAGTAGGAATTCCAATTTGTGTCTGGTTGAGTTCAGATTTTTCTCTGCTATCATGTAATATTTTCCCTTCCCAAAATTAGGCTTTAGAGTGGATTATAATCTCAACATAAAACAGAGTGCATTTCAGAGAACAACAACAGGGAACTTGTTAGAGAGTAAAGAAAATTTGGGAAGACACCCACTTAATCTTGCTACTTTACAGATGAGAAAATTAAGGTCCAGAAAAGACAAAATATCCAATTTTTGATGGTTAAAACCTGGCATCTGTGGTCCCTGACTCCCAGGCTTTCCAAACCCAATGTCTTACCCAAAGGAGTCACAAGACCAACAGATTAAAAAGTAATTGTATTGTTCAAAGTGATTCTTAGAGCAGACTTTTAGAATGGTAGATATGTAGCTCCACACTAGACACAAAACAGGTTGCCTTTTCCAGTACTGTTCGATACTGGATCTTAATATGAACTACCTTCAAGATACTTCTGGAATGACTAAGAAAATATAACATAAAGGGCCTGGGGTTTCAGCTCAGAGGTAGAGTGCTTGCCTAGCATGTGTGAGGCACTGGGTTTGATCTTCAGCAACACACAAAAAATAAAGTAAAATAAAGGTATTGTGTCCACCTACAACTAAAAACTAAATATTTTTTTTAAAAACATAACACATGTGGGCCACAATTCCTCAGGATCACTCCTTACACATGTAATTGACTCGGGAACACCTGGACTTCTGCTTTCCAACATGGTGATGAGCTTGGATTTCCTTGTTAAAGTTTAGAAAGTGGTGAGTGCTAATCAACCAAGGGATGGGTGACTAAATTCACTGGGGTTCCTTCAGTTTGTCCTGTCTGGAGGGCAGGGAACAGGACTTTTCTCTCCTATTTCTTACCAATCACCATCCCAACCTCCATCACAACACTGGAATAATAAGTCACAGACATTTAATAATGTTTTGTGTGTAAATGAATTTGAAAGGAGGCAATATAAATGTTCACCTCAAGTGAATCAGAACTTCCTGCATAAATTTGAGTCTCTCTTTTTTTTTAGTGTCTCTATATCAAAATACAAACATTTCTTATTCTTCTAATTTGGATGAATGCCCTCTAATGTAGTCAGATCTACTTTATAATTTTTGCAAAAATAGAAGCTAATTTTGTTATTTTTATCCCATCTTTGAGCTTTACTACTCAATCACTCAATGAAAGTTTGAGATAGTTTGCTCTGTTTTATATGTTATATAAGTGGAAAAACTGCAACAAAGAAAAAAATGGTGGCATTAGGACAAGATTCTACTCCACCTTTGTGTTCTGGATTATTCCCTTCTTCCCACCCAAGAGCCCACTTTTGACCTGACTTAAAGTTAAGCAGATTTTCAAAGCTGTGAGAAACGCTATTAATTCAGAAAATTAGTCCTGACTTACCTGTTTTTCAATTAATCCACAGGCACTGAGCTAATTTGGATTCTGTTCAGACTTGTAAACCTTTTGCTGCAAACAGAGGCACAGCACACTGTTGGAATGACAACCGGCTGAGGTTTATTAGCTTGCTAGGAAATGTTTTCTGAGTGAGCGTATGGTGTGAAAAGGCCCAATTTTGATAATGGATGTGCCTCTCTGAGCTTTTAATTCCGTGTTTAATTGGGCACAAAATCCAGGCTCTCAGATTTCATGTAGGTGCTGGGCAGAATAATCAAACCAGCGGTACAATGAGTGGAGTGGAGTGAGACTTCCAACTTTGACTCACAGCCACCAAGGAAGTCCCCAAGTGAAGTCTATGGGTTTAAAGCATATTTTTAATGACAAGAAAATTGTGAGAAATTGCCTTGATTGGGCTAAGTGCTCTGCTGACAGGGAATAATGTCAAAGAATCAACAAGGAACTTTCTCAACAAGGAACTGTTGAGAGGGACGCCACATTCCAGGCCACCAAATGCAGATCAAGGATGCATCCCTCACTCAACCTAAATGAGCAGAAAATGAAGGAGCTGCCCAGTCTTCTCCTCCCTCCACCTCCAGCTGAGAGGCCTTGTAGTGTCTCCAATCATCCCAAAAGGACCCAATGCAAACTGTCCTACAGAACACAGTCTTTCTGCTTAAACAAACTGAAATGCTGTCCATTTTTAAAAGATTCACCAAGTAGTGATTTGAACCTGTGATTTTTAATCAACTACTTATTATAAACCATCAGTCAGAAACCAACATTTCCATGGAGAAATATGGATGACCCCTTTTCTATTTTGTTAATTCCTCTTTCTAGCAAGATTCTTGTCTTCTGGCTTTCGATTTATCTAGTTGTTCTTCCACTTACTACTTAAGGTGAGTACCGAAACCTCCCTGATATTTCAAAGGTTGCACTGAAGAGTAAGAGTTTTCTTCTAAGTATGATCTTAACTCTTCTACATGTACTTTGATCTACAGCATTTTTAGTTCTAATTTTTTTTTAAAAATTTTCACTGTGATTTCTCCTTGGAATCATAAATTTTTAGCTTAGTCTCCAAAAATTTGAGGAAGTTTTGTATATCTTTTTATTTATTATTGATTTCTAATTGAGATTCCTTTCCATCAGAGATCATGTCTCTAATCTACTAATTCTTTGAGATTTATGGAGAATTTGTCAAAATATTGCATGTATCTTCAAAAAAGAAAAAGTAAGCTTAGGATGGTGGCACACACCTGTAATCCCAGCAACTCAGGAGGCTGAGGCAGGAGAATTGCAAGTTTGAGGCCAACCTCAGAATTTAGTAAGGCCCTGAGAAATTTGATAAGACCTGCCTCAAAATAAGAAATAAAAAGGGCTGAGGATGTAGCTCAGTGGTAAAATGCCCCTGGGTTCACTCCCAGTATCCAAAAACAGAAAAAGAAAAAGCATTCAGCGCAAGATATGGATGTCTTCATCTCTTAAAGCACACTTATTTGTTGATTTTTTTCCTGAACAATTTTGTTGTTGTGTTATCCTGAACAATCTCCAGTTTACTTTAATCCTTCTGCTTTTGAGAGTTGAGTTATAATGTTCCGTTATGCTTATAGATATATTTAATATCTAAAGCTTCTTTATCAGCCTTTGCTTTATACACTTCAAGATGAAATGATTAGGTTCATGATTTTTCTTAAAAAAAAAAAAAAACTAGGCACCTGATAATTGTATGTATTTGTGGGGTACCATGTGGTGCTTGAGTACATGTATACATTGTAAAATGTTCAGCTCGGTGAGCATATTGCTGTGGTTTGGATTCCATCCCCAGCTTGGTACTTCTGGGAAGTGAGGGAGACTTGAGGAGGTGGAGCTTAGTGGGATGTCTTTTGGTCATAGCACGTGTGCACCTGAGGTGAGTAGTGGGACCCTGTCCCTTTCTCTCCTGCTCTTTTGTTTCTTGGTCATGAATTAAGGTTTTCACTCCACCATGCACTCCTGGACATCATGTGCTGCCTCACCACAGGCCCAGAAACAAGGGGGCCCAGCGACCATTCACTGAAACCTCTGAAACTGTGAATAACAAGACAGAAGAAAAATAACTTTTTCTCTTTATAAATTGATTTTCTCAGATACGAGTTATAAAAACAGAAAGTAACAAATGCACATATCTATCTCCTTAGATATTTATGATTTCTTTGTGGTAAAAACATTCCAAATTCTTTTTGTCTAGCTTTTTAAATATATATATATATATATATATATATATATATATATATATATATATTAATATATTAAGTAATATATATATATTTAATATATTAAGTAATATATATATATTTAATATATTAAGTAATATATATATATATAGTACATTATCATTATCTATCATTACTCTTCTGCATGATTGAACACCAGAGTTTATTTTGTCTATCTAACCATAACTTCATGCCTTTACCCATCCACTCCCATTCTTAGGTCTATGATTGTTTTACCACACTTACGGATATTTCACTTTTACAAAACTCACACACACACACACACACAAACGAAGCATCCAGTAATAAATCTTGCCTAAGGCTGAGATTTTAAAAAAACAAAAACAAAAACTGTCTTCAGAATGAGGATCTTCAAATACTTTAAACAATTTGAAAATCCATAGGAGTTGCAGAAATAAAATTAGTTCCTTTCTTTATCTGCCCATCTGGACTTGGGAGTTTTTGAAACCCCGAGCTGCTGGCTTATTTCTCTCTTATCTTTCAGGGACATCTTAGACCACAGCTCTGGGATGCTCAGCCCTAAAGATCATTTCCCCAATATGAAGGCAATAATGGTGTAACAGCTCTCCACACCCTTCAGGGAGTGTTATGTTTAGATGAGAAAAACATCCCTAAAAGCATTTGTGAGAGATGACTGAGTGTTTTTATCATCAGTGATAGGGACTTTCCCCCCATAAATATGGCATTCAATAACACAATCTCCTTTCCCAGCTACACGCACGTGTCCTTCAAAGGCACTCTTCCTCCAACCATGTGACCATTCAGCAGAGAAAAATCAGCCCGTTTACATAACAGCTGTTAGTGTGAGCGTTGACATATTACTTCAGGGCCTTCCGCCTGTAATGGGTTTTTCAAATGTGTTGCCATGTTCAGTTGATTAGTTGTGGGTGATCTGAAATGTCAAACTATTAGCCTTGACAACTACTGCCAAGGTTACTATCTTCAGAAAATATCTTTTTAATAATATAACTGTTTGTAAGTGGAAAAGGTGATGCTCAAAATACAAAGTAACAATAAGTGTGGATTACCGAACCACCGATGGCTTCAGTTCTTCCTTCTCCGTGGTGATTCCTGGTCTGGGGGCTTCTCTTGAATGGGTAAACACCACCCGGCATGCCTAGGTTTTCCATAAACCACACACAAGTGGATTTCAGGATTAGACATTGAAGTCAGGAAGAGAAAGGACAAAAACTTTCAATTAAAAATTCTATTACCTGCTCCCTCCCATAGTTAAAATGTTGTAGTTAAAAAGTCACATAAAAAATCACTCAAGAATGAAGGTTTTCAATCAGGTGTTGGTATGGTATGCACATTTGCATATCAAGACAGAGCTCACAGTCAGGGGAACTACTATGGGATAAAATTAAGTCTTTTGACTCCTTCTACTTTTTTTGCTTATTCTCTCTCATTCAAATTGCCTTCACTGAGAGCACTCAGTGTTTCCAACACTGTCTTCTAATTGATGATATTCCTTATTGTAGCCTTTTGCATCCCTTTCCTCCATGGGGAAAATGAAATTTCCATCACTTTCTATTCCTTTTATTCTATTCCTATCCTTTCCTGATAAGCCCTGCCTACATGACAGCTATTCCCAATAAGCAGGGTGACCATACAATCTATCTTCTAACTAAGACACATTTGAGAGTGAAAGGGATGCTATGAATATTACTCTGGGATGGTAGGGTGGTCTGGGATGCTACCAGACTCACAGGGATGTATGGTCACCCTATCAGTGAGGGGTCAGCATTGTCAGTGTCTTTGCCCCTCTTGGGAACGATATTTTCATTATAATACGGGCTTCCTGGAAATTACACTTGAGCTCAGGGGGTTTTTTTTGCTGGGATGGGAAATGCTGCAAAGCAAACCAACACCCACCTTTTATTATCAGAATGACACTGACACTCACACAATGAAAGAAATTAAAATCCACGACTAGACTGATCCATGACAGCAATTGCCACCACCACCAGCGGTTTCTAAGTCAGTGCCTGGATGGACCCACATAATCACAATTTTAGCAAAAGCAAAAACAAGCCTATCATGATGTTTTCACGCTAACGAGACTTGCTTTTCACAATAAAGTCGGTTGACCTTTTCCACAGGAAATCTGGATTTATTCTATGGGAAAAGTGAAGAAGGAGTTTACATGGGAAAAGAAATCAATGAAGTGTTTTATAATGCATGAAGATATGAGATGCTGTGGCTTTTCTGCATCTTTTTTTAGAGAAGTGGTGCTAATACCACAACCCTTAATCTAAAATCAGATTAAATATTGAAGATTTCAGTCACTGTGTCCGGCTCGTGGGGACAAAGGGGGAATTTTAAGGCAAACTAAAGAAGGTTGCTAGCTCTTGCAATGAGCACTTAACGACAAGTATAGGGAGTCTCTGATTTAGGAGGACTTTGGCCTTTTAGTTTTATCTTTCACCCTACTCCCAAACCCAGAATACCTGAGATATGGAAAACTGACTCTGATGTACTTATTTTTGTCTGTAAGATAAAAATAAATTTCAAAATGTGATTTGTTTAATCATCTCAATACAAAAGTGGTTAATAAAAAATTTAATGAATATGGATTTTTTTAAAAAAAATTGCAGATTTTAGTTAAAATAGGCACAGGAATAGGATTTAAAGAATGAAGTCTATACATCACTAAACAAATTGCATTGAGGGAGTGATAATTCTGAATTTGTGCTTTTGTTATTTGTAGAGGTCTCAACCTCTTTTTGTTGAGAACAGAATCAGAATAAGAATTAAGATGCATAAAATAAAACACATAGAATTACACAAAGGAACCAATACCTTGAAATAAAATTATCAAAGTGTTTTATTTAAAGTGCAATATGTATGCTTCTTTATTAGTGCATTAAACCACAGGATCCAGTGATGAGTCAAATAACACCCATAATTTAACATAAACAGTAGTTTGCTATCTCTGCAACAGTGAAAATATCTGCTTTCTATTGGTGACAAAGTCTCAGGTGCTACTGATACCACTGTGATTTGTTCTCTGCATTCATAATTAAAGGAAATGCCAAAGTTCAATCAGAAGGTTATGACAATAATGATATATGCATTTTTTCTCATTTATGTTTACAGGCCTTCTGAATTCCAACCATGGGTTTCTTGGGAATCCACAGACCCCCAGATGAAGGACCAACATAGTTCTTGTAAACCAAAAATTTACTGCTTTAATGGCCTGCCTGTTTCTTTATAAAGAAAGCACTGTCCACCTGCTGTACCACAGCACAAGCCTCAGCACCTTCAGGAAGGCTCCCGAGGCTCTGGTAATCACTGGCATTCCTAGTCTTTATCTGGGAACAGAGAGGCAATGGTGGCCAATTCACAAGTATTGAGACCATTTCTCTACATCATACTAACCCCACCAACTGCAAACTCTGAAAGTGACAACAGAGTAAAGAAACATTGCTCATATGTATAATTCCTTCTGAAATAACCATTGAGCCTGAAAATCCCCCAAACTTCCTGACTCTTCATCAGAAACTCTGACAGAAAACTCTTCTTGGACTGTTATATTTCTGGGGAAAATATAGATTTTTTTGTTCCCTCAAATTCTTTTTACATAAACACTTTTTATCCAAATTGATCTGATGAAGGAAGCAAACAGAAATGGAACTATCATGAGAGGTAATGTAAAGATCTTAAGGACCAACTAGATGTGGATTCTAATTCCAGCCAGCTATTTACTAAATATGATCTTGAGTCAGTATTTCATCTCCTCAGTTTCCCTGGAAGTAAAATGTAGATAGAGCTTGTAATTCAGAGCAGCATTGGGAGGAATAACAAAAGTGGTGAGATGTCTGCAGACACTTTGAACAGTACCTTAGACGCAGGGCCGATAAAGTAAACGCTCCTCCCGTTCTCTCCAAACTCAGTCATTCCTGCCACCTCCTTTTTGGTATGTGAGTCCTTCCAGAAATGCTACACATGCCAATTTCCTCATCAGAAAAATGCTGTGCCCAACTCTTGAGATTTCTCAGGAAAATGTTAATTTGAAAAACATATTTTTGTAGCACATGCCAGGTCCCCTGCAAGGAATAAATGCTACGCTTCTGATACAGAGAAAAAAATTCCAAAGAGAAAGGGAGGGGGAGAATCAGAACCAGAAACTACTAAGAAACAAAGAAATTCTATTGATGGTCCAAATAACAAACTCACAAAGGGAAGAATCAGAGTTTCTAACACCAATCACAAAGGTGATGATTCAGCTCTTCCTGGAGAGAGTGTTACTAATTTAAATAACAAAGAACACTATATAAATTGCTGTGTTCTCCTTTTTTATTTTTATTTTATTTATTTGGGGATAGGTACTGGGGATTGAACTCATGGGCAGTCAACCACTGGTTTCACTGAGTTGCTTATTACCTTGCTTTTGCTGAGGCTGGCACTGAACTCATGATCTTCCTATCTCAGCCTCCCAAGCTGCTGGGATTACAGGCATGCACCACCGCACCGGGCTTCTCCTTTTTTTATTTTTAATCTGGCAAAATTGATTCCCTTAAACATCGCCTCAAATCTACAGAAGCAACCCATTAAATGTAACTCATTATTTTAAACTCCCTGGATTTCTTAAAAATTTATTTTTTAGCCATGATTAATTGATAGTCTAAATGATTGATGCAGATAAGATAGCCAAGGAGTTTTATTATGTCATAGATAACTCTTGCTGTTTCCTGTGTCTATTTAGGAAAGTTGGGTCAAATGTTGAGGATTTAAATATGAAGAGATCACCTGTAATGTAAGTCACCAGAGGCCACCTCCCTCAGACTTCTTCCCTCTTACTGTATTTCAGTATCAAACATTTTTAAATAGTTATTACTCATAACAACACCCAACATTTCTTGAACATTTATTTCATTCATTCTTCCCCTAAACCCTACCAGAAAGACACTATTATTATGCCCTCTTTACCAAGGTGGAAACTGAGTGACAGAGATGCAGTTGATGTGGAACAGAAAGTACACGTTGAAGTAAAAGTATTGATTAAGGTATCTGTGGGGCAAAGACCATTCAATCAACCTCTATTCTTGCATTATCACCAGCTAGCTATCCACAACACATAACATAGTAGTCCATGTGCTCCCACCATCCCTAAAGGTCCTGGTCCAGTAAACCTCAGTCTGAATGCAAGAAGCATTGGCAGCAAAACTGAATGAACCCAGACTCAAGACATAGGGGCTCAATGAGAGCCCAAGTTGTGGCCTTGTCGGTGACTACTTGAGTGAGTGGTATCACCCAAGAGACCAGAGCACTGGAAATGAAAACCCAGAGGTAGACCATCCCACCAGATAGGTAAACAAATGGACACTTACCTTCATTTTTAATAAACATCAAAAGAAGGGTAAGCAATTTTTAATCTTCAAATAATTTACTATTGTGATGGAAGAGAGAGCTTCTTGGAAAGACACAATATAAGAACCATTGTCATTGGAGAGTTAACCGTGGCAATGTGGAAGCCTACAGTTTCTGGAGCTATCTACTCTGCCTCCCCTCAAAATGTGATCATCCCTGCGGTTTTTTCCAAGGAAGGCTCATGCTAGGTGAAAAAATTTAGCTTTGGAAGACTAGAATCCTCCCCAAGAGGCAAAGCACCTGCCCTGCAATGATATGAAGAAGTTGCCCATCTAAGGTTTCAGAGTAAGAGCTGCATTTTAACAACTGTCTATCTTTGCTGCAATGGAGCATTACCTTCCCTCTCTCCATTTCTTCTTTCTATTGGTTAAATTAATCTTGACTATATAAAACAAGTCAATAAATTTGGGAATTCTAAATCAACATTCCATTCTAATTGCTTTTACTTTTACTTTGTGATGTTAGCAACTATTCATAACAAAGCAAATTCTGATATTTAATTCACCAAGAACTTTCCAAACCTACTAAAGAAAACTACATGTTTTCATTATACATCATCTTATTTTTTTAACAGTAAACTTACATAAATAGAAATGACCCATAAATAGAAATGAACTCAAGATGACTGAAAAAAAGACCAAGGTCATTAACATCATGTGAGGACTATGCTACTGAATTTGATAAACACCACTTGTAATTCAGGTTCCTACTATTCTCACAGACACTAAGGAATGAGTAAGAAAGAAAATTCGATAAGAATTTAATCATGGCTACCATTTACTGAGTAATTATTACATGCTAGGCACTTCACCATTCATGCTGTGCAGACATTGATTTGCTCTTTATGTCTCTTTTAGGAGGTAAGTAGGGTTGGCCCCACATATAGAGGGGTTCTGTATCTGTGGATTCAATCAACCATGTATGAAAAAAGACATTTGGGAAAAAATTGCATCTCTCCTGAACATATAGAGTTTTTCTTGTCATCATTCCCCAAACAATACAGTATAACAACTATTTTCACAACATTTGCATTGTATTAGGTAATATAAGTCATCTAGAGATGATTTAAAGTATATGGAAGGATGTCTATAGGTCATATGCAAATGCTATACCATTTTATATACAGGATGCTATAGTTCGGATATTAAATGACCTCAAAGGCCCATGTGTGGTAGGCTTGGTCACCAGCCAGTGGCAGCATTGGGAGGTGATGGAAATGTTAAGTGAACTTAGTGGGAGGTTTGCTTGTTATTGAGGGCATGACCTTGAACAGGACAGTGGGACCCCAGCCCCTTTCTCTCTGTCTTTTTTGTTCCCAGCCATGGCTTTGCTCTGCCATGTGCTACTTGCTATGATGTGTTCCATAGACCCAAAAGTAATGTGGCCAAGCAATCATGGACCGAATTCTCCAAAACTGTGGGCTAAAACAAACCTTGACTCTTTTTAAGTTGATTACCTCAGGTATTTGTTACAATGATGACAAGCTGACTAATACAAGGGACCTGAGGTATCCAGGAGGGTTCCTGGAATCCATGTTTTTAAAATGTTCTCACGGTAACCAAGGGTGTTACAACAGTATACTAATTTCTACTTTACACATTAGGAAGCTTTAGTTCAGAGAGGTGAGCAAATTTCCAGGCTCTCATAGTTGGTAAGTGGTAGCGCTGGGATTTGAATTCATGCCCTTGACCACTGATCCTCATGTGACCAGTAGAATAAGACTCTCACACACAAAGACTATCGGTGTAACTTACCTGGGAAAACACTGAGATGAAGGTCTGGAGGAATAGAAAACAAATTGACCATGAAATGTTCAAATCTGTCATATGGCTTGCCTTCCAGAATCATCCTCAGCAAGACTTAAAAAACCTAAATTTCTCACATTCTGCCAAGTTCCAGTCAGAAGTAACTTGACGCTCATATTTGAATTGTGCTAATTTATTGGAATGGCTTTCCGCATTTAGGCCATAACAAATAGGCTTTAAAAACCTCAAGAGTGACAACACTTCCTTTTACATTCAGATTGACTTCTAATGATATTCTAGGGAATTTCTCAATAATAACTCTGACCACATCTTGATGAAAAGATAACCGTATTTTCATGTGGTCTCTTTTCTTTGCCATGAGTGAAAAAGGAAGGCCCATAAAGGCTAATAATGTTATCTAAGCCTTAAGAGCAAATCAAATGAAATTATAAGTGTGAAATAGCTCTGTAAGAGTAAAGAGTGCTATCCAAATATAAGGCATTATTATGAAGAAACGCTGACATTCCATAACTTTTTGACTGTCACATTCAAGTAAAATTTCCTGACTTTAACCTAGGACATCCTACTTTAAATGAGAGCTTTTAATTCATTAACTTTTAAGCAAATACTCATATGCCAGACATTGTGCCCTTGAGCTAGGAGCCAGAGGATACAATAAGAAAAGGGAGAGGAAACAGAAACTAACAGCTTTTCTCACTGCTAGCAAAAATGAGAATTTGGGATATCAAATATTAATACTGATATGCATACTGACCTATTTTTGCATGTACCAGTCATTCAGTAAATGACTGTTGATTAGTTGGCAAGCTGAACTGGAGTCAATGAGGTACGTTGGAAGACCTAGATGATTTAAATAGATGCCAAGGGAAATTTTCGCCATAAATTACTCATGGTGTTCTGATGTAATGTGTTGAGAGGTACAAACTGTGGATGAAAAATATCTTTGCCAAGTTGTTTTGTCTTCCACAACTCTTCCCCTCACAGCAATAGCTACACAGTCCCTTTTGAATCCAGTTTTTCCTAAGAATGTGAACGAGATTTTTTTCCCCATTATTATTATTAAAGAAAGGGCTACTCATTGCTATCTCATGATCCAGGCATCAACACAGGCTACTTCTATCTTTACTTGGCAATTGAACTTATCAAAAGGCTGGGCCTTTCTGTTCATGAGCTACTGAGCCCATCCAAGCTCCAACATCCCCACCTTCAGGAAATAATGCAAAACTCGCCTCAGTACCAAGGACATTTTTGATAGAGGATTCAGTAGCACACCCTGGAGCAACCTCATCTGGATTTTCTTTTTTCTTTTTGTCCACACCAACCTTCCAACTCTCTCCCCCAACAAAAACACCAAGGGCTGAAGGCCAATCTCAAGCCATCTGCTTTCCAGTCATCCTAAGAAGATGGAAAGAAGGCTAGCATCCTGTTCTCCGCCTCTGCTGAAGAGCAGTCATCTTTCAAGGTCCATTCGGACAGCATGGCAGATTCAACACCCGAGACTTCTGACTATAGTTCTGGAGGAAAAAGAACAAAAGTAAAGATTTGAGAATTTCACACATTTTTCTGCCCACCTATAAAATACTGGTGGAGAGTCTCAGAGAGTTATGAAGTTAACAATTGAACAATCTCAGAAGAGCTCAGGCCAGCACTGAGGTATTCCAACAATGCTTTCTTCTCTGAACATTTTTTTATTTTGTCTCTTTATGGCCATCTATCGGATTCATCTTAAGCCAGTGAGTGATTCTATCCTGACACTCTATTCAATAAGTTCCACCAGCATCAGAGAAATACATTCACATCAGTGATGGTTAGATACTTTTGCATGCCTCCTATTTCCTACCAGTAGTTATTTCTAGACCAGCACACCCTGTGGAATTTTCTGGAATGGTAGAGATATCCTTCATTTGTTACTACCCAATGCAGTCGCCACCAGAGACATGTGACTCTGAACACTTGAAATGTGGCTAGTGGAACAGAACAACTGAATTTGTTTTCTTTCCTTTTAATTAGTTTCAATTTCAGTAGTCTCAGGAGACTAGTGATTACTGCCAAGGACAACACAGTCTGTAACAAAGTCACAGAGTCAGGAGTTTGTGAGTACACAGATTGTACTCACATTTTATCAGCTATATTTATTACAAAACTGCTCTCCCCTGCCATCTCTCTGCTTCCCACAGTGCATTTCTGTTCTTCATTTTATTATACCTCCATACTCTAAAAATGGCACTCTCCAAAAATATGCAATTTCAGCAGAAAGTGGGCAAACATCTCAGAGAGATATTCAGGATTTGCAATTAAAGGATTTTTTTTTTTGCAGAAGCAACATTTTGTAGCTTTTGTGTGCAGAAGCCACATGTTATATATTACCTAACTAGAATCAGGCTACCTAAACACTAAATGCATTGTACCTGCCTATCCAAGCATTCTGCATGGGCGGATTCAACTAACCACAGATTGAAACTCTTTGGGGGGAAAAAGTTGCCTCTGAACTGTCCATGTGCAGATTTTATTTCTTGTCACTAGTCTTTAAGCAATTCAGCATTCTGTATTAGGCATTATAAGTAATCTAGAGATGACTGAAGGTACATAGGAGGATGTGCTGAGATTATACGCAAATATTTAAGAAAACTAAACATTTGTACATTTTGGTATCTGTGGAGATTCTGGAACCAATCCCTGCATATACCAAGAGACAGTTATTATTTATCATTTTGCCTCCACTTTCCAGCTGGGAAGATTGCCAGTACTTCTGCAGCCTGGTGTTCCACCTTCTAAGGGGACATTAGCATAGGATTCAGCTGTGGTTTTCTAGATGTTTATGGCTAGAATTACCTGTCCCCTCCTTAAATGAAATTTCCAGGGCCACTCCTAAATCTGTTGAACCAGAGACAGACTTCCCATCCAGACTTTATATTTCATAAGCTTTCCAGTGCTAACCAGACACTAACATTTGTGCCAACTCATGAGAAGTCTGGCCTGTCTTATCCTGGGCATGACATTATCAATAGGGGTGCCTTCCCTATTCCATCTCCAGAGCTGGTCTAGTGGAGAACTGAAATGAAGGGAATTTTGATAGTACTAAAGTAGAAAATTTGTGGTTTCTGGGAGTAAATCATTCTAAGCTCATATCAGGAAGAATTCTTGCCCCTAGGAAATTCAAAATGCCCATTCTGCCATTGAGGTGTGACAGAAGATGCTGCAGAGTCAACGAGGGAACACTGACAGATGCTCAGTGCCCAAATTAGAAGATGCAAGTTCATCAGCTGCCATATTGGGCAGCCAAGCCTAGAATTTCAAGTGTAACAGGAAACTAACTGTACATAAGGGATAGAGGATATGGCAGGATGGAACTGCACAGGCCCTCAGAGGACATCAAAAGGAGAGAATCCAATCCATGACACTATTGCAACTTTACCAATTCCTTTGCAGGTAGGAACTAATGGTCTGTGTCAAAATCTTTTATATCTTATATTAAGTGTTCTTTCATGAATGCACACACACACACACACACACACACACACAAAATAATGATGGAGGTGGGAGGAAACATCAGGAAATGGTGGATATGGAGGAAACATTGCAAAATGGTGCTGTATGTGGCTCTAGGGTTGAATGAACCATGCCCCATCATTATGGTCAGGCTTATAGTGTTTAGAGCAAACCAGGTAAACAGCTTCCAATATAGAATGATACCTCACTGAGGCTTACTTCTACTGGGTCATTTAAAAGTACAATGTTAAAATTTTTATAACTAGAGGCTACAAAATGATACCATTTTTATGTTTCTTTCCTCTCCTTCCCATTACATTTCTATGCCAAAGACCAAAACTATTAACCCAAACAATGCTGTCTCCATCTTTTCTCACCTTTCTAATTACCTTTTCTGGGGTGGTGAGCCAAGTTTTCCAGAACTTTCTGTTGTGCATGTGGATAAGGAAGAAATGCATAACATTAATCACATTGGAGAGAAAGGGTGGAAGGGAAACTAATTCAATGGGAAAATGCTGTAAGCCACATCTACCTGTTTTGAATTTTCTTCCATCTATAGGAATTGAGTCTGAATTGATAAATGCATCATTTCCTTTCAATGTGGGTGGATATTAGAGACTCAATCTCTTGGTACCATTGAGTGCACTATAATTCAAGGACTTTCTCCTTATTTCCCCACTAGAAATTTCTTGGGGTTTTCTGAAAGTGGAGACCTGAAATCCTAAAGGGCTTCCCTTTCCCTGATTGTGACTCTGACCTTTCGAAGATAGGGGGTGCATTGGTGATGGAGATGTGGACACCATAGCCAGAATCACACATCATTCACTCAGCGACTCCACACTAACATGCTCATAGTGATTCTGTGGGCTCTTGTTTTCTGCTTTGAACATTTCTGCTCTTGCCATATTATGCTTCCAAGCCTCTGTTATTAGGTGCATCTGCTCAGACAAGTTTGCTATCATTTATCTCACTTACAGTAACATCGAGCACACCATTAGTGTTGCTTAGAATTACCCCAGTTCCAATGAAGATGCCTTAATAGTTTTGAAGGAAAGCCACCCAAATTGCAGTGCGCGGGGAAGAGAGTTCACCAGTCTATAAATGTAAAGATCCTCAAGCATTGTGCTGCATTCTTTCTCATTCATTTTCCCTAGAGCAGGTTAAACCTCTTGAATTAAGATCCATGCTCAGATGCCAATGGAAATGGAGTGTGTACAGAAACTGATGCTTACTTGAATGTGTTTGTTGCTTAAGTATCATTTCTGCCTCTCTCTTTCATTGCCTTTTCGCACTTTCAGAAAGAAATATGGTATTTCCGATTATTTCACCATTTCTTCAAGATGTGTGGTATTTGAGTCTGCTGACAGCCATAAAAACTTTGGTTTTGTTTTATTAATAAACAAATTATTAATATTGCTGTAGTCAATTTTTAAAATAACAGTAATGGAAGTTTGGGCTGATTTCAATTAAAAGATGCTATTTAATACAATTAGGAGATGCTGTATGATTGTCTTCAATTCCAATGGTAAAAAGAACTCCTTCTTTAGGATTCTATATGCCTCTTAAATTCCATGTGCAGCCCAAGGCCACGGTCATTCTCTCCTGAATTTGTGTCTTGCAGAGGCAGGAAGAGAATTGTGGCCAATGATAGAAATGCACACAGTATTTCTCTTCTTAGATGATTCTGTATTTGTGTGCCCCCTGCTGGCTTAGTCCATGGTCACAGATGTTGAGGAACTAGATACAAGAGGAAACAGGTACTTGGGTAGATATAAGCAGAAGAGAATGAAGATGACTGAAATGTCTTCTACTATCGAAGCTTTAAGGAACATAGATCCTCATCCAGATGGGCAAGAACACAGATTTCTAGAAATTTTTTCTTTTCTCCATGACTGTCCAGAAAGTTTATTTCACGTGCTTTTAAAGTACTTGTTCACAACACAATTTTAATTTGTATCTTTCAAAAATGAAGGTTCCACATAGAATGCTTGGGCATAGCAGAGGGGTGTGTGTGTGTGTGTGTGTGTGTGTGTGAGAGAGAGAGAGAGAGAGAGAGAGAGAGAGAGAGAGAGAGAGAGAGAGACAGAGAGACAGAGAGACAGACAGAGAGACAGACAGAGAGAGACAGAGAGAGAGATTTAGTCTCCTGCCTCATGTCTATCAAAACCTCCTCCATTTTAAAAAATATGGGCAACTGATATTCTTCTCTATCTTCATTAAGATGTTATATAAATGCAACTCCAAGACTCCACCTCCACTACTGCCACTTCCAGATGCAAACTGCCTCTTTCTGAAACTCTGGGATACCTACTCCACTTACAATGCATTGAAATGTCTCCGTTTAATTGCCAGCTTGTATACAATGGCAACTTCTCAAATGGTTGAGTCCAAAATTGTATTGTATCTCTAAAACGTAGCTTACTTTCCACAACAGCCACACTCTGGTAACTGGTCAATTCCCTGAGTAGGAACATTCCAGTTTAGGTAGCCAGCCAGCCTAAGCTGTGTTCATCTCAGTGTCCCAAATTCAAAAGGACTATTGTCTTAGATGGTAACTGTAGGCAGGTTGGGCATAGCTGGAGGCCACTGGGGCTTTGCCCTTAGGGATTGTTTCATGTTCCCCTGACTCCTTCTATCTCTCTGTTTCCTGGCTAACACAAACTGAGCAATTTTCCTCTTCCACCCCTTCCTCCATGATGTTCTGCCTCAACTCAGGCCCAAGAGCAATGGAATCAGCTGACCATAGACTGATCCTCTGAAACCATGAGCCAACTTCCTCCTCTTAAGTTGTTCTTGTCAGATATTTTGGACATAGTGACAAAAAAAGCTGACTAACCCAGGTAGCACAGGTAGTATAAGTCAACTCCCCTTTAAGACTGATTCTTTGGATTGTCCCAATAGAACAAAGAAAGAGAGAAAGAGAGAGAGAGAGAATCTCTTCACATTGGTGCAGAACAAATGTAGCTTCACATTCTTGCAGCAGTGACCACTGCACTGGTATGAAGGGCCTCGTGTGCCAGGGCACAGGTTGTGGGGGTCTTATGCATCTCTGCCATAGATGGATCCAAGTCTCTGCTGCCACCATCTCTCCTGCTCCCTAAAATCAGTTTCCAACTGCTCTCCCCATTTCCATTAACCTTCTTACAAGATCTATGGGATCTTCTACTCTGAAGCAGTGTTCCTCAAAACTCTAAGCTGGTCCATCTCATCCTTCGGATTGAAAAATTTCAAAGGTTTTCATTGCTTTTACTATAAGACTGAATTCCTCAACATAGTTTAAAAAGCCAGTGAGAATGATCTATCTTTCCACTCAACCTTAAATCTGAAGGATCCCCTCTTGCATTGTACATTTTACAAGTGCATCCAACACTGCACTTTGAACTCCATAAGAACAGAGTGGGAATCAATCACTATATCCATGTGCTAGTAATAATCCTGGAATAAAGTAAGTTATCAATGATTATAGCAATTCAATAGATACATAAATGAGTAACTTAGGTGGTAGCACGGATATCTCCAGCAGCAGTGGAAAGCAATACCAATAATGAGGATCAGCCCTTTGGGCACTAGCAGGAAAGAGAGCTCCCTTGGCAGGAACTTTGGTGACAGTCGTCAACTTTCCTATGTGTATGGCTTCATTGGTAGCATATTAACCAACTACCGACATCATCAGGTGGGGCCAGAAGAGAGCAGGCATCATTCTTTAACTGGAAGGACTTACTGGTGAGCAGAGCTGAGACACCACCTGCTCAGGTTTTGAGAAATGTTGAAAGCACTGGACCTCCAAGGATAGAGCTCAAAGAAATACGTTTTCTCTTCTCATTATCACTTGTCAAGGTTTTAGGAGTAGTCATATCAAAATACCTAGCAAAAGACATCTTTCCGATCATAGAACATTGGAAAAAGAGTACAGCAGTTCAAAGAATGAACAACAAAAAGTCAATGGGTTTTAAAGGTGTTGATCCATGGGATCCTAGCATGAAGGCCTGCTCTTTTAGTTGTTGAGATACAGTCTCATCTAATTGCATTTCCTCTAATCTAATGCTAGAGGTACAACAATGTTCACCATTTCAAAATATCGTTTAAATGTATCTCAACCCTCTTCATAAACCCAAATTCTAGGAGATTATGAAATGTTTTAAATACATTTTCTTAGCTTTTGTCATTTAAATACCAAATCAACCTCACAGGGATTGGGGGGGATCTTGTCAAATATATTGTGGAGGCAGAGGTAAGTCATGTAAGACCCAAATTGTACTCCATTGCTTCACATGAAACCCATTCCATTTTCTTACAGAATTTTCCATCTTCAGTGCAAATAGAAATGCAAAGCAGGAGGTGGATTTAAAGCCCAATCCATTAAAACATACCCTGGTGGGTTCTTCCCCACTTTGCAACCTGATGGCACAAAACCGCCAAGTTAACTTAGCCATACCATCCACCCAAAGGCAGGGTGAATATCCCTATCTATAAACACCTTCCTGCACTGAGCTAAAATGACCTCACTGGAAAATTGAAAAGATACATTTTTTATTATTTTTCCCCATTCAAGAGATTAAGTGGCACAGGCCAAGGATAAGAACACATAGTTTTCTAAGCTCATGAGGAAGAAGAGTTGTAGATTGCTGTGCTTAGAGCCAATGAGAAGTTCAGGGTGGGGGTGGGGAATGTTGATTATCTTCCTGTAAGAATTATTGCCCCTATTTTAGAAAGTTCTTATTCAAAATGGCTCTTGTGAATAGTACCCTGCTTTTATTTCAAATAAATGCTTGACTTTTATTTCTCTTTCACTCAAGTCTTTGGTTAAAAAAAAAGTGAATCAGAAATTATAATTCAAAGCAGATACTCGGGCAGCAGAAAACCTTATTTCCTAACATAGAGAGTTCCATTGACTTCTTATAAGTGACCCACAACAGAATCTCTGTGTGTATAGCAGTCTTTGCCTTGACTCTTGGTTCCCATTTCTGCAGCTGTTGACACTGACTTCCAGCAACTCTTTCATCAGCTGGAGGACATTTAGCTGGTTTCAACAGAACCTGACTTAAATATGGTGCTTGAATCCATGGCCACTGTAAAGGTGGCCCTAAAAATCTCCATAAAGATGATTATTTTGCCATTTTGACTTATAATGTCCTGGAAATGGGAAGAGAACCCACTCTGAAGGGTCAGCATTGGTGCAGAAGCCATTTCTGTGGGCAAATCATCTCTGCCTACTCTTCCTAACCCCTCCCCCATCTGAAGTTCATGAACATTTAGATCAAGCCTAAAGAATGAGTTCTTGCATCTCCCATCTTTCACCTTCTCCCTGGATTTTACTGTTATAGGATTTCTATTACTTTTAAAAGTCTAACAAGATGAAAACTTGGAGATCGCTTAGTTCATTTCTTGTCTCTCAGCTTCTTCACTCTTAAGCCAGTTGATTTCACAGGTGATTCTATTAACTATTATAAAAACTCTTAATAAACACCTCCTAGAACTCCCTACTGTCTAGTTTGGTTGATTTTTATTTCTGATTTCTCAAATCTAAAAAGATATCACAGAGCTCTGTTTTGTTTTCTTGACCAAAGGCCGTATAAAATCTTATTCACTAGCTTGTGTAGTTGTCTCCATCTCCTGCCACTGAAGTTACAGAAAAGTAGGACTTTGTCCGACTTACTGCTTTGTCCCAGCATTTTTTTTTAAATAGAGAGAGAGAGAGAGAATTTTTAATATTTATTTTTTTAGTTCTCGGCGGACACAACATCTTTGTTGGTATGTGGTGCTGAGGATCGAACCTGGGCCGCACGCATGCCAGGCGAGCGCGCTACCGCTTGAGCCACATCCCGAGCCCCTGTCCCAGCATTTAAAATAGTACCCAGGACACAGTAGGTACTCAATCGATATTTGTCAATGGATTGTGGTCAAAATAAGGATATATTAACAAAGAATCAGTTTTTCTTGATATTTTCACATAAGATATGGATCTATGCAAAATGGCTGAATTAAATTAAAATATGGTCAAAACTAGATAGGCTGGAAGAATACGTGAGGACAAGAGAATGATCTAGCCATGAGGTTCATCCTTGGCAAAGCTAGAGAAGGGAAAATCCTGAGTACCATAAAGCAAAGTCAATCTGTGACAGACTCATTCACTCAGACCGGCCCTTCAGCTGAGGGCTTCCTAAACTTTAAATCTTTCCAAAACCTTCTAGGGGAATCTTGTGATTCTGACTCAGGGTATATGGTGGGGAGTGAATGCCCCGAGTCTGCCTTGCTAACAAATGTGTTGGTAATATCATGTCCATGGGGCTGGTCTGGGGACCACATTTGGAGTAGTGAGTCTATACACAGCCAAAGTGTGTTTAAAATAATTTAATCCCTCATTTCATCTTAAAGACAGAGCGCTAATCAAATAACAATGTTGACTGTGTTTTTATTTTTTGCTGAATGCCCAACCCCAGAAAATATACAGATAATCACATCAGAAAATATTCCAAATATGGAAATAAGCAGTTTGGATAGTTTGGTGGTTAATACATTGAGGGGGAAAAAAATAGATTTGTAAAATTATATGGAAGCAATTTCATTCCCTTTAGATGCTGTAACTGATTTCTTTATGGCCACTGATGTAAAACAAATACACTCAGATTGATCCGGAAGGGAATCTTGAGTCTTCACACATATTATTTCATTGCTTCACAGATGTTTGGAAGAGAAAAGAAAAGTGATTCATAGACCAAGAGTGACTCCTTCAAGCCACTCCACACAGATTTTCCAGTTCCTACGCTGATGTGGCCCACGCACCATTTTGTCTCTTTGTGGGGGGAATATAAGATGTATTCTTCCTTTACTAGGGCGAAAATGATACTCAGCCCTCCAGATGTTTATATAACAGAGAGCTAAAGACAGAGGAACAAAAGAAGAACAGTTCTGCCACGGGGACACTGAGGGCTCCATTCATTGGGAAGGACCCGCTGACTTCCACGCCCAGCCCAGCTATTTATTCCAAAGTCACCCGGACTGCTGAGGGCTGTTTCCCCCCTGCTGCATGGGTCCCAGCAGGAGAAAGTCAAACAGAAGGAGAGTATTTTGGTCCCTTCAGGGAGGTTCATCCTTGGCAAAGCTAGAGAAGGGACAATCCTGTGACTCCAAGTTCTGGCTTGTTTTGCAGCCCTATCCTCTGCTGGCCATCACTCTACTTTCCTCCCCAACCTAGACTCCCCAATTTTCTAGCGTCATGAAAACCCAGACAGAGGTCGAGCAGGGCCTCTCTGGAACTCTGTGTTCAGGGCAAGGGACATTATTGTGTCAGAGCTCACCTATCGGTTTGCCCATCTCTCAGGTAGAAATTAAACACTGGAGGATATCTGAGAAAATGAAAGTGGGACTCCAATATTTGTCTCACCAAACATGGTCCACCAATAGAGGTCACACGTGAGGTTATGCTCTGAGATAGCTCTCCATCTTCTGGCCACAGAAGGGACATCCCAGCCTTCACATACAGACTTGTGTGCTCTCACAACCCTGCATAGACTCACTAACCCCCATACGCTCACACCCATGCACACCTGCACACCCTTCCACACACACGGTCACATACATTCTGTGAACGCACATAGATTATGGAATAACAACTCCTGCCCCCCAATGAAAATCCCTCTATGATTTTAAATCCAATAATACCTAGGACCCCCCAACTTAAAAATATCCTATTTCCCACTTCCATGGTCTGCTGTTTTCACAGATAGGACTTCCTGGGATGGCAAATTATGAAGTCTCAAACAAAATACCTAATTAACTCCATAGTTCTTTGATCTTAAGCTCTGTTAGGTTCTACTTGCTCTCTGAATCCTGCCACTCCTTGGGCACTAGTTTACTCATCTGCAGCCCCATCTCTTTTCCCATGTGCTTGCCTCATAACTTCTATGGGCTCCCATCTTCCTGGCCTTGGAACATGGGCTCTTGCTCTTCTCATGGCCTTATGTCCTGCCCCTGCAACTGACAGATGTCCCCAAGGCCGGCCACCTGCCTGGGTCTCTGTATAGTGCCTGTCTCTATGGCTTGCCTCTGTGTACACGTCAGTCCTATCATCTGGACTCACTGTCACCTCTTGCTGGACTCCTCCCAACCCTAATGGTTGCCTGGGTGACCGCTAGTTGCCTAGCACCATATTTCACCAGCCAGATGGGTATCCTGTCATTGGCCATCCTGGATCTATTTCTACTCTTCAACACCTGGACCACCAAGTTCCATCTCCCAGGCTACCCCAGCCCCTAATCCTGCATCCTTCTATGTCAGGAGATAAAATTCTTAGATAAATAACAATGAGATAATCCATTCTAACAACCTGCTGGGATATGTGTAAAATAACTGCTGTATTATTTCAACCAAGTGATGCCACTTACCAAGAAATGTATCACAAAACTGCCCCTAAATGGCCTTTTGTAAATTTGCTTCATCTTCCAAACCTGCTACTACATCAGAATTAATAGGGTTCCCAACTGGATGTTTCAAAAAGCATTCCTAATAAAATAAAAAGAACTCTAAATTCTTGATTAGGCAAGTTCAGAAAAATTTAAAATTAATCTAATAATGTTCAAAAAAGTTATATTCGATAATAAAATTATGTCTCAGCACAAAATAAAAACTAAAAATAAACTATTCATTGAAGAAAAGTCTGTATATAAAGTGTGCAAAATAGAAATCACAAAGCCATCAGTAGCTTCTGTTAGAAGGTTTTTGTTTGTTGATCTGTTTCTATAATCTGAGCCATTTTCTGGAGATGATTATATGACAGTTTCTATATAAGCCTTTTGAATCCACACTTGGACCTTTACTGTGAAAATGACAGGTTCAGGTCTCTAGCAAGGTGTGCAGATGATTAGCACACCTGTATCAGAAAGAAAGTGGTTTATGTGGTGAGAAGGAAGGAAGCCAGGTAACGGTCAACAGGTCTAGATAGCGGGGAAGTGGAGGAGAGAGGAAAAGACTGCAGGATGGAGGGAGCAGAGAGAGGTGGGGAGGGACCCCCCACTGAACGAGGTTGGGCACTTTTCCAACCCAACTCCTTCCTTCCTTTCAATGTTGGAGAGGTCACTGTGTGTATCTGTCGGCTGCACATGTCAAAGAATATCACTCCTGAGGGAGCAAGACCTCCGCTGTCAAGATATTTTGCATTTAAAATAAATTATACAAGTACATTCTGACTTAAAATATTAGATGGTTAGACCATATATCTAGGTGGTAGAGGCAAACTCTGAAATTTGAGGATATGTATGTATGTATGTATGTGTGTGTGTATTTTGGGTACCAGGGATTGAACCCAGGACACTTAACCACAGAGCCACATCCTCAAAACTCTTCTTTTTTTTTTTAATTGTTGTTGTTGTTTGTTTTGTTTCAGACAGTGACTCACTAAGTTGCTGAGGCTGGCCTTGAACTTGCAATCCTCCTGCCTCAGCTTCCTGAGTCACTGGGATTGCAGGAGTGCACCACCATGCCAGGCATACTTACTACTCCCTCTCCCTCTTTCTTCTTTTTCCTCTTCTCTTCCTCATCTCTCCTTTTTCTCCTCCTCACCTCCTCTTTCTTCTCTACTCCCCCACTTTAATTCCTTCTCCTAGTTTTCACAGTGATTCCTAATTTTTTTTTTTTTGGTCACAAATCTTCTCCCAAAGATTGTGCCTGGAAAATATACATCAGATGTGTCCAAGACACCCAGTCTCAAATCCCACAGGGTGGAGGTGAAGAACACCTGCTCTTTGTCATTCCATTGGGAAACACCATACCTCTGTTGGTCTGGTCTACAGAAGGCTCCTTAGGGGCACATAACACTATATCATTTGCAATGCCAGCCCTTGCTGATTGTGATAAGGACTTCCTGAGACCAAATACAATGCTTGAATGGAGAGGGGAAATACAAATGTGATTCTATGTGGCCACCTGGGGCGAGAAGAAGTTTCAGAGAGGAAAGCTCTCAGACCCTCCTGTGAAGTGTTAGTATCTCCAAGGTCCACGGTTCAGCCTGCTGCCACGTTATACAATCATTTCACAGGTATCTTTTGGGCAGAGGAGTCATTCCTTCCAGTACAACAACTTAACAATTCTAGCAGCAACAAAAGTTAAGCACAGAAACAAATAATGTTATAAACCCAACTTGAAGATCACCTAACATTTGTGCACAGCAATGTTTTTCAAGGGAAGCACTTTGAGGAGTGAGGGTTCTTAAAACCTTTCCACAAAATACACAGCAGCTATGACTCTCTGATCCCTCTCTCTTTCCCCCTTTGAGTTTCACTCATGGAGCATTGGAGATGGAGTCTGGGGAAGAAAGAAGCATCCTGGGTGAGGCTCCTGGCTGCAGGAGGCAGGGTCCACAGGAGGTTCCCAGGACTGGTCAGGGAATGGTATTAATGCCTGACATAACACCTACTGCTTAGCAAGTGTCCACTACAGGGCAGGCCTGCTGTGGGAAGGGGGTAAATGTAGAAAGGAAAGTCTGAGCTGATGGTAGCCAAGGACTGAACCAGGGTTCTGTCCAACCACCACCCCCCCTTTTGACCTCTTCAAAGAAACAGCCAAGTTCAAGTGAAGGGAGAAGATCCAAGCATTTCCAAACAGGTCAGTGCAAAGCTTAGTGGTGTTCATTCAAGAGGCCCTTTGCACACACCATTACAAGACCAGAAGGCACAAAACATTTTTGCAGTTTAAACAAGCAAACTATTCCCAGTTCAACTCTATCTTGGAGAAATGTCTACAAGCAGGCTAAATTCATGCTGAATTTCAGAATTAATACTGATAGAGTATCATTTTAATTCCTTACTGCTGGATCTTTTGAGGTCTGTGACTATGACAATAAAATGATGGCTAAGGATCAAGTCAGTACCAAAGTGTTATGGCCAGCTGGAGGACAACACCCGGACCTGCTCTAGGGGTGCCAGGACAGGGCTGCCCCATCCAGCCATCCTCACTGGGGAATGTGCTGGAAGTTTTCCATCCACAATCATCAGAACTGAGGATTTCTCATGTTCCAGACTTTGCTCTTAATCCCCAGACAGTCTGAAAATTTTAATAAAATGACACAAATACTTATGAATGATGTGTTTTGTTTTTGTTTTGTGGTTGAGGTGGAGGGAGTGAGGGAAAGTTAAAGAAATAGTATGTCTAAGTATGAATTTAAATACAAACCAAATGTCTAATTAAGTTAAAGCACCTGAAGGTAATGTCCAGACAATGGCAGGGGAGAGTGATGCTTTGCTGTCATAAAATAGAAATGATAATTGGCTGTTTTTCTGAATCTTGTCCAGGTTATCCTTAAGAGATCCTCCTGCCTCAGTCTCCTAAGCAACTACAGGTACATGCTATTATACCCAGCTTAAATCATTTCTTTAATTCACAAAATTTTACATAAAATCTAAGTTGTAACACACATGTAGCCCCAATTCCACCAGGAAATAATATCCATGACAAATCCTCCCTTACCCATTTCTCCGCTAACATATGGTACAACCCTCCACTGTGGGAACCTTCAGTGTGTTTCCTTGCTAATTACCTTGTTATTTCCAACGTGGAGGAATATGAAGGATTTCTTTTGTCTTTTTCCCCCCTTGGGTACCAGGGATTGAATTCAGGGGCACTCGGCCACTGAGCCACATCCCCTGCCCTATTTTGTATTTTATTTAGAGACGGGGTCTCTCTGAGTTGCTTAGCACCTTGCTTTTGAGAAGGCTGGCTTTGAATTCACAATTCTCCTGCCTCAGTCTCCTGAGTCAAACTGCTGGGATTATAAGCATACACCACACCTGGCATCTTTTGTCTTGTCTTATATCAGCAGGATCAGACATTGTTTTTCACCTATTTTAATACACTTTCCTTGATGGTACTATGTTCCTTTAAGATTTGCTTGATTTAAAGACAAGAGCTCTCTTATCCAACAGCTCTCCTGCCATACAGATGGAATGCCAGCAGATGGTTTTCCAGGGTGGGGTGAGAGGAAGTGTTTGGGAATGCACACTCTCTGCCAGGCAAGGGTTCTTCTCTCACTCTTAAGGAAGATGGGGTTTGGAATCAGGAGCTGAATTCAGTTTCCAGATCTGCCATCTACAAGTTTTAGGATCTCAAGCCTGAATTTCTCCACTTGCAAGATGGGAATACTGACAATTGTTATATGTACCTCGTAGGACTGCCCCAAACTCATACATCCATGTGAAAAGTGATCTTTCTGTGGAAATATTGAAAAACAACATGCTATTTTGTTGGCATAGTTCATTCAAGGATTTGTACCCAAATCACCATCCGATTTTTAATTTACTAAGAACAAATAAAGTTCCTTGAGCTTTTACAGATGCATAGAAAGAATTGAATGAGGTATTCTCTACCTGATACATGAAGTAGACCCTCGGTGTGGCCAAGTGATGTAATAACTTGAACATTAATCATTGGACAATCAGGGAGAAGAGAACAGGGTGCCACTTGGAAAGTGAAGTTCATTGTCAGGAATCTAGGCAGTTAGGAAGTAGGCAGAGTATGACACTGAAAGGACTTGGATATGAAGCTGCCATGTAGGCCTAATCTAATGGCAGGATTAAGAAAGAGACCTGTGATGGGGACAGAACAAATCCCCTGAATGCATCACTTAGAAACTCATGTTCCTGAGTTTAGCTACAATTGTAGAAGCTTTGAGGCCAGGGTCTGGAAGGGGGAAGGCGATAAGAGAGAACTCAGGTTAATTTTTGTTGTTTTTGTTTGTGATGCTAGGGATTGAAACCAGGACCTTGCACATGCTAGGTGAATACTTGACCATTGAGCTACATCCCCAGCCCCAGAACTGAGGCAGTTGATTATAACTACCTCCTACAGTGTTTAGTCTAGGACCCTAGGCAGCGCTGAAGGCTTTGGACTGGGGGTGGTTGAGAAATAAGGCATTTAAGAAGCTCGAGACATGTCTGCTGACAAAGGATGTTAACACAAATGGCTCACTACAAATTTGCAATCAAGAGTTGCATTTTCTGAGAGTATGCAATGATTTAAAGATCACTAGACCACATACACTGTACAGCAGCCTTATGTTGCATAAACTTTGATCCTGAGAGTTCCTAGAATTAAAAAAAAAAAGACGCTATTAAGGATAAGGAAAGTGTTCTCATTTATCTCACTTGCAACAAATTGAAGTTGGGCTATAGTTAGTGGTATATAGTAGACTGTATACCCACCCACTGTGGCTGTTCCCATCAACAAGTCTCTAGGTGAAGTGGTCTGTTGCCAGAACTGCAGGTCGTCCACTTTACACTTCTGTTGCTTAATCAATCACACCTTAGTTGCTTTAAACAATGACCATTTGTTTAGCTTGCTATTCTCTGAATTGGCAATTCAGCTCTACTGGGTGGTTCCTCCAGTCTCAGCTGGACGCACACCATGTGTTTGCACTCAGCTGCTTAGCAGCTGGATGGCTCTGTATCTGAGAGCTGTCTGACTGGTGACTAGAGCAAGAGCCACATGTCCCTTGTTCTCTAGCAGGCTACCCAGCCTTATTCATTTGAGTGAGGTATTGAGAAAGATCAAGGAGTCATGCAAGACCTCTTAAGACCTAGACTCATGGGGCTGGAGATGTGGCTCGGGCGGTGGCGCACTCGCCTGGCATGCGTGCGGCCCGGGTTCGATCCTCAGCACCACATACCAACAAAGATGTTGTGTCCGCCGAGAACTAAAGAATAAATATTAAAAATTCTCTCTCTCTCTCTCTCTCTCTCTCTCTCTCTCTCTCTCTCTCTCTCTCTCTCTCTCCTCTCTCACTCTCTTTAAAAAAAAAAAAAAAAAAAAAAAAAAAAAAAAAAAGACCTAGACTCAGAACTGACACAGCTGAACTTCCACCACATTCTACGGATCAAAGCAAGTCACAAGATCAATTCAAGGGGAAACAGACTCCACCAGTTGATGGTGGGAGCAACAAAGGCATACTGAAAAGGGCCTGGATGCAGGGAAGTGAATAATTTGCAATCATTTTTTTTGCAAGCAATTTACAAGCGCCTCACCCTGTAGCTACCCTCGTTCACAAGATAGGACAGAACATTTCCTAAGTTCTGGTTCAGACTCTGGTCCTGGTTTCCAACCCTTAATGAAGAGCTCCACCTCAATCCTTAGAAGTGTCTCTTCTAATCTCTGAATTCTCTAAAAGCTAGGTTGGAACAGTGCTGGTCCAATTACCTTCCTGTGATATTCCTGACCCCTTGCTGTGACATTCAATGGATAGGAAATCTGGTCTCTGGGGATTTCACTTTACTAGGGGAGGAAGCCATAGACGGCAGGGGCCTCAGACCCCCTAAAACCACACAAGTGTCAGTAGCAGACAAGATCAGCACTCAGGTACTGCCTCCCAGCCCTGTGCTCTGCCCTCTGCCCTGTTGCCTCGTGTGAAAAGATTTTTTTTTTTCAGCATATGATAGAATACAGAAAGCGCCTACCCATCCAAGAGTCACTCTATGCATTCAGCAGATCCTTTCAAGGGAGAAATATTTGGGGTCATGATGGTTAATTTTATGTGTTAGCAGGGCTAGGCCACACTATCCACACACTTGGTCAAACATCCCCCTTAGATACTTACACAGAGGTATGGTTTAGATGGAATTTACATTGAAATCAGTAGAATTTCAGTAAAGCAGATTGTTCCCCATGATGTGAGTGGGCCTCATCCAATCAGTTGATGTCCCTAAGAGAAAAACTGACTGCCCCCTGCAGGAAGACATTCTGCCAGCAGTCAGCCATTAAACTTGAACTGCAGTTCTTCTCTGGGTTTCTAGCCTGCAGATCTACCTGCAGATTTTAAGTCAATTTCTTAAAATAGACCTCTTTCTTGTGCCTGTAGTCCCAGCTACTTGGGAGGCTGAGGCAGGAGGCCTGAGCCCAGAAATTGAGGCCAGCCTGGACAACATAGTATGATCAGTCTTAATCATACTATGTTATGATTAAGTTTGATTAATCATACTTAATTATGTATGTTGTTATTATACATAATAACAACAAAATAATAAGAAATCACCTCTCTCTCTCTCCACACACACACACACATACACACACACACACACAACACACACACACACACATACACACACACACACACACACACACACATTCTGTTGGTTCTGTTTCTCTGGCAAACTAACTAATCCAGAAGTGCAAACATTCCCTAAAAGAGCAAGTGTCATCTCAGTACTCAAGATTCTGGATTAAACAAGAAGTTTAACAATAGTATCTAAAAACTGCAACATCTACAGTGCTCTGAGTTAAATCCTACTTCTTTAGTAGGTTGATAGCAAAAAGAAACAGAAAATACATACAAGGAAGAAGGAAGAGAGCAAGTATTTTCATATATCAGTCCCAGTTAAGTAAAGCAAGTTGACGCTGAGATGGCATTTTACATTAATAACCAGGTGTGGTAGCTCACATCCATAATCCCAGCAACTCAGGAGGCTGAAGCAGGAGGTTCACAAGTTGGAGACCACACTTATTCAGCAATTTAGCGAGACCCTGTCTCAAAATTAAAAATTAAAAGGTTTGGAATACGCAGTTTAGAGCATCCTGGATTCACTCCCTAGCCCTCCCTCCCCCAAAAAGGCTGATGATATATCCAATTATCATTTCATTTTAATTTCTGCTATTTTATGTTTATGGATTTATACCAGGATGATTGTTTCAGATTGTTTCAATGGGATTCCTTATAGGGCATTTCCTTAGAGCACTTAATAGTCTTTTCCTTTCACCTAAGACAACTGTTTTGCAAAATCCAAGGAGTCAGAGGTGACTATTTTAACAATTATTTTCATTTATGCCATCTTGGTAACCAAGTTTTAGAAATATATGTGTTTTTGTTTTTGTTGTTATTTTGTTTTGTCTCTTTGTTTTGTTTTGTTTTAAATACTTTTGTTTCTTTGTTTTGTGGTGCTGGGATGGAATCCAGGGTCTGCACCATGCTAGGCAAGAGCTCTATGACTGAGCTACACCCCCAACCCTGTAAAGATTTCCATGGGGTGGCATAAAGTTGCCATAAATCTTCGGGTTTAAGCAAAGAACAGCAAGGTTTTCAGGAGGGGAGCAAGAGAACTGAAAACCAGGATGATGTGTTTGAGCCCCAAGAGTCATCTAAGTCTAAGGACTTTAAGGAACCTAAAGAGGCCACCTGGATGACTCAGGTCTTTGTCCCTGTTGGCAATGTGTGGTAGCTGAGCTGCTCTGCTGGGCAGCTGTGTCCTGACTTAAGAGCGTTATATGCCACATGACTCTCTTGAGCCCTTCTGCATGGACGACGGAAAGACCTTTAACTTCCAAATCTCTTCAAGAGTAGAAAGTAAAGCCAAAGCCTCAACCGCAAAAGCCTGATGCGTGGGAAGGGAAGAATTTTATTTTCTGGTCCACACTGCCATCTGCTGGCCTGAGCCAACTTAAGCATTTGTTTTTTTCTTCCAGTAGATGGTTTATATTTTATTCTAAAAATCCATATATCTGACATGTTCTTTCACTTTGCGCTCGAAATCCTTATAGTAACGTTCGGGAAAACACTTGCTGAGCTGATTCATGTGAACACAAGTCACTCACATTGACTGCAGATGTGAAGTGGAAATAACAGTCAAGAAGCTAAAAATAACTAGGTAACTCTGAACATTCCAAGTCTCATTTGGATAATTAGCACCTACACTTGTCGGTTGTTTGATTGCCCGGTAATTACAGTTTAAGTTAAACAGGTAAATCTGATGGGTATGTATTTGTTTATGGACAGGGTTAACAATGACAGCATCCCCCTTGTCATTCTTCAGGAGCTCCATGGTAATTAATGAGCTGTTATGGGGTTTTTATATATGCAAATAAATATTTAACAGGGAAATGTCTCCAGATGACAGACAACAGGTCCATGAGATGCAGCGATTTATTATTAGCGTGGACTACTTCAGGGACATCATTAACACCGGTAGGCAGGAAACTGTCAACATGTGTTTGAAAAGTCATTTCAGAGGTTCCCAGAACGAGGAAGCTCATTAGCTGTCACACACAGGAAGAGTTTGCAAAGTCCTTCAAAGTATAATCACTCATGCCCTCCCCATCTAGCCTGAATTTTACTCTTCCGTCGTTACCCCTTTGTAATTAAAGGGAAGGAAAATAAGGGGAAATGAGAAGATGGAAGAGAAGAGAAAGGAAAAAGAAGAAAAACATGACAGTCCCAAAGATAACCATTGCACAGTTTAGGTAAAATCCTTAAGCTGCTCTGTAATATATTTTGACAGCTTAGAGAATGGGACAGCTTAGAGAATCCTGTATTTGTTTTTTCTAAGAAAAAGAAAACAAATGCAGAAAATATTTCCAATGAAGAAGGAGTTTTCAGGATTCTCTTAGGAATAAATAAGATGCATAAGATAAAGTGTGGGTGCACAGGCTGAGGGGTTAGGGATATGATGTGTCTGCAGAAATCAGATCTTAAGAGAGTTAGCTGATCCTTTCTAAGCCGCCCATAACTTTCTGTGCCCAGTAATATGATCGCTAATGGAACTGGAGCCTTCCCAGACTGGCCAAGTGAGCCTGGAACTTTCCCCATCTACACTGAGATGGTCAATAGGCTGCCACTCATTTAAGAAATAAGCAGTAAATCTGGGTATGGTGGTGCACACTTGTAGTCCCAGCTACTTGGGAAACTGAGACAGGAGGATCACTTGAGCTCATCAGTTCAAGACTAGGGTGAGCAACCCAGTTGAGACCTCATCTCAAGAAGAAAAAGCAGTGGCTACATCCTGTGGTCCCAAACTCATTCTTTTTAGGGTAGCAGGGTGCAGGAGATGGGTAAGACTCTACGATGCTAGATTTTACTACTAGCTTGGACTCTGACTTTCGAGTAATGACTGACTTTAGACCAATCTTGTGTGCCGAGCAGTTGGGATTATTATTACATCCTCTGCTCTTACACGGAGGGGTTAAAATAGCCAAAATAGCTTCACTGCCTTTTAAATATCTAGTTTTCAAAAAAATAAAAATAAAAAGCATGACCATCAAAAAAGAAAGGAGAGAAGAAGGTTGAATTTTATCAGTGCACACTGTATGTGTGTATGGCAATATCACATTGAACCCCACTGATATGTACAATTAATATGTATTAACGAAAAATATTTTTTAAAATTAAAAAAAGGAGGGCTGGGATTATGGCTCAGCAGTAGAGTGATCGCCAAGCACGTGCAAAGCCCTGGATTCAAGCCTAAGCACCACATAAAAATAAATAAATAAAGGTATTGTGTCCAATTACAATTAAAAAATAAATATTTTAAAAAATTTAAAAAGGAAAAATAGGTGGCAATAAAAAAAGCTAGGTGGTTCTAGGGACAGCCTCATCCTTCTTCCTCCTTTGACTCTTTGCCTTCACAAAGAGCTGCCTCTGGTCCTCAGTTCCCCATTCCATGCAGCACAGTGCAGCTGAGGATGCAGTACTCTCCACGTTCTTGGCAACTGAGGCACTGCATGCCTGGCTTCCTCTTGCTTTTGCAGCTACCTCTTCATCCTTATTTCAAAGGTTCCTCCTTCTCTCCCTGCCACAATCTGGTGAACTCTTTTTTTTTTCCCCCACTTGATACTTTCTCCATAGGTCCTAAGACCAAGGGCAATCATAATTGCAGGGCTTTTATTCTCTACTTATATCTGGGCTCCACCCTAGGTAGAATCTCTGATAAGGAAATCTGAATAAATCAGTAATTTTTTTCAAAGTTCCTGGAGTGAGTCTTACATTCAACTAGGATGAACACTGGTTCACAAACCTGACTGACTGCCCAGAGGAAACAACCTGCAGGCTTTAACAGCTTCTGATGGCTAAATCCTGAATATTCAGGCTGGGAATGGAGGATTTCCTGGGTTGTGAGACTTTCAACGATAAAAGAGGGAAAGTCTTAGTCCTAAACAAACCAGGACCAGTTGATCCTTTGACCTATATCCCAGCCTGGAGTTCTGCTGTCATGGAATGGAATGGGCATTGGGATTTTAAAAGCTCTCCAGGTAATTCTAGTGTAAAGCAAAGTTTGAGGTCTATTGTCCAAGATTTTCAGCTTTCCTGTGCATCTGGTTGTCTCGGAGAGGATGTTAAAATAGAGTTTCTGATTCAGTGGGTATGGAATGTGATCAGAAATCCTACACCTTAAATGTGTTTCCAGGTGCTGCTGTAGTGGCTGGTCCTGGGACCACACTTGGAACATTTCCCCAATATCAGTTCAGGTAACCATCTTCCCAGTAACAAATACAAATGTGAAAGGACTTTTTTCTCTTTCTTCTTTTCCCCTTACTTCCTTCCTCTTTTTTTTCTTTCTTTCTCTCTTTTTATCACAGTACTCAGGGTTGAACCCAGGACCTCATGCTACACAAGCACTACAACTGAGTTATATCCCCAGGCCTACAAATGCAACACGTGCATCTCTATTGCACCCCTCCTTTGTATTTCACACTGATGAAACCAGTTGTGCATTTGATGTCCCCCCTGAAAAATTTTAAAGGCCCCACCGATTTTTAATGACCAAAATGGAATTCATGGTTGTCTGCCTCACCCTGGTTTCTTTGTGTCGTCTTTATGTGCTAAAACTCTGGAACTAGAAATCACCTTGGTTCAGAATTATCTCTCCGCTTATACCCAGATCCAAGCCATCAACTTCTGTTGAATTTTGTACTTTAGACCATTTCAGATTTTATCCATTCCTGTCCCTCAATCCCACACTGGTGCCTGGTCCAAGCCCCATTGTGGCCTCCTGAGTCAGCAGTGCTGTCTCTTAACTCATCACTCCAGGCTGGCCTCTCCATCTATGCTGGTCCATGGCATCTTTTCAACTTCCAAGCCTGGCTCAAACCCTTCAGTGGTTTTCCATGCCTGCCTGCACTCTGCCTTCCAGGCCTCCTCTCCCACCGTCTCCATTTCCATACAACCCTGTTTTCTTTTGGTCCAACATACAACATACCAGACCCTTTCCTATTCACCCAGTTGCAGGGCTGGGATCTTCTGTGAAACTGAGGCAGTGAGAAGCCCACTCCCCCTTCAAACCCCACATCTTGCAAGCATGCCAGAAAGATTTCAGACATGAGTTTATTAGATGAGATAGAAAAGGGAGGGAAAGGGACACTCTCAAGGGAAAGAATGGGGCCTCTCAGAGAGGAGAGGGACAGCACATCTCTCTTGCCCCCCACTTTTATTGGGGCTTCCCAGGGAAATTTCCAGAGAGTCCCACCCAGGTCCACCTCTTGACTTTTGACTGACAGCAGGATCACTTCAGACTTTAATCGCCCACTGCCATGACAACTCTAGGTCAGTTTGGCTCATGCTGACTGGTTCCAACTGGAACCTATTCTTAAAAATTTTACGGATGGGGGAATTAGCTTATTTTCCTGAGTTCTGGGACCCGGTCTGTATTAGAACCACAAAAGCACTCCACCCACCTTTATCATAAGGCGGTCATCTTATCAGCATTCTGGGCCTGCATCTACCCTGCACATAGTTTGCTGAGGAATGTAATATATCCTGTTGACGTAAGCCAGGCAGGGCTGCAGGTAAAGCGGCTTTTTAGAAAAGAAAGCATGTGGGGTCATCACAATGGGCCCAGTATATAGAATTGTTCCCTCAATCTCATGTTCCCATCACTCACATCTGTCTGTTCCCTATCACCAGTATTTATTGTTATTACCTGGGCACTGCCCCATATAACACTCCCACTCAACTCCATCCTGAACCGGGTCCCACATGGGCCAAGGCCCCTCGTCATGAGCTCTGTCCAACCCCAGCAGCTGGACAAGCTAGTTCACAGATTCTCCTAGACCCTGACTTGCCTGCCCACAGGGCTCCAAGTGAACTTGGTTAGTGCTTCTCTGATCCTCCTTTATTACCTTTGTGCCCTGTACATCACTGGCTTCCCCCACATTTGGAAAAGCTCTAATCCCCTCATAAACCCCTCATTCCTTAGGACCCTCATGGCTCTGCTGCCCTGCATGAGCCTGACAGATACAAGCACTTAGTCTAGTTCCTGGCACATGCCAGTCACTGGATGCATGATAACCATGTTATTTTTCCTGATATCTTCACATTTAGTTTTGCAATCATTGTATGGCCCATGTGTCTCTATAAATGATCATTTTTCAACCCCATTAATGACATTTGGGGCCAGGTAATTTTTCATTGTGGGGTGGTCCTGTGCATCAGCAGCCCTCCATACTAGATGCCAGTAACATGCTGCTCTCCAGGTGTGACAATCAAAGATATCTCCAGACATTTCTACATGTCCCCTGGGAGGTGGGTAGAATCATTCTCTGTTGAGAACCATTGCTATATACTATAAGAAGTGCCAAGTGGGCCAGAGCCAAACACTTCTGCTGGGGCTTTTGATGATGATCCAAATGGATAAGAGAACCTTCTGTCTTCATCTTTTATCTCAGTTTATAGGGTCAGAGAGCATGATGGAGCAAGTGGGTCCTGGACTTTGGGACCTTTATTTTATTTGCTTATTTGTATGTGGTACTGAGAATCGAATGCAGTGCCTCACACATATGAAGCAAGCGCTTTATTGCTGAGCTACAATTCCAGCCTCCAGAGCATTGTGTTCTAAACAAAGGAGCTTACCTTGGGACCCTGAATGATTATCTTTCTGATCTCCAATCTCTCCACCTGTAAAATGTAGCTAATAAGTTTCCCCACCCCCCAAGATATTAGGCTGACAAAATGAAGAATTTTTGAAAATATATTGATTTTCCAAAAATGTACATTAATTCCTCTTTATCTGTGGATGACGTATTCCATGACCCCCAGTGGATGCCTGAAACCTTGGATTGTACAGAACCCTATAATTTAATGACTTTTCCATCTTAACTAAGCACTCACTTATCACACACTCAGGTCGTAACTTACAGTTTGAGATATGACAGCAAAACTAGCATGAAGTTCTTTTTCTTTCTTGATGATTTCAGGGACAGATTTAGTTTTACCACAGATTTTTTTTCCCTAATCACATTAGGGGAAGCACTTATGGCTTCTTTTTAGCATATCTGAATTCCAGCATCACTGCACTTGCACTTTGGAGCCACTGTTAAGTATAAGGATTACTTGAACACTTTGATATGTGCCGCAGTCCGGCTGCAGCAAAATAGCTGGGGGTGATGAATAACTTGTGCATGTTGATACAGCAGGAATGGGAGCCGTTTATTGTAGGACAACAGAGCTATTTATACATTTTGCACAGCTTATCTTAATTAGCATAAACTAGATACATCAGTCAACCAATAAGGAATCTCCACACTTAATGGCTCACTTTTGTTACTTCTCAAACCACTCCCTCTGACATTTTGCCAGGCACCATCCAGACTTGTTTATGAACTCTAACATTCCCCTGGCAAAATACCAGGTGTTATTTTGACTTGTTTACAGACCTTAACAGATATGGAGAGAGTGAATTCGAACATTTAGATGGTCTAGGAGATATCATATACAGCATGGATACACTGCACAAGAGGATGATTCATATCCTGAGTGAAATGGAATATGACAGTGAAAGATTTCATCATTTTACTCAGAATGGTGTGCAATTAAAAATTTATGTTTCTGGAATCTTCCATTTAATATTTTTGGACTGAAGTAGACCATGAGTAACTAAAACTGTAGAAGTAAATCCTTAATTTAAAAAAAAAAATGACTAGTAATGACTAGGTCAGATATGATTAAAGAACCTTTTTTTTCCTTTCTTTTTGGTACTGGAAATGAATAGTAGGCATGTGCTTCACCACTGAGCTACACTCTCAGCCCAAGAACGATTTCTCTAATCTTACACATTATTTTAATCTCATAAGTAATATTTATAAAATATTACAAATACTCAATCTGCACCTTTATGAAAGGAACAGGCTCTGGTCTGACTGGTCTGAGACCCTTTGTGCCATGCCACCTTCAAGAGATAGAATGGCCACCCAGGGGCATTCTTCTTTTCAAGGATATCAGGATGAGGTGGTGTAAACGGGATGGTTTGAACTTATATTTGTGTATGACCTAAGTATTGATGTTTACCACTTAAAAAATGTGAAAATATTCCACTCATTTAAGTTACTCAGAAACTACCACATGCTAGTTCTTAGTCTTTTCTTCTCTAAATTGTTCATATAATTATTCTATATCAAGAGACTCTGGAGTTGTTCAGCTCTCTACCTAAGAGTCATCCATTCTTCAAAGGAATGCAATATAATCTAATATTTATATTAAATAAGATAGCCATTTGTGAAGTGCTTGGCTTATGATGATTCCAAGTAATGTTAACTCCTTTTTGCACTATTATGGCTTGGATTTAAAATTTCCCCCAACGCAATGTGTTAAAGGTTTGTTTGCCAGCTGGTGACACTATGGGGAGGTGAGGCCTGGCTCACGGGGTGAGGTAGGTCACTGGGTGCATGTCCTACAAGGATATGTCTTGTCCCCAGCCCCTTCTTTCCTCCCTGCTGACTGGCCTCCATGAGGTGAGCAGCTCTGCCCTGCCATGCCTTTCCCTTCTACCACGATGTTCTGTCTCACCACAGGCCCAGAAACAACGGAGCCACCCAACCATGGACCGAAACCTTTGAAATTTTGAATCAAAATAAACCTTCTCTTCTTCAAGTTCATTTTGTCTCAGTGATGGAAAGCTATCACAGACTATGGGAGAGAAGAAACAGCTAAGATAGTCAATAAAGAGTCTTGCTTCCTCTTCCTGTGATGCTTTGCCATTTACAAAATGTCTTTCCTTTGGTTCCTGTCTGAGCCTCAGACATGCACTAGGAAGCAGACAAGATGTTTATCATCACTGTTTCTCTATCATCACCGAGCTAAGATCTCAACAGGTCAGAGGGTTGGCCAGGGCCACACAGCTGAAGGTAGCAAACCTGGGGTCACAGTTTGACTCCTGAGCAGCAGCTGGCACTCCCCAGTGCACCGTACTACCTCCATGTATCCATCTCATCTGAGGGTCTCAGACCTGGAATCACATCATCACACATTTTTCTGCCACGGTGTGTCAACATGTGTCTTAAATGTCTCCAGAGAGAAAGATTCCAGCTCCAAGGGTTCATTTAGTGGTTCAGAGAGCACAGGAGGTGGGGAATGTTGAAAGTGTAGAAGAGAAACAGAGACAGGAACTTAGCAAATAAAAATGAACATCACTGTGGATGCCCATGGGCAATCCCATGGTGCTCTGAAAAGTAGTGTGGAACCTTCTCCCCTGAACAGTCCTGCCCTGGGGCAGGGAGCCAGGGTGTTAATTCCTGGGCATTTTCAACTTGCTGGGGCATGTACAGAGAGGTCCTCTGAGGCTTAAAAAAAAAAAAAAAAGTCCCCCGTGGCTGGGGTACTCACACAACAGGGTATAACCACCTGGCTCTGACTCTTTCCCCTTTGTCTTCCAATCCAGGTGAACTTTTTTTTTTATAAAAGCCTGTCAGTAACCACAAGATGGACTAGGCCAAAGAGGACAGGTGGATCTAGGTAACCATTCCCCTTTGGAGGAAAACAACACAATGCTGAGATACCACCCCTATAGATCATTTAGGAATGCACCCAAAGTTTCTAAAACTTTATAAGCAAACTTCTTGTAAATTCAATACTTTGAGTAGTCTGTAGGTCTTACAAGAACTTCCTTGTGACTGCTTTTGAAAAACAACTGGTCCCTGACAATCATGGGGGTGGGGGAGCATTTGGACTTTTCAGCAAGTGAGACTCAGGCTACTAAAGCATTTAAGTCCATTAACTTCAAAGAATGAAGGTACAAAATGAGGTGTTGGACTCTCAGATGTTCTGAGAAGCAGGTACTGGAAGGAAGAGAACCTGGGAGGTGCAATTAATGGGTGAGGGGATGTTGAAGGGACCTTTAATATTGAACTTGCATTGCAAGTGAGCTAAAAGCCATCCCAGGCTCCAGGCAGAGGGTGAGTCAAAAGTTATCTTTGCATGGCATCTGACCCTATTTTCTGTATCCTTCTTCACCTCCTCTCAGTCATGAAGTATTGACTGAGTGCACATAACAGAGCATTTCCTGGGGCTCCTCCCATTCTCCACTGGGTCACAGCTCTACAGTGGACCCCTTTTTAAATTATTTTACTTATATAAATTTATGGGGAACTGTGATAATTTGATACATGTACACAACATATTATGACCAAATCAGGGTAGTTAATTTCCATCTCCTTCAACATTTAAAAACGATTCTTTAACTAACACATAAAACTTGTACATATTCATGGGGTGTGGTGTGATATTTCAATACATGTATGAATGTGTAACAATCAAGTCAGAATTTCTTGGATTCCGTTTATTTGGAGATACAGTACCCAGCCTGGGATCCCTCTTATATAACATTATCCACAGTTGTTCATCATGTAATAACATGTAAAATGTGCTTATTTGTAGGCCCTTGGCCTTGAGTTTACTTGTGAATAAAATATGCCTCCCATCTCTCTTTCTTTCCTGCACCCATCAAGTTCCCAAGTGTCAATAAAACTCATTGTTAGGAGAAAAACAATTTTGGCAACAGAGAAGGAGAAGCCAAGCCATGGAGTTGGGAAGAAAAGGAAAAATAATAATAAAATTTTTAAAAGGGCTAGTAATTGGCCATTAATCATATGCCAAGAATTTTACAAGCAAGATCATCTTACTAAATTTTCACCACAGCCCTGCAAGAGAAAGTTTTACAAAGGAGAAAATTGCAACTCAGAGAGATTCTAAGACATTCCAGAGGTGGAAAATGAGGTTGAGTCAACTGGATAATATTGGTCTTACCAAAGTGTCAACTAACTCAAAGATGGAACACTACCAAGGACTATTTGCATCTGAAAAGCAGAACACGTGACCAGAGTTTGAGATAACAAAATAAATCTCTAATGGTTTAATTAGTTCACATGACAAGCAGAGTGTGATAAGTAGATATTATACTATGAGTTCTCCAAATAATTCAAGGAAAAAAGCAATCTGCACTGAAAGTCACATATATATTAGCAAGAAATAAAAACTGTAGAGGAGGATGCTATAAGAGCTAGGCTGGTTTGATTAATGTAGCAGCTGGGAAATGTGCCTCTTAGACATCCTGCTTCAGAGGATCTGCTTGACCAAGACCCCAAGATACTGCAGCTGAGTTCATTGTCCTGAGAGCATGCTTCCCACAAGCTGGTTTTGCCAATGACTAAGTGGGCAATGATATGAAGGCAGGCCTGTTCCAGGAGACCTGGGCAGTTGTGTCTTAAAGACTGTCCAGAAGAACTCTGGAAGCTATTTGAGAACTGCAGCACATAGACTTTTCCTTTCCCTCCTCCCCCCTCCTTCCCTCACTGTCTTTATTCCCTGCCTCTTCCACAGGGGGACCTGTATATCAGCTGATGGGTTTGCCAGCCTCTGGCTCTCTCCCTTTTTCCTCCAATAAATCTCTTAGAAATCGAATTCCATCTTGGCATCCTTTGCTCAGAGAGCCTGGAATCATACACAATCGATAACGGGACTTTGCTAGAAGACTGTGGAGTGCTCCATAGAATCTGAGGTCCTCCTTAAGTACTGAGTGACAGGTGACCAATCCTAAGAATCCAGACACAGAGAATCAATGGACAGTCAGTCAAGGCACCCCCATCAGAATAAGCCAGTCCCGATCCCGATGCTTTTCTGCCCCAAAGGACAGGCTTGGACTGGTCTTGCTCAGGTCATGAACCCACTCTTGACCACTAAGGTTGTCTGCATGGGAGCAAAGCAGAGCTCAGAAGAGGAAGAGTGGAGAAAGAATGAAAGGGCACTGGATAGAGAAAATGATAATGTTCTTAGAGGAATAGCACCAGGTTCAGAATGTTTTTTGCTGAGTACTAAAGTATCATTGTAGAATCTTGTTCCCCTGGCCTGTAGCAGATTATGAGAGTGCCTGCCCAGTACCCCCCACCCCCAGGCTCCTTTATCTGTCCCCACAACAGACCTAGAATTCCAGGAAATTATGCACCCTGCTCCCTGCCCAGCTGCCAATGACTGCAGGAAGCTAGGGTGTAAATGCCAGGCCCCCGTGTCCCTCCAAAGCCTCCCTATACTGTCTCCCATAGGAACCAGCTTCATGGAGCTCCACTCGCCCCCAGGGATCATTTACTTGATAACACCCTTGTTATTGGCTGTCTTCCTTTTCTTGTCTTCCACATTCATCTACCAGAGTTTCCTTCATCTCTCAATAAACTACTTAAACCTAGATCCTTGTTCAGGGTTTGTTCTAGAAGAACCCAAACTAAAATGTATTATGTGTCAATTTGATAAGATAATATACTGTTAGGATAATGAATGATTGCAATAATAATGATGATCTATAATGGCATGCAATAATGTGGGTAAATCTTATACACCTGAGAGGCAGTAAACAAAGCCACATGCAAAAAAGAATACAATATGTGAATACAATGTGTCATTCTATCTATATAAAGAATGAACCAACCCACCCCATCAGTGTCAGGATTGCAATCCCCTTGAGGTGTGAGCATGTCTGTGCAGCATGAGGATGCCACTGGGAAATGTCTTCTTTCGGGATCCAGATGCTGGGTATAGAGGTGAGTTTAATTAGAGAAACTTCATCAAGCCACACAATAAAATTCACTCACATGTCTGCACAGGTGGTAGACTAAAAATTCTTTAAAAAGACACAAAGAGGAAGAAAATGTTATTTTTCTATCCATACCAAGCTCAAACTGAATGTTTCTACCTCCAGTTTATGGTTTCAGAAGCGGGACAGACAGGTAAATACAAAAAGAGGATCATATTTTACATATTTCTGCGCTGCACAGAAAGTGTCGTGTGTATTACACTGAGTAGGGATTATGTGGAATCATACTTGTTTGTCACTTGGGAACAGAGACACAAAAATAAATTCTAGCTCAGTCCCTCCAATCCAAAGCAAGATGGGACTAGAGGGGCAGAAACCCTGTGGTATTAGGAGCAATGCTTCTGTCATTGGTGACTGATTTATTACCTAAGGACAGCTAATCACCCTTGAGGCACAGTCACACAGTCCCTTAGCTCTCAGTGTCAGGCAGGGAAATGTCAAAAGGATTCTCTCTTGGACCTTTCCTGAGACAAGACTGAAGCAGCGTTCTCCTCCTGCCCTCTGGAGTGTCTCTGACAGCCGGTGGCTGTTCCTTTTGGGAAGGCAGCATGCTTTGGAGAGGGCACTCTCAATTCCCCACTAGAAAAGACCCCAAATAAAAAGTACACATTTTGTTTTTAATAAACAGTTCTAGATGTTCTCCAGCAGAGGGCGAAAGAGAAGAGCCAGCGAAGCCTGCAAACTGCTGACCAAAGTCAAATTTAATAAACCACTGACACAGACTTCTTGTCCTAGGGTTTTTGACCCAACAGCTTCCAACTTTTGACCCCTTCCAACTCTCCACTTTAGAACACAACCTTCAGCCCTTCTCCACATTTGACAGAGCAGGACACAGGTCCTGAGACATGTTCCTAATAAAAATATATATGTTGTACATAAATGATGGTTGTTGTTTGGGTGTGAGATACATTACTTGGCACCCATATAATTTTGTGGTGATCTATGGGGAGCCACACAATCTTCCATGGGTCACTAGTCTCTCCCTACATACTTCAGAGAAAACCTCCTTTCTTTACCAAGTCAGCCCATTTTTTCTTATTCTCATTTTCTTTGAGGGAAAGTTGAGAGCCCGATGGGAGGAGACAGTTATACAAGGCAATCCAAAATACTTGCACTGGAAGATTAACCCCATTCTTCACTTAATAAAGTGGGTTGTTTTGATACGACCAGATGATATCATTACTGTTATTTCAACTAGAAACGGTGTATTAATTGATAAGTTTTGCTAGAGGACTATTTGATGAATATTTTCCATTCGCCCTTCTATCCCCTCCCTTTTCCCATTCTCACCTCCCTCTCCCAGCCCTGTTTCTGTCCTCCAGCTCCCAATTGTGTTTAGTCCATGGGGCATCCTGGTAAGAGATGAAAGGGAGGGAACCCACTGGATTTACTTTCCTGTTTGCCTGGCTTCCTTCCTGTCTGTGTCCCTCCACAGAAGTTCCCATATCTTTCTGAAATGACTCTCTCCCTGTCTAGCTTCTGCCAAGTTATCCCCGCCCTTGTCTCTTCCAGCAGGGGATGGGGACAGCCCTATAATTCTGATCTCAGGTTCCAGCAGTAGTAGGGCTTGTTCTTCTCCATAAATCACACTCACTTTCAATGTAAGATCCTATCTTACCCCAGCTTTCCTGGAAGGCAGAGCCTCGGGCCATGAGGGAGTTCCATCTCAGAGTAGAGGAGTCAGAAAATGTGTTGGACAAGGAGGGAGAGGCATACCAGGAAACATGATGGAGCTGACTGCTACCAAGCACAGCTGATTGTTCTATTTAACAGGACTGTGCTCTGAAATGTAAGGAGGAGAGTCTACCTGGGGAGAGAAAGAGGAACAGATTAATTCACCAACTCCCACCTCTCATTTGTCAAAAATTAGCTCCACAAGGTATTAACTCCCCTGTACTTTCAGGTTGCATGTAATGGGCTCTGAGTATGATCATGTGGCATCCATAATTCAGTATCAAGCTCCAGGGCAGGAGGTGAAAGTTGTCCTGCAAAGTATGGGGGAGGTACGGGCAGATTGCACCAGTGCAGGTAAACATCTGACAACTGGCTCTCCTATTTCTCTGATATAAACCACTCACTATTGACTGATTTCATGCTACCAACACCATGGCGCTGAATGCAGCCTTGGAAAAAGGTGAGTAACATGGTTTTTCATTCTACAGATCCAAGAGATGTAAATAGCCTCATGAACATGGATAATAGTAAAATGTTATTAAGTAGAAAGAGGTAAGTTTTGAGTATTCATTACCTTCCTTTTGAAGATAATTTATTTAACTATAAATTTATGATTTAATTTTTAGTAATGGCCATGTTTAACTTTTGCAAGCCAGGAAGGACTTGTTTTACACATTACTAGTTGCACCTGCAAAAGGAAAGAGCTTAAAAAAAAGGGACAGCCCAAAGGAACTGAAGTGGCCTTCAGAGAGGAGTACCTGAAAAGAGACACTCCCCACATTATTCTAAACTTGAGTATCAGGAGCCAGATGATGCAGGTATACAGGTGTGGGGAAACTCATACACACTCTGCAAATGTCAGGATGAGGAAGGCTTTGTTTGAGAGGCACTAAGATACATCCAGGAGAACATAACCTTCCCTGTACATGTACCTTTTTTATAGGGCTTCCTAGGTTTTGATGGGGATTCCACACGTGCGAGAGAGGGACCCCAGCAAAGAGTTCTTGTGCAAACATTGCTCACTTTCAGTTACTTCAGATTCTTCCTCACTTTCCTCTCCAGCAATGGCTGGCAATTCCAAGTCAGAAGAACTTGTGCCTTTCTGTTATGTCAGTCAGCACAATTCCCATACTTTGCATTTCCCAGAAATTTATTGCAGTCTCTCATCCCTTCATCAGTAACCCCTGGGTTTCTTTGGTTTTATAGGTTTATTATTTCTTTTTTGCACTATCGAACTTTTCCAGTTGGATGTTAGGAAGTACATGGAATAAATACATATGGAAGATCATTTGTTTTTATGTGATTTGAGTATTTTTAAGTGCTTATATGTGATTAAGTAAGACACATGAGTAAACTCCCATGAGTGTGATTACTTATGTCATTACGTTTGAGGGGAGAAAAGGGAGCAAATATAAAAATTAGTGACAACCCTTGAATGCCCAAGTGATCACCTGTTTCTTGTAGATAGCATTAAAAAAAAAAAAAGTTCTCGGTGAACTTAAAGTCTCAAACTTGATTTCTGACCTCAGGCAACTCACTGAACTTGAGGTTTGTACTAAATACCCGGTAAATGGGCAGATGGCACTTATGATGGTAACACAAGATGCAATTACATTTTTTAGTATTTTAAAATTGATTGTGTAAAGTGTATTAATTTGGAAGGCAGATCAAACAGCTCATTTGTTCCCAAGAACTTATTAAGAATTTATTGTGCACATAACCCTATATTAGGATCTGACAAATTGAAGGAAAAAAAAGATTAAAAGAAAGGAGAGAGATTGCATTCCCATCTATAATTAAAAATATGTCTCATTTGAATAAAAGAGGGCATGTTAACTACTGATGAATATTATAAAGTATAATGATAAAATGGAAAAATAAGTAAAAACTTAAAGAAAACATTATGAAGGCATTATTAAAAGTATGACCAACTTATGTTTACATCTCATTTTAAATGTCTAACCTTATCTTTGTGTTAGAGGTATTAGAGGTATTTTTAATGATCAGACTGACCTTTTTTTTTTCTTTCAATTTTTTAGAAAATAGAGCATTGAAGCTATAATAGTCAGTCTTCTCTAGAGAACAGAGTGAGTAGCTGATCTAGTGTAAGCCAAACAGAATAAAAGGAAATATATTATGAGAAACTGGCTCATATGGTCATGGAGGCCAAGAAGTCCCATGACCCGTTGCCTATAAGTTGTAAATCCCATCTAAGGACAGGAAAAGATGAGAAGAGGTGTCTCAGCTCAAGTAGGAAGACAGGGAAAAGGGGGCAAATCTCTCTTTCTTTTCTCTTTTGTTCTATTCAGATCCTCTGAAGATTGGATAATGCCCACCCACCTTGGGGAGGGCCTTGGCTTTATTCAGATCACCAATTTAAATGTTAATATCTTCCCTCTTCCGGAAACACCCTCAGACAGGCACAACCAGCAATAACGTTATGTGGGCATCCCTTGGCCCAGTCATGTCAACACAGAGAGTAAACCAACACAGAAGCTATTCACCTGGAGTGATGCTCCCCCTTATAAATCTAAAGAAAGTGACTCTTGTCTATGGACAAGGTGTAATCTTAAAAGGTGGGAGATCAGATAAGCAAAGGTCAGCAGACAGCACCTAGTGAACCCCAGAGGAATTACTTCCATAAAAATCCTGTTGTATCGGGGCTGGGGATGTGGCTCAAGTGGTAGTGCACTTGCCTAGCATGCGTGAGGCACTGAGTTTGATTCTCAACACTACATAAAAATAAAATAAAGATATTGTGTCCACCTAAAAAAAAAACTAAAAATAATAAATATTAAAAAAGATCCTATTGTAAAAACTAAATCTTCAAATTATCGTGTCTTAGAAAATAAAGATCACATTATTGGAAGGATGTTGACAAGTCCATCTCATCCAAAAGTCCCCTCACCATAATTCAAGAGTGTAGCAGTAACTGGCCTGCACCTAGGAGCTGAGTCTCTACCCTTCCTCCTGACCAGCACAGTGCCTACCACTTGAAGATCATTGAAGAGCTTATTAAAAGCAGTCAAATGAAAATATGTTCCTGTCTCTTACATTATCTGTTCTCATGTTAGGGCAAAGTGAGAAAATAAGCCTGAGCATTCAAAAATGAAGTAGATTAGTTGGATCCTGGCAATACACACAAAGGTAGGAGCTATTTATTTTAACAGGAAAATTATAGGCTAGCATCTATGAAAGCATGTGAATTTAGGTTGTCTTATCAGTTCCTGGATGGCTTTCAGGGCATCCATAACCATGTGTTTTGCTGGGATGAATCATTTTCTAAAAATTGTAAACCACTGGGTACAGTGGCGCTCGCCTGTAATCCCAACTACTCAGGAAGCTGAGTCAGAAGGATGGCAAGTTCAAAGCCAGGCTGGGCAACTTAGTGAGACCCTGTCTTAAAATTTAAAAATGGGGGGTGCTGAGGATATAGCTCAGTGGTAGAACACTCCTAGGTTCAATCCCCAGTACCAAAAATGTTTAAGTCATTTTAAAAAATTAAAACACTTTTTTCCCCTTCACATCATCCTCAAATGGTTTGGCAGCTCCCAGACTCCATCTATCTTTCTGCTTCTCCATCCTTAAGGTCACACAGTGGAAACGGGAGCTCCAGCCATCTTGTCTATGTTCTAGATCCAATCAGTGAAAGGAAAGAGCAAAAAGAAATAGGTCACATCCCTCCAGCTGAGTCAGCTCTCCTAAAAGAGCTTATTTATTATGAAAGTCCCAGTGACTTCCTCATGCATGTTCTTGGACATGCCTGGCTATAAGGGGATCTGTCAGATGTCATCTTTTAATGAGCATTGCTTCCTGGAATAAAATCCATGTTCTAAGACAGAAATGAAGAATGGATGTGGGATAAGCATATTGAGTGGCAGGCTCCATCTCCCCAGCCTAAGGAGTGTAGACTACTTTCTTAGTCCACAGGAAATCGCTGGAGGATTCTCAGGAGAGAGGTGAGATGATGTGGTTGAGAAGGTGAAGATGGCAGCAGTGTGGAAGGGCGAGTGGAGAGGCAGGAGCGGAGGGTGATGCTGTGTGGATGCACTTGGCAAAGGAAGTGAGCCAGTACTCTGGAACCCACTCACAACTGCCGGCAAACTGAGGAGTCGGACCGTGTGGCTTTAAGAAATACCTTCCCTAAAGCTCTGGAAGTACTAGTCCCAGCAGTTAACTGAATGTTTTTTAATTCAATATGAAAAATGACATCTGCATGCATATAATTAGCAGTTTTAGCATTATCATACTGGGTGTCACTTTTTTTCTTTAAAGAAAAAATAATAGTCCTTGTATAAAACTATCTTAATGCACTTTTTCTCCTGTCTTTTGCACTCATTTTTATACTAACATAGCATTTTACAATTGAATATTATTTCAAACCCTCTTAAATTTGAGCCACGTACAACTGAACTTGGACATTTTGTCACCCTTAGTGGGCTGGCACCAACTAATTTGTAGTCATCCATCCAAGAGATATTTAATATCAGTGAGATGTTTGTGAGCTTTATGGCTTGAAAAACAAAGCCCTACCAACACAAAATAAACACAGCAATAATAAATAAAGAATATGGGCTCATGTGCACATATTTTACAAGAAATCCTAGTAGAATTGTTGATCTGAAGTGACATCTGAATGCAGTCACGGTAATGCTCATTTTGTTCTTTCAACAGTTATATCTGGATTTGTAATATTGGGATTGCCAAGATATTTTTGTGTTTATGCAGACAAAGGGATGGAGTATTCAAAATTGGAATTGTTCTGCAAGTGGCATTGGCCTCCTGCCTTAGCTATTTACACCATGAATATTCAAAATTGTAGGGTTTGTGTTTGAACTGCAAGAATTTTCTTTTATAAAGGGACACATAAGTGGTGTGATCTAGTTTATAATCATCAGCACCAAAAGTCAAAAGATTGGCACTATTGCAAGAATGGCTTGCAATGTCCAGATTCAGGCCACAAAACCCCCTGAGGACTTTTGGGATAAGGTACTCCACGTTGGCTGCTTAGAGAAAGATAAAAAAATAAATTCATGAGATACCTCCTGCTTCCACTGATTCATTCCCTCACCTTAGAAGAACATATTTGCTTTAATACACACATACACACACACACACTCACACACAGATGTAGTGTGTGTGTGTATGTATATACACATATATGTTACTTTCACATTTTAAGACTTAGTTCTCCTATGTAAAAACATGATTTCACTTCCAAAAATGCAGATGCTGAAATTTGTTTTTAAATATAATTCCCCATCTCCAAGTCTGGCTCTCTTTCAGAGAAAGGAAATCATTATACAACCTGTAATTGCATGTGACGGTAGAGTGTCAGTGAGTTCATAAGCACTTCCTTGTTTTTCAGGAATCACTTGGTAAGTTTATCTCTCACATGATCCATGCAGGAAGAACCTGTTTTCCCTTTTACTTTGTCCCTCAACCAAGAATTTACCTTCCAAAAAAAACAAAAAACAAATTTCTTGCTGCTGTAGCAACCTTTTCTGGTACCTGAGCCCACTCCACTAATGCAGCTCAAGGCTTAGGTGAAGTCTGGTGGTTAAAGACCGCAACATCCCATAATGCCAACAGTTGTTCCCTCGGTAGATAAATGTCCCAGCCATTTGGCTCATTTCTTTAGCAGCAGGTTTTTAAAATATTCTTGATAGACATCGTCTCCTTTGTCCAAATTATAAAGAGTAGCTTTTCTTGGTCCATACAGAAATGTGTGTAGAGCAGATTTCAGCTCATGTGTTCAAACTATATTACCCTTACCTGTAGAGAAGAATCATAGCTTGAATTGGGCACTTGGACCTCCTTTATTTGCTGATTATCAATATTTAATGTTTCTCTCTGATGATGAATTTCTAACAAAATGTCTGTTTCCATTCAGTAAATTATAAATTTCAAAATCTGGCTGGGCAGTGGCAGAGCACTTGCCTAGTATATGTGAGTCACTGGGTTCAATCCTTATCACCATAAAAATAAACAAATAAAATAAAGGCATTCTGTTCATCTATAACTACAAAATACATATATATGTGTGTGTGTGTGTATATATATATATATATAATATAAAAAATATATATAATTAAAAATAAATAAATTTGGTGGTGCATGCCTGAAATCCCAGCATCTCAGGAGGCTGAGGTAGGAGGATTTCGTGTTCAAAGACAGCCTCAGCAACTTAGAGAGGCCCTAAGCAACTCAGTGAGACCCTGTCTCTAAATACAAAGTAGGGCTGGGATGTGGCTCAGTGGTTGAATGCCCCTGAGTTCAATCTCTGGTAATAAAATAAAATTTAAGAAATTAAAATAAATAAATAAATTCTAAAATTTCCACAGATGGATTAATGATGGGCTAACAGTTTTGCAGCTAGACAGATGGAGGTAGTTCTACAGCCACAGCAGCTGGGGAGACAAGGGTCTGGGTTGTAGGGCTTGCTCCACGACATTTATTAGAAATGACAACAGTTAAAAAAGCAGCTCTTCATCTGAGTTCAATAGTGATTGTTATTCTAACAAAGACACAACCAGATTGGCCCATGAAAACAAGCAGAAATCAGGTGAATTTGGGGGGTCAATTTCTTGAACTCTGGCTTGGTGCTGCCCCTCCTCCATCACATTCCTGTCTGATTCTTCTATCTATAGGCTGTCTATTCATAAGGAATGCCAATGGGTGGCATCCTTTGGTTTTTCTTTAAAATCAACTAGCCCTTCCATAAAGCCATCCCAAAGTAACATACAACCCAGATAATATTGAGGTGCTTGCCATACTAAGCTAGCTCTAATATAAGTCTCCTAATTCCCTTCCAAACAGACAGTTTTCCCTAAACCCTGCCTGTTTAGAAATTTTGGATCAATGTCTGCTTAGATTAAGTTTATCCCAAGCTGAAAGAGGCTTCTCTATCACTCCAAAGTTGATGAATGAGCCTGCCTGAGGACTAGGTCTCCTGCCAGACATCTGGGTAGCATATCTTTGGAAACCCAGAGACATCCAGCCCTTAAAAGTTTTATGATGACAAGAGCAATCGTCCAGAATGTAGGTGAAGAGCACCCTGCCTGAATGGTCAAGATGCCTCAAGGGAATCTTTCCTCTCTGCTAGGCACCAGGCAGACCATAGATAGCCCCCTGCCTTAACCTCAAGACAGAGGACCAAGAGTACCTAATATGGGGACATTGAGTGGAATTCCTTGCCAGTCCGTCCTTAGTAAGTGGTGACAGGAGACGACTGTCATCCTATCTGCAGTGTGCTATGAAGAGAACAATGAGAGTAAGCTGCACAGGGAGAAAGAATCCCAAACAAGATGGTGGCATCTATTCATTTGGCAAATACTAACTGGATTCTGAGATGACCTTGGGCAGGGCAGGGAGGACCTCTAAATAGAAAAAGTCCCTGATCTTAAGGGGCTCATAGGTAGAAAGGGAGAGAACTCAGGTGCAACTGAGCCGTGTGGTAAACCAAGATAAGTAAAATTTCAGTGAGTAAAAACTGTGAATGAAGATGTGAGCCACATCTTGGCCTACCCATGTTCCACCTGCAACTGGTGGGCAAAATCATGTGATTTTTATCCTGGATTCTATTTGAAGCGAATATTAGGAGAGTTTCTAAAGAACTTAGAAGGTTTATACATCTAAAGTACTTAAGATGTCACCCTTTTTCCCCCAGTGGTCCATGGCTCAGGTATCTTTCAGGCAGTGCCTATGGTTTTATCTGACACCTCCCAGGATCTAGGCCTCAGCAATTATATCCCCTCCCTTCCCTGAGATGTGAGCAACGGATGCAGGGTCTCTTAGGCAAAGTCTTTAAGGTCAGATATGTTTTAAAATTTGAACAGTTCAGATTTTGGAAGGGTAATATGCAGCATGTACTATATGTGATCCACCAGCCCTTTTTGAGTTTGGGACCACAACCTCTAATCAAAGGGCTTAAAATTGCAGCATCTACACATTGCACACAAGTTTGTCCCAGCCCCACAATAACTTTGGTCCTCAGAATATTTAAGACTTCAAATTGCAGGAAAGGGACTGCGGAGCTATTTGATGTCCCTATCTTCCCAAATTCTATCACATCACTTCAAGGCTCAATTTATTCCCCTTCTCTTTCATGACCTCTTCTCTGAATTCTGAAGGACTCGTGGGACTCATAGTCTACAACATAAAATGCAGCACTTGATACTGGTCTGTGTTGTTCCCTATTGCTTTTTCATGCATTGGTCCTGTCCTGTCTTTTGTTGCAGTCTTATATAAATCTTTATGTTTCATGCCAGATGTTGCATTGGGCAAGGATTTCTTTCTTGCAGAAAAGACACATCCAAATTGAAATTTTAAGAACTAGATTTTTGCTTTCAAAAACTTAGGATTGGGGGCTGGGGATGTGGCTCAAGCGGTAGCGCGCTCGCCTGGCATGCGTGCGGCCCAGGTTCGATCCTCAGCACCACATACCAACAAAGATGTTGTGTCCGCCGAGAACTAAAAAATAAATAAATAAATATTTTAAAAAATTCTCTCTCTCTCTCTCTCTCTCTCTCTCTCTCTCTCTCTCTCTCTCTCTCTCTCTCCTCTCTCACGCTCTCTTTAAAAAAAAAAAAAAAACTTAGGATTGGCCTCTGGTTCAGGATCAGCAGGATTCAGGGGCTCCATCAATCCATGAGGATTCTTTATCATTATTCTCTCTGTGTCTCTTTGTTCCATCTTTCTCCTGTTTCATTGGTATCATTCTTAGCCAGGATCTCTCCAGATGGTAGCTTACAACAGTTAGCTCAGCCATCCCCAGTGGAGACACCTTCTTTGTCTTAACAATTTCACAAAAATTCCCACTGTTTGCTCTAATCCACCAGCATGGTCCTGGACAAGTCTCCACAGCCAAAAACCAACCGTGCTATCTTCGACCAACACTAAGCATTTGTTTCCCAAGGGAACAAGTGCTTTCAGACACTGTTGGTAGAATGGGAAATGGTATAGCCAGTCCCTAGGGAGGACTACATGTACATTTACTCTTTGGCAATGCAAGGTCATCCGTAGGAAGCCATCCCACCAATACAGTGGCAAAGAAACATAATATGTATACACAAGGTTATTTATCATTCATGATAACAAAAGATTATAAATAATCAAATATACATCAACAGGAGTTTAATATACTTTGGTATACCCATGCAGTGGAGTTGCTAAAAGGAGCAAAGACCATTATGATGGTTAATTTTATGTGACAACACAATTGGGTCATGGGATGCCCAGATATTTGGTTTGGAATAAATACGTGATTCTAGGTGATTTTCTAAGGGTGGTTTCAGTTGACTTTGACATTTCACTTAGTAGACTGAATCAACCTGATTTCCCTCTCTAGTGTGGGTGAGCCTCATCCAATCAGTTGATTGGCTGCCTGCATTGAACAAAAAGGTTGATTCAGGGTTAGTAGTAAAGTACTTGCCTAGCATTCACAAGACCCTGGATTTGATTCCAAGAATTGCCAAAAAAGAAAAAGAAAAAAGAAAAAAAAGTAAGAAAGATTTTCTCCTGCCTGACTGCCTTTGACATGAAACATCAACTTCTGCCTTAGAGCACAAACTGAAATACTACTTCTTTATGGATCTCAAGTGTGCCAGTTTCTGAGTCTCCATCATGCTGATTTGGGGACTTGTTAGCTTCCATAAATGCCATTCTTTATAGCAAAAATAACTTTCTCTTCCTTCCTCTTCTTCCTCCTCCTCCTCCTCCTCCTCCTCTTCCTCTTCCTCTCCCTCCCCCATCCCTTCTACATCCAATTGGTTCTGTTTCATTGGAGAACACTAATGAATACAAATATCTACATTCACCACCTTGGAGAAGTCTCCAACATACTTCATTAAATGAGGCAAGCAAGGTGGAAAGAGATACGAAGAATTTGTTAGCATCTATCCAAGACAATGAAGGATACAAACACTTATACTATTTCATATATATATATATATATATATATATATATATATATATATGAATGTTTCTCAATAATTTTCCTAAATTAAAATTAGAAAACTTTGCTTAAGTATGTCAGGATCATTTCCAATTGGAAGAATTTATCTTGGAGCAACAAAAAATTTGCATTTTCTAGGATGTATTAATTCTGTTTGTGAATATTTGACATTGGGATAGTACAATAAAATATCTACTTCGTGGTTGCTGAGCTCCTTCATGTGGGTTACACAGATGCACTCAATTAGGCTTCCTGAACAAATGAATGTGTCAATCACCTAACCTACCTAGGGAGTCTGATATTGTTGAAGTGATTCAGCCTGCAAAATGAGAAACTACTCAGATAGATATAAATCTATGCTATAAATTGAAAATATTGCTGATTATAGGCAGGAGATGGTACAAGCAAGCAAAATAGTGGAAGATAATAAAACTTGGAGAGGCCGATTCAGAGGCATTTAGTTGAGGTTCAAGAAAGAATCTGTGCATTAGTGCAAGGACTTGGCAAAATTTACTCTCCATTTATTTTTGGAACAGAGTAGGCTCAGAAATCCAAATCATGCAAGTTTTGATATAAAATATCTTCTGAGAAATTGAACCATTTAAAGTTCTTCCCGCTGTTAAACTACTTTGCATCCAACTGCTTAAATTTCACTGTAGACTTTCAAATTAGGAGGTTGCAAGGGATTAGTGTAGTGTTCTGCAGCAATCCATAATTCCATGTAACAAAGCATTTCATGATATATGCTTAAAAATATTTGCTGCCTCATTCGAAAATCCCTGCTGACACCTGCTCAAGATGGAAAAGTGACAGCTTATGATGGGCATCCAATCTTGCTTATCCACAGCAAAGTTGTAACAGGTGCTGCCAATGCCCCACTGGTGGGCAGAGTCCTTGAAGGCAGAATTACACCCTCTTGGTCCCTGAAAAGTGTATTTTTAAGATTATGCCCCAAGAAAAACCAGATTTGATTTACTTGAGGTATTGCTCAAGTCTGTGTGTGGATGTATGGGTATATTTATATACATATATGTATATTGTAACATATACATATTATAATATGTATATACATATTATATGTGTGTATATATGCACGAACATATGTATATTTATATACACACACACAAGTGTGTGTGTGTGTGTGTGCATACATTGTAAACATTACCTACTGTAGTGAATTTCAAAGAGGTAAATGGACTAAACCTCACTGACTGGACTAAACCCATCCACAGGGACCAGCAATTCCTTTGCAGTGATCACAGAGACCACGGAGGTAAAGACTCAATGTTATGGTTGGATGTGGAATGTTCCCCAAAGACTCATGTATTGACGACTTGGTCCCTGATGCAGCAATGTTGAGAGGTAGGTCATTTGGGAAGTGATCGGATCCTGAAGGCTCTAACCATATCAGTGGATTAACCCATTGGTAACGGAATGTGTTGGGAGTCAACCCGGCTCCAAAAGACTAACTTCCCCATCCCTCAAGAAGAGCCATCCAATGGTGAGCCCTGCTGGCTCACATGATCCTTACCCACCAACCAGAGCCCCACTGGCTCACCTGATCCTTACCCACCAATCAGACTAGCCCTACTGCTCACCTGATCCTTACCCACCAATAAAAAAGCACCCCATGCCAACTGTCAAACCACCCCCAGCTCTATAAATATGCAGAGCTATTCTTCAATAAACGGGCATTTTCTCCTACGGCAAGCCTTGATGGTTCTAAACGGGCATTTTCTCCGACGGCAAGCCTTGATGGTTCTTTCTGAATGGACTACTACTGGGAAGTGGTAGAGGCTGTGGAATGTGAGACCTAGTTGAAGGAGTGGGTCCTCATAGGTGTGCCTTTGAGACTACAACTTATCTCTGGCCCCTTCTTCTCTTCCTGTTTTATGGTTACCAGGGGCTGAGCAGCTTTCCTCTGAAACACCTCCTGCCATGATGTTTCTGCCTTGGAACCAGGCAACCATGGACTGAAATCTCTAAAACCATGAGCCATAGTAAATCTTTCCTCCTCTACATTGTTTTTCTCAGGTATTTGTCACAGTGACAAAAAACTAACACATTTATTAAAGGAGGAAGGTAGCTCATATGTCACTCACCCAGTCCCCACAAAATTTCCATTTCTTTGCCCATTGGATGGGATAATCCTGAGGCAAGTTTCCAGAGGATATCATCCCCCTTTCCCAAAATGTTACCTAGTGTAGTGGATTTCAAAGATGTAAATAGGAGCCTAACTGACTGCACTAAATCCATCCACAGTGATCAAAGAGACCTCAGAGGCAATAACTCAATGTTACGTTTCCCATCAACACACTGTGTTGGCTGCCTCCTCTTCCTTGTCTCGCTTCTCCACTTCCCAGTTTGTAGTTCCTAGATAAACTCTGCATACTTAAATATTTGGGGGGATCTGCTATTCAGAACCCAAACCAAAACATGTCCAGAGACCTACTAACCCTTCTGCTAAATCCAGCACCTCATAAAACGGAAACCAAGCCTTCTTTCTAGACAGTCATGCCAGAGGCAACAAAGACTGGTTAATTTTAGGTGCCAACTCAATTTGATTAAGGAATATCTAGAGAACTGGCAAAGCATTATTTCTGGGTGTGTCTGTGAGGTTGTTCTCAGAAACTGGCACATGAATGAGTGCACAGAGTCGGGAAGCCCTGCCCTCAATGTGGGAAGGCACCATCCAATCTGCTGGGAGTCTGGATGGAACAAAAAGAGAAAGAATTTTTTTCTATCTAGTCACACCTTAATTTTCCTGACTGTGGGCATCAGAACTTCAAACTCTCTGGCCTCTGAACTTCAGGACCTAAATCAGTGACTCTTGGTACCTTTGGGACCTTTGACTGGGCTCTCCTGGTTCTGAGGCATTCAGACTTGGACTTGGCTTCACTACTGGTATCCTGCAGTCTCTGGATTGCAGATTGCCTGCCATGGGCTTCTTAGCCTCCAGCATCATGTGAGTCAATTCCTCTTACAAATGCCTTTTCTTATATCTTTATCTTATTTTGGTGTATCTCTCTGAATCCTAATATACCATATTAATGCTACCGGAATCAAACCAGAACTGTGGAGAAAGAATAGGGCCAACAGGGAAGTGGCAGCTGGATCCTATTGATTCGATTGTAGACAGAGGCTGAGATTCCCTATGACTGTGAGTATAAGCCCAATTGAGATCCACTGAGCCTAATTCAGATCATACAGATTATAGCCTCCTGATAAGACTCTGTCCTCAGCAGAGGAGGGAAAACCAGTGGTTATGTGACTGCTCCCAGGTCACCTACCAAGCCATGGCCAATCTGGCAATTTGTCTTTCCACATCCCTGTTCTGGACCTGTGTTTTATGTCACCGGATCACAGAGTTTCCCAAACCTTTCACAATTACCCAGAGTTTTCCTGGTGTTGTGATTTCCTGGTGTTGAGCACTTCCTCCAAAGTTCAGAAATGTTAAGGACGAGCTTGGAAACCAGTCCCCAGTTTCAATGAAATTGTATTCTTCATTCCATTGTGTTCCTAGGTCACAGATAAACAGCTCTTTAGACCCCTGAGTCGCTTTGATCATTGAGCCTTTCATCCTCCATCTATACCCAGCAGCCTCGCCCCTCGGGGGCCTGCGTGAGTCCAGACTCTGTAACGTTAATCTGTGGATCTGTCTGACACACATATGCTTAGCTGGAGTCATAAATGCCTTCATTATCCCAGACCACCCAGCTAATATTTTATTTACAAGATGAATGCCCAAGCCATACAATGGCCTTGTTGTACTACACGCTTAGGCTGTGGTGAAGCCTAGCCATAATCTCCTCGTTCATAAAGGACCCACAGGGCTCAGGTTATCCTTACTACTTTTGTGAGCACTTGCAAAATCCTTTGGAAAACCAGCATAGTTTACAGCAGTATCTCATGCCACCCGTCTCCCCAGTGCCATTCATGGAGATTTCCAAACAGCCCCATGTACCACACACACACACAGGGTGGCCGCCACCAGCACTGGTGCACGCCCACGTGCCAGGACTGTTTCAGGGGCCCAACCCATTGCTAGGGGAGGCTCTCCTTCTTTCCCCTACCTCCCAGACCCACTCCCCATCCCCTCTGCCTCTTCCATCTCTTTTGAAAGGAGTTTGTGCTCTGCTGCTCACTTAGAAATACAGGAAGTCTCTGGAAAAAAATAGAGCCACTGGTCAAATGAAACTCCTGCAGGAATGAACACATTCTATCCTGCCTCAACATATCCTGGAGGAGAGCAAGGGGAGATGCCTGTGTGTTGTGAATGAATGCCCACCCTGGCAATTTATTTTTCCAGGGATAAAAAATGCCTTTTTACTGCTCTAAACTATTGGTGAAAATTCTCAGTCTCAGGCACGGAGAATACCCTCTGTGGTATTGCCCCTGGCACAAAGATGCTCACAGTAGCCAGTGAACCAGCAAACATTGGCATCACCAGGAGCTGGTTAGAAATGAGGAATCCTGGATTCTTTCCTGTACTATTAAATCAGAATCTGTGTTTTTAACAAGATCCCCAGGTGATAAGAACCTGAGAAGATCTGCTATAAAAAAAAATCACTGTTAAATATTCCGAAGAGAGAAAGTTAAAAGGCTGCTTGATATGGACCACCTTAAAAGGAGGAAAGGGTGGTCATTTCAATTTCTCAGGCTTTTTTTTTCTCCCCCAGCAATTTCCAGCATTCTAGAATTCCTCAAAACAGTTGGTTCCCCCAGAAGCCTGGTGAGAATTATTCTGGAAGAAAATCAAGAATACATGAGATATGAAGCCTGTGTTTGGTGTATTCTTGACGGGGAGAATAGGAGACACAGGGAAAGCCACAGGTGACATCAACTCTCCATGACATCACAAGCTCACAGAGGCCTAGAGGTGACAGCTTTAGCAATTTTAAAATACCTCGGTCACATGCCACACCGATGTTTCTATTTAAGGCATTTCCATTTTGTACAAGCACATTTCATTCCTTCTCTTTTTAGACCTGTTTTTCCAGAATATGCACGTTTTCCCAAGGAAACACATTCAGCTTGAGCTGCCAACAAAATAGAAAGGAAACCTTTCCATTCATACAAGCATCATCTCTGCCTTAGCCATACGACTCAGGAGTAGTCAAGTTCATGTCTCTACTCTGGGTTTTCTTGTTTGATCTGCTTCGTTGGCTTTATTAGTTCCCTCTAGACCATGATTCTCATCTGGGGAAGATTTTGTCCCCCAGGGGACATTTGGCAATGTTTGGGGATGTTGTTTGAGGTTTCACATCTGCAGATAAGAAGATGGTACTGACCCATAGTGGGCAGAGGCCAGGGATGTTGGTAACTGAACTACAATTCACAGATCAGTTCCACAACCAAGGATGGTGTGGCCCAAAATGTCAAAAGTGCTAGAGCTCAGAAATCCTTTCTAGCCAGTTCTGGCTGTAACTACATTCCATAGCCATCCTAACACTTATTCCATAAGAGGTCTCTCCACCTGCCCTGTCTAGATACTGGGATTTAATAACCATCCTGTCTCATTTATTAAATGCTTCATCTATTCCAGGAATTGCTATATGTGTTTTTTGTGAATTTTCCAAAAGCTTGTTATGCTTTATAACAACCTTGGGGGCTTCTGCTACTACCACTGTCATTATTATCATGCTCCACTCAATAGATAAGGAAACTGAGACTCAAAGGGGAATAGTTTGTATGAGGAAATGGTTGAAGCCAGGATTTGCATCCAAGCAGATTGCCTCCAGAGCCTGCTTTCTTAACACAACACAATTTCAATAACTAAATATTTGCCAATGCATTCAGGGTGACAGAAATTCCATGGCTAGAGAGTTTGTTCCAGACCTCAGGAACCATAGACCTGTGAGTGTCCCTCTCAGGACAGCATATTCTTTTACAAATATTGCTTTGTCCCCAAGATCTAGGTGAATCATGGGAAATAGGAGTGAAAAGAACCAGCGTTCATTTGGGAAAACCTAGAGGGCAGAAACATTACAATGTCTCTGTGAGAATGTTTCCCATTCCTTTAAATCTCAATATATAGCAGTAGCCTACAAATGGGTGGGAGTAACAGAGTTGGGGCCAACTCAGTTAATGTTTGCTAATGCAAAAGATAAATAGCCTTATGTGTTAGTTAGTTCTCCATCACTGTGATGAAATACCTGAGATAAATAATATTCAAGAAGGAAAGGTTTATTTTGGCTCTCACAGTTTCAGAGGTTTTAGTCCATGGTTGTTTGGCCATGTTGTTTTTCACCTGTGGGAGTGTGTGGACAAGGAAATTGCTTACATCATGGAAGCTGGGAAACAGAGAGAGGGTGAGCGAGTGGGGATTGGGTTCCAAATATCCCCTTCAAGGGCACATCCCCATTTACCTAACTTCTTTCTACTAGGCCCCACCTCCTAAAGGAGCCACCATCTCCCAATAGCACCATGGGCTGGGGACTAAGCTTTTAACAAGATCCAAACCCTAACATCCAACATCTGGAAACAGGGCCTATGAAAGTGGAGGATGAGTTAGCTGTGGTAATTCTCTTCCTACTGTTTGAGGAACAAAATACAATGCCGTCTGATTTTGGCAGATCTGAGAATCCCCTTATTTCTAGTAGAGCTAATCACACTTGAGGAAAAGGTGGGAGAGAAACAGTTTTCTTTAGTCATCATGAGTTACAAAAACCCCAGCTCAAGTTTCACCAGTCACACGGCTAAAGGCCCATTCCTGCCATCTCAGCCTTGCACCCCAACTATCTCCCCATCACACAGCAGCCAAGGCAGTGCTGACAACCAAACGCAGTGTGTAGTGATTCAATCATCCACCAGCTTTTTTGGACAGAAATCGGAGTTCAAGTATTTAAATGATTTAATGTGACTAATTATTTTATCTATTACAGGTAGATTTTTTTTTTGCTAAGCCATTTTATCTGAAACTGATAAAAATGTCAGCGGCACCAATCAAATGTGAATCAGCCAGCCATCTATAGACAAATTCCAGGAACTATGTGCTAGGCACTCTTTATATGCTTATCTTATTTAATCTTCACAACTTGCCGTTTAATGGGTGAAGAAATTGAGATTCAGAGAGGCTAAGTACCTTGCTCAAAGTCACTCAGCTGGCCAGTGGCAGAGCTGAACCCAAGCCTGGTCCTAACAACAAGGGCTCCTTAAAATATTGTTCTGCTCTTACCTATCAAGATAATTTCTTGTGTTTTAGGCTTTATTGCTTAGAGATACTAAGTCTTAAAAGGATTAGAGTCTGTACCTGTTTTAAAGTCTTTTAAATGATTGCTTTGTAACTGGTTAAATAGCTGTCATTTTAGGTTACTACAATATAAGGGACACCCTGAATATACATAACCAGAGATGCATACATCTTAGAACTGTTGGTCTGAGCTTTGTCTAAATGTAATGTGAAAGTTTATTGGCAAGGTAAACCAATAAGTGTTCAACATAGGAGGGCCACACTGCCATTTGAAGAACTGGCTTATGTCTGTGCCCTGACCAATTCTATTTCTGATCTTTAACACTGTTTCCTAAATGTGTGACAGATTTAAGTCTATTTTTTTATTTTATTTTTGCTGGTACTACTAACTGTGTACACATGTGATTAATGTTATTATACATTAGGGATTCTGAATTTTACTAAGTTAAAATTAGCTAATACAAGGACATCTATGTAATTGTGATATTAGATATATTCAAGTATATACTGTTCTTCAAGTATACATACCTTTTAAAATGTAAAGCGTACAGCATTTTACCAAATTGGTGTTCGCCAAACTAAAATCATCTATAGCAATAGTTTTCCTCCACCTTCTATAGAAATAACCAATTTGGTTGGTATTTTTGTCATTTAATGATTTATAACTGGATAAAAGTAACCTGTTATAAGTTACATAAAATTTCATGTTACTTTTTTTTTTTAGCGGGGGGTGTTATCAGGGATTGACACAGGGGTACTTGATCACTGAGCCACATCCCCAGCCCTATTTTGTATTTTATTTAGAGACAGAGTCTCACTGAGTTGCTTAGTGCATCACATTTTGCTGAGGCTGGCTTTGAACAAGCAATCCTCCTGCGTTAGCCTCCTAAGCTACTTGGATTACACTGTGCCCGGCTATGTTACTCTTTAACTGGGATGGAAACTTAAATATATTTTTTAAAGATAATGAGGATAGTCTGATTTGTTTAAGCTTAGAGATCTCTTACCCTTTCTGTTTGATTCATGTTTCAGACATAAAAATTGTATCATGTTAACAGATATTCAGATAGACTCAAGAAATAATACATGAGAACTTTGTAGAATGGTACACTTTTAAAAAGGCATAGATCAGCTTCAGAAATAAAATACTTTAAGATCTGTAGGAATTGGAGAATATCATGCTAAGTGAAGTAAACCAATCCCCCCCCAAAAAAACAAAGGCCGAATGTTCCCTCTGATACGTGGTTGCCGATCCATAATGCAGGAAGGCATGGGAAGAATGGAGGAACTTTGATTGGGAAAAGGGGGAAGGGGAGGGAAGAGGGGATGGAGGAAGGAAGAATGTGGAATGAGATGAATATCATTATTCTAGGTACATATATGACTGCACATATGTTGCACCTCAACATGGTGTACAGAGAAGTGAAAAGTTGTGCTCCATTTGTTTACAATGAATCGAAATGCATTCTGCTGTCATGTATACTGAATTAGAACAAATTAATTAATTAATTAATTTTTTTTAAAACTAGGGGGAAAAAAAAGTTCTGCCCACAGGCAAGCCTCACCTGAGTTAAGGCTCTGCCTCTCATCCTCTGCATGTTAGGATGGCTCCATAGTAGGCTAGAATTAAGCTTATTTAAAGTTGTATTCAAGGATGGATTTTCATCGTAAAGATTACTGTGATCTCAAAAGAACAGGGGGTGTGATACAAAACTTATGCAAAGGTTTGGGAAAATTGTAAAAGGTATTTAGGTTTGTAAAATATTTTAAAAATTAGAACTGGTATGTAATTGAGCTGATAAATATGGGTCTTTGTAGAGGATAAATGGATTCCAAAGACACATTAGTGTTCATTTTGTATTTTTCTTTTAAAGCTTAATAACTGCTCCCTGTTAGTGTTTTTGCAGAAACACTACTTCTAACAGAACAACCTGAATTAATTTGAGACAATAAGCCATCACCTACAGAACAGATAGGATATAATGCTTACTTCCAGTGCTAATATGATGAACCCAGCCTAATTCCATCTTAAGATCGGGAGCCATCTCATCACAAAGTCATGAAAAGTTAATTTCTGTTTTACTATAAATTACTGAGATTTCTACACTTGTTTGGAATTCCTGCCCATACCTTGAACTCACCCATGCCGGGCTTTCCCTGACCAGATAACAACCCTCTCTAAAATATTAGAGGTGCCTCCTAAATGCTGACTCCCCCTGACCAGATAACAACCCTTTCTGAAACCTCAGCAATGCCTCATAAATTCTGATGTTGGAATCTCAATTTATTTCCTACCTTGAAATGTTAATCCATCTAGTCATAAACCTACAATCTGCCTTTGTATTATGCTTGTCAAAATCCTGTTAGCTATAAGTTCTCAAGACACCCTCCATTGCAACTTTTTGTGCTATAAAACCTTTTCCCTAGAGAGCTGAGGTGCTGATCTCTAGCCCAGGGTTGGGAGAGACAGCCACTGGGCCAGCTATTTTTTTGTGTACACAATATAAGCTTGCTTTAATTTGATTTAAAATGGGAGTCAGTGGTCTTTTCTTTGCATCATGGTTCAACAAATACTGACCCAAATTAAGTGAAAGAGGTAACTAAAATTATTGATATTGAAATTATAACCTGTTACTCCCACTTCAAGACTGGTGAAACTGGCTTGTTGTAGGTTTAAAACCAAAAACTTGGAGATCAGAGTCAAAGAAGTGATAGGACCAAGGAAGAAGCCACCAATCTTTTGGCCCTTGCCCTCTAAGGTCACCCAGAACCCAGAGAATGATGCAACCCCTCTCTGGGGCCTGCAAATCTGGTGAGTCACTTGACTTTCTGATCAGGGAGATCAAGAGGACCCTATAGAACAGGAAGGTAACCAGTGTACATTCTGCAAAGGGGAAGGTTATTGGAAAGGGAAATGTCCCCTATACTTTCAGAGGAAGCCACATGTAGTCAGCAAATACTGACCCATCCTGGCAGATAGCATCACTGAAAGAGGAAGGCTAAAGGAGTCAAGAGGTTTCTCACACATTCTCAAGTGTGAGCTCTGAGGATTCTCAGCTGACCCTAATAATAGATAGGAAAAAAAAAAAAAGTTTAATTTGACCAACTTGGTCTTAAACACCTGGCAGGAGAGTATACTCAAAACACAGTCATGCACAGACGTTAAGAAAAAGGCAATGACTTTTTTTAATGTAACTTGAAATGTATGCTTGGGCCAGTCCCACAAGCAAGTAAAATTAAAAGGTTATAAAGAAAGGGTTACGAAGGACACTGCCAGAGTCAAAAGTTTGTTTAAGTCAATTTGGAACTTACAGATTTTCCTAACCTCCTATACAGGTAAACTCAATCTGTTCTTCACTGGTATGATTTTCTATCTCTAATATTGATCCTTCAGATCAGTCTACAAGACGTAATGTGGCACATAAAAACCCTCGCTGACCTTACCAAAAGAGTCCTAAGTGACACAGCTAAAGGGATCCTTCAGCTAACACAGAGCTAATGCCAATAAAAGGCTACTTTACAGAAATCAGATGTCATTCCCCAGCTCAAGGAGACACCTGTGCCATTATATAATTAAATGCTGTGTTTCTACAACTCTACTGATGTTTCCAAAGCCATGAATGACCTCCACTCACAAATAAATGGTGGGTCAGACCTCGCCTTAACATTTAATAAGTCACTATCTTTGTGGCCTTCAGAGGCTGGCTGATAACACTGATTGTTTTTGTGCTGATCGTTTGTTGAAACTAAGGCTTTGCTGTATTGGTATCGTTGTCCTAGCGTGATCTTTCCCTCATGTACACCTTGTTCAATCACCTGCAGCCACCATTATGGACCTATGGACTTCCCTGATGCAGGACGAGATGCCCACAGAGTATATTTAGCTCTAGAAGGTCGTGGAAATATGACCCTCCATGGAGCTACCTCCCAATTTTTACCAAGGCCCCCAGATAGACCCTCTGGAGGGATTCCCCAATGCCACAGCCAACACCAACCATCAGCTTAAAGAAGCCAGAATGATCATCACCCCTTCCCCTGACAGCAGTTAAGGACCTCTTCAGAGGTGGGGCCGAGGCAGGAGATAGATTACCTGTAGGCAGAAATTGGGAATCTCAAGAATGGGATCCCACCATCCTACATTAAAATCCTAGGCTAAAGCCTTTTTCATTTGTTTTTGGCTGCCTGATTGGAAGGCCCCAGTCTTCTCCCATCACACCTGCAACTCCTGTCCTTGGCAGAAACATCCTAACAAAATTCAAGGCCTCCATTCATTTAAATTTCCACCCCAGCTCCCCACATTCCTCAGCCTCCTTCATCCCCTTATGCTGACCAGGAGCTTTTCCTTCCCCTGTAATATTCCCTTCAGCTGTAGGGATATAACAGGGGAAGGAAAAGCTTCTGAGGTGTCCACAGTGTAGGATACCTCCAAGCCCACTGTGGCCAGCTACCATGCTCGCCGTGTTAAACTTTCCCTATAAGACCCTGCTTCTGGCTAAATTGGTTTGTCTCCTATCACCTCTCTGGCTGCCTCAACTATAATCAGAGAGCCTTATTCCTACATGGAATTAGCACATCTGTTTACCCACTAACTGGGCAGGAACTTGCCTAGCCCATTTTCTCTTCCCAATTCTCTGTACAATTAATTGGCCTTGATGTAGGGTCCTCCCTGTTCCAGGTACTCACCTCCTTTTTTACTAAGGACCCCTACTGATTCCAATCCAGAACATCCTTCTGCCAAGCTCCATTAGAACTGCTCAATGCCAGTACTTACAAGAGGCCTCAACAGCACCCTCTCTCAGTGAGAAGTAGTTTAAGATACATTCCAACCCCTTCCCCCATCACCCCTTTCTCATCAAATACAAAGAAAAAGGCAAAAATATCAGGTAGAACTTGACATAAGCAACACCATATTGAAACATATCCTCCATCTTAGAACAAGAGTCACCTCAAAGTCACTCTGACCCCATCTTCCGTGAAATTCCCCTTCTCCCTCCCTTTCCCCCCCACCTCTCTTCCCTATTTAGTGGTAATCTTCTTCTCGTGCTCTTCCTCCCTTCCCCATTTTGAGTCACCCCCCCTTATATCAGAGAAGATATTCAGTATTTGTTTTTTTGGGATTGGCTAACTTCACTTAGCATAATCTGCTCTAATGCCATCCATTTCCCTGCAAATGCTATGATCTTGTTATTTTTTAGTACTGAGTAATATTCCATTGTGTATATAATGCCACATATTTTTATCCATTAATCTACTGAAGGGCATCTAGGTGGGTTCCACAGTCTAGCTATTGTGAATTGTGCTGCTACAAACATTGATGTGGCTGTGTCCCTGTAGTATGCTGTTTTTAGGTCTTTTGGGTATAGTCTGAGAAGAGGAATAGCTGGGTCAAATGATGGTTTCATTCCCAGCTTTCCAAGGAATCTCCATACTGCTTTCCAAATTGGCTGCACCAATTTGCAATCCGACCAGCAGTGTATGAGTGTACCTTTTTCCCTACCATCCTCACCAGCACTTGTTGCTGTTTGACTTCATAAATGGAGTGAGATGGTATCTTAGAGTAGTTTTAATTTGCATTTCTCTGATTTCTAGAGATGATAAGCATTTTTTCCGTATATTTGTTCATTGATTGTATATCCTCTTCTGAGAACTGTCTGTTCAGGTCCTTGGCCCATTTGTTGATTGGGTTGTTTGTTTTTTTGTTGTTTAACTTTTTGAGTTCTTTGTATACCCTAAAGATTAGAGCTCTATCTGATGTGTGAGGGATAAAAATTTGTTCCCAGGATGTAGGCTCCCTATTCACCTCACATATTATTTCTCTTGCTGAGAAAAAACTTTTTAGTTTGAATTCGTCCCATTTGTTGATTCTTGGTTTTAATTCTTGTGCTATAGGTGTCTTATTAAGGAATTTGGAGCCCAATCCCATGAGATGGAGCTTAGGGCCAACTTTTTCTTCTATTAGATGCAGAGTCTCTGGTTTGATTCCTAGATCTTTGATCCATTTTGAGTCAACTTTTGTGCATGGTGAAAGATAGGAATTCAATTTCATTTTGTTGCATATGGATTTCCAGTTTTCCCAGCACCATTTGTTGAAGATACTATCCTATCTCCAGTGCATGCTTTTGGTATCTTTGTCTAATATAAGGTAGTTGTAATTTTGTGGGTTAGTCTCTGTGTCCTCTATTCTGTACCATGGGTCTCCCTGCCTTTTTTGGTGCCAATACCATGCTGTTTTTGTTACTATTGCTCTGTAGTATAGTTTAAGGTCTGGTATAGTGATACCACCTGTTTCACTCTTCCTGCTTAGAATTGCTTTAGCTATTCTGGGTCTCCTATTTTTCCAGATGAATTTCATAATTGCTTTTTCTATTTCTGCTAGGTAGATGGAAGGAGACCCTCATGGTTATACAGAATACATGTATGATGATGTGAGGAAAAAGAAAAAAAAAGAAGTGGGCCACATTAGATTGGGTAGAGAGAAGAGATGGGAGGGGAGGGAAGGGGAAGGGGGGAAAGGAGGGACAGCAGAATAAAATAGACATTATTATTGCTGTGTGTATATACATGACTGCATGACCAATGTGATTCTGCAACCTGTGCACTCAGAAAAATGAGAAATTGTATCCCATCTGATTCAAATGTATGATATGTCAAGGTCATTGTACTGTCATGTGTAACTAAGTG